>NC_048312.1:1599714-1904253 GCF_013100865.1 Trachemys scripta elegans | reverse complement strand
ACCCTCCCCCCTGCTCCCTGTCTCTTGATTACCCCCCCCCCAGAACCTCCCTGCCGCTTCTCTGGTCCCCTGCCCCCTTACTGTGCTGCTCGACAGCGGGGGAGGGCAGCAGCGTCGGAGCTCCAGACGGCGAAGGGCCGGCGATCTGTGAGTGCAGGGAGAGGAGGGGGGGTGTCAAGTTTCAGGAGGGAGGAGGGGGGAAGTGCAGCTCTGACTCTGGCTTTTGGAGCACCGGCTGCTTTGTAAGCCGCGCGCACGCTCTGCATGGGGGGAGGGAGGGGAGGAGGGGAAGTCCGGACATTGACAAATTCCCCCCGGACGCTATTTTTAACCTGAAAAAGCCGGACATGTCCGGGGGAATCTGGACGAATGGTAACCCTAGCTGTGCATCAGAGCGGCCTGGTGCCCTATGTGCAGAAGTCTGCCGAGAGGATGAGCCCTTTGAACTGGCAGGGGAGGGTCTCGCGTTCATTGCTTTGCTATTCCTAAAGCATTCACCCACCCTGCCTCCATGGTATTCTCCTCTCTGGAGTCGGGGCCCTCCCCAGGGGCCGCCTCTGAAACCTGACACAGGCACTGGGCACTTCGTATTCCCTCGCTACCCAACCTTCCACCATCCTCAGGAAGCAGAGTAGGGAACTGAAGCCACATAGGGCAACGTGCCCATAGACACCTCCCAGCCCCTTCCCCCACCTACCAGGGTTCACTGCACTGTATGTGCCCGATGCTGATAATGGCAAGTGGGCCAGGGGGCAGCTAGCTATCAAGCTGAGCAAGCATCATTTTTGAAACTCACCTGTCTCCAGCTGCACAATGATCCCAAGGCAGGCGGCCAGGGGCCTTTGCAAGCTGACAAATTGCTAAATAAGAGCTCTGCAAGACAACCAGCAGAATCTCACTGCTATAGTCACAGCCTGTTAACAATGGGAATCTACGCTAACCCCTGCCAATGCTCTACAGAGGGAGAGTTGGAATAAGGTGGGAAAGAATCTACCGCCAGTGGTACAACCTGCATAAGGAGGCACTTGCGTGTGTGTGAGGAAGGCCACCGAAGAGCCATTTCTCAATTGTATCAGAGAATAACAAAACGTTAGGGTAATTAATAAGTAATGAAAGTGTACACAAGTGTGTTAAAGGGAATTTAATTATTGGGACTATAATCTGATTGGGATTAACACAGTTAGGCTCTCTGACTGCATCTGTAAAACCAACCACTAGCTCCAGGTCACTGATCTGACAGAAATTTCCAGCTAACTGAGATTCGTTCCATATTGACACCTGCCGTGCGTGGGGAGGGGCCAGGGCTAGTTAATGACTGAGAACAATCAGAATCCGTGCTGGGCCCACACTGCAGCGCTGGCAAGAGAGGAACATTCTGGTCCGGGAAGGTCCGAAGGGTGCCAGACAGCTCGAGAACCCTCTTGCCCCTCCCCCTGCTGCCCCATGACAGAGACCAGCAATGATTCGCAGCAAAGCTGAAGGTTACAGGGGCCACCAGCTACTCAGGAAAATCGCTGCTGGGGCCTGACACAGAAGCCTTCATGAGAGCAGCAGCCATTCGCTGGTGTGGACTGCCAGCAGCTTGTGAAAACCTGTCCCCCTATTTAGCAAAGCATTGAACAGGGAACCTTGGTCTCTGCCACACCGGGTCAGACCATCATGTGTCTAGTTCTGCATCGAGGCAGCTGGAGATACCCTGTGATGCACTTCAGCAATGATGCGCTGCACACACGGGGGAGACGTCCCTTCCTGACCCTGGCAGATACGGGAGGTGTGCACCAGAGCTGGCTTCCCCACTGTCGCCGGGTAGTTCTGAGGCAGCTGAGGTATCCCAGAGAAGGCCCAGCAGTGCATTCAGAACCCAGCTAAGGAAGGAAGTCCACTCAGCTGCCTGGACACCCGAGGTCTGATCCAGTTCTGATTACAGACAAGGAGAGTCTTGGAGCTGGATTGGGCCCAAAGAGGCCAGAAACATGTAGTCAGCTTCCCAGGATGTAAATGAGAGTGATGGTAGCGCTGTTCCTTCATGGGAGTCAGATTGTGCCTTCGTCTCACCCAATGGCTACCTAGTTCATGAGGCTCAAATCTGCCCCAGACCATCTAGGCTCGTGTGCACGGGATGTTCACTTACACACAGGGGTCCCCCACATCCCTTGAATCCTTTTTTCTTCAGATCAATCAAAAATGGCATTTAACAAAATGTCATTTGATCCTCATGCATATTTGCCCAGGCAGCAAATACAACTGTGAACCTGAAGTGACAACTTGTCAATGGAGGGATGACCTGGTAAAAAAAAAAAATGGTCTTCAGATTTTGGTTCATGAATTTTTACAGGGTTATGTAAATACATATGTAAAATGCCAACTCGTTTTATATGTTGATTCACATACACAAATGCAAGTCAGTATTTTTATGCATCTGTGGGACCCTGGCAGGTAATGTTCAAAGCAACATAGAAATGGACAGAAAAACACAGCAAGAGCAAAGGATTTTACAATCCAATATCAAATTTGCTTTGGGTGACTATTGGAGCAATCAAACTAAACTTGTGCTTTTCATTAATATTATCAACAAGAAAAGACCAGAATATCTGAAGATGTCTCTGAGCCACTTAAGGGACACATGGGTATATGGACCGAGAGAAGTCCCTTGGACATAGTCTTACACTCATAAGGGGCAGCCAATAGAGAACTGTCTATAGGATTTTCTAACGGCTCCTAGACAGCTCTCAGGAGCAACTTACCATACACTGTCCTTGCTATTAGCACAAGGTTCCAGTCCTGCCGAGCACTCCAGCTTCACCCTGGACTGGTCTGATTTATGGAGATGTCACAAAGCCCCCAGCTACAGTGGGCCCACGTGGTGCACAGAAAAAGGAGGTGGACAGACTCCCCTGAAGCAATCCCTGGTGTGTGAGCCCAGCTCCTGATACCCAGGTTTGAGACTGCAGCCCCACAGCTGTTTGCCTGTGATTCCCCTTGTTCAGAGATTTATCACTTGTGTAAGTGTGTGAGAATTGAGACAATTTTTAAGATGTGTATTATCCACCCGCCAGACTGTGACGGCTTTTTGTGAGCTGTAACGCTCAATCATATACCAGCAGTATTTAGGATCTATTTTAAAATTCACATTTTCTACCACATAGAACTTAACAGCTCCTTGGGAGCCGATTTCCTGATGATCAGATAGATATGTTTTCAGAGTTATTTTTTTAAGATACACATTTATTTAGAGACCATTTTTAAAATGTGTATTATGTAGCAGGTACCTGGAAATGCTCCCTCAAGCTTTGCCAATCCAATTTAGGGGTAGCACTATTTTTTTTTTAAAGGCATTATTAAAATCTGACACCATGACTCTGATGCAGATCTGGTCTTTCCTTGTGTTGCTGACACAGTATTCAGGTTTCAGAGTAGCAGCTGTGTTAGTCTGTATCCGCAAAAAGAACAGGAGTCCTTGTGGCACCTTAGAGACTAACAAATTTAGTAGAGCATAAGCTTTCGTGGACTACAGCCCACTTCTTCGGATGCATATACAGTATTCAGGGTTTCTGCCCTTGCAGCACCAGGGTTCCTGTCTGTGCCGCTGGAGCACATCCAGATCAAAGCAGCACACGAGACAAGGTGACCATCTCAAGGAGGGAAATGGATTGAGAGATTTATTTATGGTAAACCTAAATAGCTGGTGCCATTCCTTCTATTTTTAGGAATTTGTAGCATTTACAAGCTTTCTGAACAATGGCCTTAGCTCTGCAATGGCCTTTGTAGTTTGGATGAAATAAGAACTAGACCGGAATGCCTGAGAGTGAACGCCCCTAAAGTCTAAGGAAATTTTGCTTCAGATCCAGATCTGGATCCAAACTTTGGTGCTCAGGGAAATGTCTAATAAGAACCAACCTAAACCTTCACCTAAACTTCAGACTGACCCTGGACTGTTTTCAGGTGGTAATAAACACCTGATGAATTTTGTATTATTAATTTTTCTGCATCCTGCCTGTCCCAGGCCCAGACACAGGTATGATAAAATAGGATGAGAATGTCCAGGTACAAGTTTGACCCAAACCAGGAAGTAGTGAGAACCCCTCCAAGACGCCACATCTCGACATAGTTCTAAATGGATTTCCAGGAAAAAGAAAACTGTCCAGGCATTGCAGCGTTTGGATGAGGTTTATGCAAATGTACCTTTGGAGCTGTCTGAGGTTTGCTCAACACCACACACTGCAGAATGCAAAGAGCTAGATGTTCAATTTAATATAAAGTGACTGAACATGAGCAGCAGTTGATCTTCTCAACCACTCATTGCGTACTTTACTTTTACTCTTCAAACTATCCACAGGCAGAATCCTACACCAACCTTGTATGGCACTTTATGGACTGACTGCCGGCGCTCTAAACAAAATGGGCCACTTTCCACCCTCAGATGTACAGGTGAGAGATTCCCACTGTGTCAGCAGGAGCAGATGGGTGTCTCTGGGGGCAGAATTTGGTCCAGTATCCGAATCAGACTTGGAAGTACAACAGGAATGCAAGGACACAGTCAATATGGGTGAAACTGCATGTCCCAAGCCTGGACTCCTGGGTCCCTCAGCTTTTGACAGCAGCCCTAATGCTGGAGTCAGTCTTCCTGTGTTAAATGTATTCTTTTAAACACATCCTCTTTTATGTATGAATATAGTGATTAAAATTTGCAGAAGAACCTGGAAATAATGATCCCCGTTTATTTGGCTAATCACCACTGTCTAGTCCCAGCTGGCAGGAGGAGATATTTGAAGCTGTGTTGAGGGTTTTTTCCCACTTGCACACTAGAGTTTATTAAATTCTCATTCCAACCTTGGCGTATTAGGTTCCTAATCCCATTATAGCCAATTAGCCTGTCCTCCATCTATTAGCGGAGTGGGTGGCCCTCACAGTTCACTTAATGTCACCATCTCACAGAGGAGCAGGGAGGAGCTCCGTGGCCCCCCGATGATTATGTACTTTGCTCCTTTTCAAACCTCGCCAGTGGGGGTCCCCTGCCACCCGAGAGCCTGTTGGATTCTTCAGTAGATAAGTGAAAATGTCTGGGGCTGCCATGCCCTGAGTTGCTCAAGGGCTGCTGCGGCTTCTGGATTGCCGGGGCCCAAGACAAGCCAGGCTGCTGAAGCCACTAGTCTCAGTCTGGATGGAAAGTAAATACAGACATTGAGCTTAAAACCAACACAAGGGAGGGACCAGTGGCTTTGGGAGACAGATATTGTGGGGAGGCAGATATAGAACTGCAGATGGGGCACAGGCCCTTGACGGAGGACATGGAGGAGAAGTGTTGTCCAGTGATTAGTGCATTAGCCTGGGACCTGCCAGCCCAAGGTTCAATTCCCTGCTCTGCCCAGACTTCCTATATAACCCTGGGCAAGACACTTACCCTGTCTAGGCCTCACTTCCCTCTGGTCCAGGGCTGGTGAGGGGATAAATACATTAAAGGTCTGAGATTCACAGGTACCATGGCGAGGGGGGTCAGGTGAGTGTTCCCAGCACCAGGGCCCGTTAGAACTAGCTGCCTGGCTACTCATGGAGGGCTGCAGATGCAGCCGGGCTGCAATTGGCCTGAACTCTTTCCACCTCGCCGTTGGCTTTGCGAACATCCTACCCTTATTGATCCAGCTTCTGCATCAGGGCAGCACACCTGCTCGGCTCCGCGCCCTCCTGGGAATCCTAGGGACAGGCAGGACCAGGACGCTGCCGATGCTCTCTTGTGGCACAATCCCTGAATGACGAGGGTGGGGTGAAATGGCTCCCATCACAATGTATTAACAAGGAAAGAGCGTCCGTCAGAGCAGTGAGCCAGTGTGTGCAGGGGCACTGGTGCAATCTAAATAACAAATAATACTAGCAATGATTTGTAGCAAAGAACACACTGTGGAAAGGGTTCGAGAGAGACAGCAAGGGGAGGGTTTGATGCAGAAATGAGAGAAAAATACAGAGAACTAGCTTTCAAATGAAAGTAGAAAATCACTTTTTTGGACAAAAATCTCCTTTGTTTATAGAGAAAGACAGATTTATGGGTTAATATACATCTACAATTAGCCTCTGAAGAAATATACTCAGGTAGACAGGAATTATTCATTCAAATTAACTATAAATTAAGATCAACCTAATTTATGTCTATTAAAATGGAAAAGCATATTATCTCCCATTCAAAGGAATTTGTATTTGATGCAAATAGAACAAATTCAGAAACTTTAGAAATGTTCTCTGATTGTTCATTTGCATCGTTAACCAATGTAGAATGGGACTGTGATTTAAAAACGGGAGAACAGAAGGAACGATAATTAGTTATGTAAATAATGTGGCATTCTTGTTTATAATTAGTTCAAGAATAAAATAAAATTCACGCATGTCACAGGACTAATTTTCGTATGCAAATTAACAATCAAAATTATAAACGGTAATAATGCAGTTTGGGAGAATGTGGCATTTTTAATTTATTAGCAGAAGCATGAGTTAAAGCTGATTCCAGTTGACATCGGGAGATTTCAAAGGTACCTCCAGGACGAGAAAAACATGCAAAAGCAGAGAAAAGCAAAGCAAAGCGAAAAGAGAGGCTGCCACCTGTGTGAATTTCTTGCTGGAGTAAACAGGGCACCAAACACGTCTTAGCTCCCCAGAGGGAGAATTAAACCAGGCAGAGATGAACCTGCCGGGGAGCGGGTGTGTGTGTGGGGGTTGCCTTCAATAGTACTGGGGAGGAGTGTCACTTACCCCGCAACGGTAGCCTGCTGGCATTTCAATCCAGATAGTTCAGCACCGATGCACTCCGAATACCAATGACTAGAGGGAAGGGGTGGGGGCGGGGAATTCACAGGACTAAATGAGAAGAAATGCTTTTGAATTTGCCCTGTCACACACCCACTCTCAGAGCCGCTTTGAGCTGACCTCTCGCTGGGGTCCCTTACTGCAGTGGGTGTTTCCCATTTCTCACATCTATGATTTACAGGTCTCTAGCAAGGTGTAATCAGTGGATTCAGTGCAGCAGGATGGCAGGGCTTGGCAAAATTCACAGCAGCTCTAGCGTTCCTCTGGTATTTTCAAAGCAAACCCCCTCAGGTTCCTTGAAGGATATTTCTTAACTAGAAATGTGCCTGCATGAAAATCCCTGTGAAGCGCTGCCGGTGTGCTAGAGCAAAACGCGCGGGGCTGGCGGCTTTCACAGACACTCACTTGACTTCCAGATGCCTTCTTCCATGACCCAGGCCTGGAGCGCCGGGCGGCCCGTAGAGCCAGTGAGGAAATGCTAGGCCTTCCCCATGAAAAACGCCCAATGAAATGAAACATTTTCATTTGGTTCAAATTTTATTGCAGAATTTTTTTATGTCAAAAAACAAAAACAAAAAATGGAGCGTAAGACTCCATTTACACACGCACCTAGCCCATCCCAGTGCACTGCTCCAAATCAAACTGCTCCACCTTCATGCCTTAGCATTAATTGCCACTAACTCTATTGCCCAATAATTCAGCAGCAGAGAGCTAGCAGGCCCAGCCTTGTTCTGTGAGTGCTTTAGAGCGTGTGCAATATGCATCTAGCAGAAGCTCCTCAGAACACAGAGGAAATGACTACAGCAGAGCTCTTCAAATGAAATATTCCAGGGTGCTCTGCTTGTACCGGAGCCCAGGGTCCCTGCAGCAGGACTGTTCAGGAGAGGGTTTTGCTTTGGACTCCTGACCTCAGCCCGGGCTTCTGTGGATGGGGCAGAAATGGTCCCTTATCCTCCCTTTGCCCTGACAGCTGTATCACAGCTGAGAACCCTGGATGAGAATTCAAATATGATGCCAGCAAACAGACGTACAAACGGAAGCTGCAACTCTGCCAAAGGCCCAGGAACCCACTGATGTCATGAGGCCTGTAGCTTGTGTGAGTGCTGGAATCTCCAAGCCCTTCCCCTTCGGAGCGATGGTCAGTGCCCAGGCCGCAGGAGGGCTAAAGCAGACAGCGCTTACTCCTCTTTAGAAACCCCGTTGTGCAGCGTGGCTGGGGCAGAAGGCAGATGAGTCCTAGCAATGGCTGCTGCGCTCCCTGAACAGACGCTCTGGAAAGGATTAGCATTGGGCTCCTTCGGGGGAGTGGAGCTAGCGGAAGGGACGGGATTATTTGGTATTAATTACAGCCTAGCATGCTTCAATCTGTGGAACAGAAGTTGGACTCTGCGTCAGGGAGGATGAGACATCCTGGGGAACAGTAATTCTCATACTACTCACTTTAAATATGCCTTCCACTCCAGCTCAACACCAGAGCTGGAGACTCTCAGTGGAGCCGAGACAAGCATGTTTTATAATAAAAGCAAGTCCGAGAACTTTAATTAAGGTCTGCTTGGCCGCGTGCTCCTGGAGAGCTGTGAGAAAGGAAGGCAGCGCGCGTTCTTGAACAATTGCAGCTTGAATAATGAGTTGTTGGGAGGGCATCAGAGAACCAGGAAGTGAAGCAAACGTCCTCCTGCTGATGCCCAACCCAGTGCAAACAATTTCCCCCCTTGCGACAGCCAGGCAGGTCACTGCAAATCGCCCGTGCCTGCCCCCTGCGCTGGACCCGCTGACTGGCCACATCCCAGGAGTGTGATTCTGTTAGAGATGCGAAGTGACCATTCCCCGGTTTGGGCAGTCGCCAATCGAATCAGGCTTATCGATGGTGACATCATGCTAATAAAAGGGAACCCGCCGAAGAAGCCTGCAGTACCAGGAAGACCACGGCGGAGCCCCCAGCGCATGTTGGTATTTCTGGATCTGTCTATCCTCTGCCCAGCATCGTGAGCACCTCAGTTGTGGTTGCAGCAGAGCCCACAGTGCTTTCCAGCTCTGGAGACGCACGACCCAGAGCTGTCCCCACAGGGTGCACAGCTGGAAAACCCGTCTGCACTCCCACCTTCTCTCTCAGACCTCACTGGCCCTGCCGTCCCCCCATGTCCAGCTCCTGCACGGAGCAAGATGGAACAGTGACTAATTTCAGACCATACTGATAATTGTTGCAAATGAAAGATTTTAAACCGGAGACATTAGCGTTGCTGGTGAATAAACACCGCCATGCCTTCCGAGTAAAGCCTTGCTCAGTCGAACAACTCGACGGCACTCGATGCAGATCCAGGGGTGAAAATGGGGATTTCCATGGATCATGTGTGACTGAGAGTCCAGGAGCCAGAGACGGGGCCAAACATCACAGCGAGCTTGTGCTGGGAGCAGTACTGTGGATTCAATTGCGGCTGCCCAGGACAGAAATCCTGCAGGGTGCACTTCGCTGGCCGGGTCTGCAGTGGCTCTTCGGTTTGCTGGGACTGGACCTGCAGCAGCAGAACTCGGATTGCATGGCAACCACTTTCCTCTTGCACAATGGCAGGAGGGGAGGGTGTAGCGACCCTGGACTGAAACTGGGGATCGGTGCTGGGGGGAATGAAAGCTGTGAACTGGGAGGCAGTGTCTGTTCTCTGACTAGCTCTCACCCCTTATTGATGTAGATTTGTGTGAGGGATCAGATGGGGCCACTCCTGGCTCCAGGAGCCCTGCCAGGAATTAGAAAACAAAATTACTTTCCTGCAGGACACAAAGCTCCCACCACCCCACGCATATCAGAAGCAATAGAGACAGAGAGCCGCTTGCTATCAGCATCCTGAAATCCCTTCTCCCTAGCCCTGCCTCCAAATCGTACATTAGGTTTCTTGAGTGAATTCTCACAGAAGAGTGTATTTAAAATTCAAGCCCGTGAGCCAACACTTTGCTTTCTGCAAACATCCCCAAATGTTCCTGGGAGCTGGTAGAACCCCCTCACCCGGCTGCTAATGGGAAATGGGACAAGAAGGGCTGCAAACAGGGCCAAATGGTCTAGAACATGGGCCCCCAAAGAGTCGTCTAAACACATTCCTTGAGAGTGGGCTGGGATGGAGTGACACCTTTCCCAGGAATGCTGGTGAATTCACGCTGGAAAACTTCTGCAAGAGACAACTGAGCATAACATATGTAAATAAGAAAATTGAAATCCTGTTAGTCTGAAGCTTGTAAACTAGATCCTTAGAAACAGAACATATGTCACTATTTACTTTTGTCCCTTGGTTTTCCAAACCACTGAGTGAACCTTTCTGTCAATCCAACACTTTTAGGGTAATTTAACTTAATAATACCTTTGTCTGCACAAGCGTTTGTACCTGAAAGGTTATTACCATCGAAGTTATTTTCGGTTGGTTAATGGTATGTAGTCGATTCCAAATTGACAGAGTAGATATTCAGGCTGCTGCTCAAAGTGTTTACCTTTCAAATCTTTCCCTCACTGTATGAAACTTACTGCCCTGACGCAGAAGAGCCATCATAAATTAGAAGCAATTCCCTACCCCGCAATTCCCACACCCCCAATGTTCACATGCATCATTAATTCTTTGTTTTTCAAAAAAAGTTCAAATTGTCCAGGTCCTAATTGTTATCACTTTGAGAAGAGTTTGAAATGGGTGCAGGGCCTATTATTTCTGTCAGCATTTTTGACTGATTACATTTGATATTTTACACATCACATCAGATCCTCTTTAGATGAAAGGGGGAAAAAAGACAAACGAGTCTCCTTGAAACCAAAAACCAAAATCCTGGGGAGAAAAATCAGAAACAGTTTGGCAAAACAAAAATACCAGCCCCAAGGTAAAAATGTAGATTCCAAGTAGTGTAAGAGTTCACGTTATCTGTTTCAACCAGCACAGGTATGCATTGGGGACTGCAAGGACAAAGCTGCATGTGTTAGAGTTAGCCACTGGGTTTCCATGCTGCTGGTCAGTCTGAATGCACAACCTGGATATTAGAGTCTGAGTAAACTGTCTTGTCCTTTCCAGATCTGGCTGCCCCAGACCCACCAGTTCTAGATTCAGTGTTGGTGTGGTTGAGAATTCAGAAATTTGGTCAAGGAGAAAGAGTCACCATTTTGCACTGGTGAACGTGGCTACTGGTGAACGTGCACTGGTGAATGTGGCTACTGGTGAGTTTCCATTGGGGGAGGGATAGCTCAGTGGTTTGAGCATTGGCCTGCTAAACCCAGGGTTGTGAGTTCAATCCTTGAGGGGGCCACTTGGGGATCTGGGGCAAAATCAGTACTTGGTCCTGCTAGTGAAGGCAGGGGGCTGGACTTGATGACCTTTCAAGGTCCCTTCCAGTTCTAGGAGATGGGATATCTCCATTAATTCTATTCTATTTGGCAAACATCATGGGACCTGTTCTCGCTTCATTTAAACCAATTTCACATCTGTGTCCCTCCACCGAGGAGTTACTCCCGATTTGCACCAGTATGAGTGAGAGGAGAATCAGGTCCCCAAAATGTGGACATATTTGATCTGAGGAAAAATTTGCCATTTGGTAAGACGACCCCGCCTTTTTAACAGCAAAACCAGCACTTACAGCGCCTGAAATTCAGAGGCAGAGCTGCCTCATCTTGTACTTTTTCACATATTTGTGTACACATATTATCAAAGCGATCACACCAATGCCTTGTTTCTTGCTCTGTCTCCTGTCTGCAAGCCCTGCGGTATAGAACAGTGAGAGTGCTGCTGGCGGCAAGACAATGAGGCTGCCAGATGTCTGCCTTGACCTGGGCCAGCGTGCCCAGTGTAGCTGCAGAGCGTTAGTGAGCTGGGTCGAGGGTAGTGGTGCTCAGACTTTTATACTGGTGCCCCCTTTCCCACAGCAAGCCTCTGAGTGCGACCCCCCCTTACACATTAAAAACACTTTTATATATTTAACACCATTATAAATGCTGGAGACAAAGCGGTGGGAGCACTTAGATGGCTTCACTTTCATCTTTCAGCTTCACCATACATTTTGGGGGAAAATATTTCTCCTCCCTTTCTGTTTTATATAAGAGTTTGGACTCTCTGTGTGCATAAGGACAAAGTTTTCTTTTTAAGGATTTGCCATTGCAAACACCATGTGGTTGGCACCCAGAGATGTCATGTCTGCATTTTCCTTTTAAATAAGCCATTTAGGGATTTAAAAAAGAGAGACTGTAAAAGCCTTTGACTGGATGGAGGCTTTCCCCTGGCCAGGATTCAGGATGAGAGACAACTAAGCATCCGCCTGGAATGCTAACGCAAGGAAGTGATACGAACACATCGTCCTGTATTGTCACAGCAGTGTCCTGGGGTGGAAAGCGTTAAGGAACCGCTATGGACAGGGTACCTGTATTTATTCCTTGGGGCACCTTGACCAGCTAAGACATGTTAAAATTCAGCTTTCCCCACATACACCAGGGCTTTAACCTGTGTTAAGCTGGGTTAGCTAACATGCCTTAACATGACAGCTCCTGTTCCAGCCTGGACAGGCCCACAGATGTTGGCTCCATAAATGGAGGAGACGGCTGCTACTAGGCAGCGCTTCCACAAGGCCCTGTCCAGGACTGGATCGCTGGTCTGCCCTGTCTATTGGTGCATGCCAGCGAAGCGCCTGCAAGCCCATTGTGCTGCTCTGAGGGCTCTCCAGGGAGAGGAGCAAATCAGAAGAGGCGTGTGGATTCTTTCCCTGCTCTGACCCACCTGAAGCGAGCTCTTCTGTGTAGGTCCAGGGGCCTGCATGGCTTGGTGTGATGTTCTGGGCTGCAGCACAGCAATCGCCATAAGGTGATCGTACCGACTGAGGCTGGAACACAACAGGAATCTAACGCAACCCCCTGGGGAAAGGCTAATTGCCTCACATCCGCTGGGGAGTGCTTTGCTGATGCAGCCAGAGGAGAGCCCAGGTCACACCTGGTTCTGCATAGACGCTGCCCCATAGATGCTCCCCTGCAGCCCTCCCGCAGCTCACAGCGTGTCCAAGATGTGCGGGGGCTTGCTTGGGGGAGGCAGAAACATTCTTGGGCTGACCTCTTCCTGGCCCTGGCGGAATGTAAGGTGGCATTTGCCCTGCTTTGTGGGGATAGCGTGAGAGATGCAGATCCTTCCCAGATCTCTGGGGAGTGTGGGGGCACGGAGGCTCCTTTCCTCGAATGCCTTTCTTTGGGGCACACCTTTCTATTCAATGGGGAAGCTGGGAGCCCTGAGATGTTATGTGGGGAAGAGAAAGCCTGCTGCTGTCTAGGTCACTGGTAACAATTAAAGCCCGGGCTAGGGGCCTCAGAATGGCGACATGCCACCTTTCACCTCTCGGCTGCTGGTTTGAGTCTGTTCCTGAGTTGGTGTTTTCTCCTCAGACCCTTCTGGGAACAGTCCCTTGTGTATTGTTACAGCCACATCAAAGATGAAACGCAGCTCTCCCTCCCCTCAGTTGACTTTCCTCCTGCCCAAGGGGGTTCGTCCTCTTTTCCAAACCCATTGTCACTTCTGCTTCCTTTCCTTGGCATCATGTCAATTCATCGATGCCTTATTTGCAGCGAGGTGCCCAGAACAGAGAGCTGCCCCCTCCCAGATGCACCCTCCTAGGTGCTGGATAGGACAGCTACTTCCCAGGTCTTATGTGTATGCAGTTCTCTTGGACTAAAAACCACGTTAACCACACGGTGCATAGCGAAGGCAGGGGGTTGGTGGTAACCTTTATATGCAGCTGCTACCGCCCGACCAGGCTTTTAAAGCATCTGCTATGAATTCCATGCTGCATGAGCGTGGATGGGCTTCCACTTGGGCCAGGTAACCTTGAGGTGGCTTTGCCCTTTGGCTCAGCTGCAGTGGAAAGATTAAATTCTGTTCCTGTCTCAGGAATTTAATGATAAAAGTCCCTTCTAGACAGAACCCAGATAATGAACGGCTCCCTGGCTTCGCAGAGGGAAGAGAGCGTGTGGAGTTATTACTGCATTAAAAAATCTCCAAAGTCAACTAAATTCACCATGGAAGCCGAGAACCAGAATTCTTCTTCATTACAGCAAGGCCATGCATTAAGCATTATAAATAATGCTATGCTAATTGCCAGATGGGCAATATGGAGGGCTGAGGGCTTTTACAGTGGGTCTGCCAATCTGCAAGCAGAGAGCAGCACTCACACATCCACACACACACACACACACACACACACACACACACACACACACACACTGTGTGCTGTCCTTCATCACTATGCTATGCTGCAGCCACCAAATGATTTGGCCAGTGGGAAACAAAATTTTTATTGTGAGTTTTAGAAATCTATATTTTCAGAGCATCAGAGAGTGCAGTATGTGTTACGCTGCCTGGTAAGCACTGACTCATACCGCAAGAAGCAAAGCTGAAACCATCCCATTCTCCACCTTGCTTTTCTGCCTTGCAAATGTTCGCTGTTTGGATGGCCAACGCCATCCTGAATTATTCTCTGTCTCCTGGAGGAAGCATGCTCTCTCCCTCTCTCCCTGGGCAGATAAGGACAATATTACACACTCCAGGGGGCGGGTGGACTGCAATATTATTGGGTGCTCACATCATTCAGTGTGCTCAGGACATGATCAGGAAGATGGGAAACTGAAGCCCTGGGCAAATGAAACAGCAAGATTCCTAAAGGGGAAAAACAACGAGGAGTCCGGTGTCACCTTAAAGACTAACAGATTTATTAGGGCATAAGCTTTCATGGGTAAAAAACCCACTTCTTCAGATGCACGGATGATCTGAGTTTTTTAGCCACGAAAGCTTATGCCCTAATAAATTTGTTAGTCTTTAAGGTGCCACCGGACTCCTCGTTGTTTTTGTGGATACAGACTAACACGACTACCCCTCTGATACTAAAGGGGAAAAACTGCTCGGAAAGGCTGTTTTGTCTCCAGATTGTTCAGCAAGTTACAAGACAAGAAAAGTTAATAGAGGAATTGAAAAGTTTAAACAGCAACTGTAAAAATTCTTAGCATATGCAATAAAAAGGCTCTTTGTTAGTCTGGCGTAGTAGGTGACAGAGCACAGATAAAAGAGACTGCTACGGCAAGTAAAACATCTGCTGTCTGACTACAGTGTCAGAATGCCAGCAGGAAGTCCTCGATGGTCTCAAACTTTAGAAGTATGGGACTAAATTCTTTGCCAGAGTAAATTGGGGCAGCCCTATTGACGTCAATGTGGTTATACCCATTTAAGCCAGCAGAGCATTAGGACCATAGCCTTCTCTCCTAACCTCACGCACAACAGTACCACAAATATCATCCAAAACAATGCTGGCTCTTACAGCTATTGGCCTATTCAGCAGCCTGAAAGGAAAGGAAGAGCTCAGTATCCAGACAAGCCATGGAGCCTGGGATTGTTTCACTCCTTTGTCTGGGGTTGATGGAGGAAGGTGACAGGCAGATGGAGAGCTTTGTCTTCCTTTCCCCAAACTCTCAAGGATTTGCTGCAAATTGCATGGTAGTGACCACTGGAGACAGAGACTCCAGTTGAGCAAAACACTTCAGCATGCGTTCAAGTCTGATTGACATTCAATGGGACTCAACACCAAGCATGTGCTTAATTACTTTGCTGATGGCATCGTGCTCAGAGTTGTGTGTGTTCACGCGCTTTGCTTTATCAGGGCCTTAGCTACGAGTTGATGTTTTCCCTAGTAAGGATCATCCTCATTTCACAGAGAAGAGGTTGATGCCGAGCAGTTGAGTGATGTGCCCAAAGCCACAGAGGAAATTCGGTGTCAGAGACAGGGCCAGAGTTCTAGAGTTCCTGGCTCAGATGAAACATATAAACATTATGTTTTACTGATGCAGAGCAAAAGGGAGGGAGAGGTAAAGAGACAGTGTAGCTACAATAAACAAGGCGGTGACATGTTTTTGGTATTAGTCATAGACAAGTAGGCAAATTGACCATATATCTGGGAAGGTATCAAGGATATCTACTAATTAAAAACGCCTCTGACTGCTGGAAAGTGTGTTAATTCATTGAGCATACAGTCCCATTGGGCTGCGTTCAGGGAAGGCATGGATTTACACCATTGCAAAGTTATCTTTTTTACTGAGGATGCTCTTAATGGGGATTTTTCAGATGAGTTTGGCGGATAAAGAAAGGGATTCACTCTCTGACAGAGGGTGTTGTGCTTTTTCTCTCACTTTCATTTGTAATTCAGTCTACCCTGGCTCCCTCTCTCACTCTCCCCTCAGTAACTCGCATATGTACTTTGCCCAGGACCTGGGAACCCAGAACCCTCTACTGTCCCCTTGCATCACCATCGGGTTCTGGGAGCATTGAGTTAAACATTCGGGATTCCTTTGGCTTTGGTCCTTAGGCTTTACGTTCCTTCCCTGCTTATGAGATGAAGTGGGATATTTTATAAAGCAAGTATCTTAGACTAATCATCAGGGGCTAGGCAGCATCCATCCACTTTCTCTGATGTTCCATGAGAGGGGAATGGAACAGCAAGATGCCTCGTGGTCTGTCTGCCTTGCCTCACTTGTGATATGAAGCAGAGAGGGATATTTAGGGATGGCAGAAACTCTCAGCAGAAAGATGCTCTTTGACCTTCAAAAACATCTTCGCAAAATTGCCAGAGAACAATCCAGCGTGCAAGCTGAGCCCAATCAGAACTTCCCGAGGTTCACCCATCACTACGTTCAATAAAAGGACGTATCTGACAGCATAGAATAAAAAACAGAAATAGCAATTCTTCACCAAAGATCTCATCTGACATCCGTCTGACCTGTAAGCAGCAGGGACTCTGTACACACAGGTATAGCCTGTTTGTTTACTGTTGGTTCAGTTGACACTGCTGATTAGAGAAGACAGCCAGACAGTTGGACACAGCGCGAGGAAACAGACACGCTGGCCAATGATTGGACAGCTCATTCTGACCTTAAACCTGAATGCTATTGCCCTGCATCTGCAGCTAAATAAATGAAGTAAATCATCCTGGCAGATAGATAATTAAATAATTATCAGCCACTTAATAACAAGGAGTGGGTGTTCAGAATTAGCATATTAGACAGTGTCTTTAAGGGCTAATTGTTGCATTACATCAGAGTTACTCATTCATTATTCTTGTCATTTCGGGTGATAATTTGCACTTTAGGAGACAGAGACAATTTTAGCAGGCAATTAGAGACATGTCAGGCTTGGCCTAGTGAGTTACTGTCACAATTATTGCATTTTTTTCCAGTGTCCTCATTTGCAGAAGTGTATTTAAGGGCAGTCTACTAATTTCATGGTTAGGCAAAATAGGCAACTAAACCAGGAGGCACAGCCCATATTTTGAACAAAACTTGATTTCCCAGCACATTTGCTAGAATGGATTGATTCTGAGAGTGCAGTGCCAGTGACGTTCATTCCCGAGCAATACAATACAAAACGTCCACGTACAAATTCAACCTATAGATCTGCTGCACGCATGACATTTTTGTTTGTTTTCTTTTAATACAGAATTACCTTAACCCTCCCAAACAAACAAAGTATTTTACCTTGCTCACTGACATGCTCTTAAAATAGAGACTTGCACTGCTTCCTGTTCCGCAGGCCCTACCAACTTCACCCAAGGCTCTTTAGGGTTAGTTATTGCATTTATTTCATCAGCACCCCTGTCAGGATCGGGGCCCCATTTGTGCTGGACATACAGCCACTCCAGAATCTTTAGAACAACTCTGGGTAACTTTGTGGCACAGCGCCTCCTTCCCCCCACCCCACCAATGAACGTGCACTGGGCTGTAGACAGAACCCCTTCTTCTGGGATGAACGAACACTCTCAGGGGTCCTTTCATTTCCCACATCTTTATTTTCTGACAGATTTGTGCAGCTTAGCTAAGTCTGTTGTGACCGTTTTGTGATGGATAAGGCCCCAGCCCAGTAAGGCCACAGGCAAGGAGACTGCAGGTGTGTGACTTACACCTGATTGGGATTCAAACCACAGTCCCTTGCCAGGAGCCAAAGAGTAGCGTGATAATTCATCACACAAACGTACTCAAAAACTTGGCATTCCTTTGCCAGTTCTGCCTTCCCAGGGAAATAACTACATCTGAACCTGTCTAAAAAGCACCACACAAGGACCTAGCAACAAACAGTATCTTATTGGGGGCGGGTTGTTGAGTAACCAGGGAGCAGAATTATACTCCATGGACTTTGGGGTATTCTGAGGTGGGTTCTTTAAGCTGGAGGTTGCCCAATAAGTGTGGGCTTGCTCATGTTTCACAAGCTGGTGATGTCCCGTTTGGAGAAATGACCTGTATAGTCTCACATCCAAAACCTCTCCCTAATAGACCTTATTTAATTCTTCACTGAATCTATATTCAAAGCTAAGACCAACATTTTCAAACTTGAGTGCTTAAAGTTAGACCCTTAAATCCATATTTAGGCATCGAGGTTCAGATTCAGCCACCCATCCTTAGTCAGCAAAGCACCTAACGTGCTTACAGCTGAGTGTGTGGTCAAATACTTCAGCACGTACCAACTGCTCTCCTGGGCTGGGGTCCCTCGATAAATGGCCTGAGCCTCAGAGGTCCTAAGCACTCGTCGCAGCTCCTGCTGCCTTCTCGTGGCTGTTGGCATCAATGGGAGCCAGGGATGTTCAGCCCCACCGAGAATTAATTCTGGGCTACACAGGACGTCTGACTAGATGATCACAGTGGTTCCTTCTGGCCTTAGAAGCTGAGGCTCAAACCACTTATTGAGGTGCCTAAATATTCCTTGAGGTGCCCACATCAGAAAGTGTTGCCCACAGAACTAGGGGCAGTGACTACAAAATGGCATTAAAAGACTAAGTTTGACTTGCAACCGACAGTAGATTCTGAAGCCTTCAGGGCAGGAAGTCACTGATCTTGGGACGGCTAGCGTAAGTTCTCTCTGGCCAAAACACAAGGCTGAAAAAAGATCCCCTTGAAAATAACTTGCTTCCATATTAAAAGGGTGTAACTTGTATTACTGCTATATCAGTTAAACTTACTGCAAAGATACATCCCAGGGTCCTGCAGACCAAACTGCGTCTTAGAGTTATGACAAGGATTAAATATTTCTTAAACTACAGTTGAAGGGAAAAGCTAAATGTATAACAGACGCACCTTGGGATCCATGCGTTATAAGGGTATATATAGTCAAATAGAGTTAATTAAGCTAAAACCACAGTAAATCTGTCAGACCATATTAACACTATAGTCAAAATTGTGGAAAATATAGTATTTTGTATAATAAATCCCATTCTATTACAGATTTATGCTGGCATCTGTATAGTTACCCTAGTTTTACAATAATCATTGATCAATCAAAGTTTTATGACAAAACTATAATTTTACTGTTTCTTTCTTACTTAGTTTCCTAGTTTGCTTAATTCCCAGAATGCAATACAGTAAATCTTTTGATCTGAGATATTAAGTAGATAATAAGAATGCCATGTAAGATTTGCTTATATTTTAAACTGTCTTTACAAATGATTTATAATTAGGACCAACTCTAAGACAAAACATTATTAAAGTTGAAACCCTCCATAAATTACTAGCGTTTGCTTATGCCCGTAGTAATTTATTAGTGTTTTACTACAGTATTTTCTCTGGTGAGATCCAAAGCTTTATATGTCATAAATGGAAAATATTTATGATTAAGTAAACTATTTGGAAAAGAGGAACCCTTCCCAGTGGCCTGGTATGACAGACCTCATGCTCTGATGTCACCATGAAATCATTTTTCAATGGAAATATATCTGCTCCAGGCTATCCTTTTGCCTCATCTCAAGCCACCTCGCTCTTTTCTCGGTTCAGTTAGATGTTTATTGACATATTTTAGGTTGTCCAGGATACAGAAACGATGTAGCAGTTAGACATGCAGTTTGGATGAAATACTTCATTTGTATTTCCTGATAATGCTCAAACTACTCCCATTAGAAAGAAACTTTATGTGTACACATGAATTTTTAATTGTGTTTTAACAATGTGCTTGTAAATTGCAGGGCAGACACTACATAAATATTTGTTACAGGACACATCCTGTCTACACTAGGAATTTACACTTATGCTAGTTAACGTGTGTCAATTAATGTGCGAAACATTACTTAAAATTCAAGAGTAAACTACAATAATGTGTGTGACTCGTTCCAAGCAGATTATACATTTCTGTACCTTGCTAAATTTTTGATCAGCTTTGAGAATAGTAAGCACATGTTTCCTGGTCCAGATCAACTGTTGGATTTTGTACATAGTAAACAAGCTAACAAAACTAACTGTATCCAGGACATTCTCTCTAGTATATGAAGCCACTGACCCTGCAGATTATTTTCAAAAGTTGTGGGTTTTTAGGCTTTCGTTGGCCTTATTTATCCTCTGATGTGCTATGCTGATTCAGGAATATGGGATTATTTTTCCTAGTTGTATTTCTCAATGGATTAATTAGTGGATTTATTATGGGTGCTACCTATTTGCTGTAGTATTCATAACTGGGAACGGTTTTAGTGTAAGTGAATTTTTTTATTTGTAGTAATCATTTTGAAAATGTTTTAATTAAAAAGCCTACATACATCTTTGCTCCTTTCATGAAGAATGCCACTCAGGCTCACAGCCAGAGATAACACACTAATACATACAAGGACAGGTCCTCAGCGGGCGTTAATTGCTTTAGCTTCATCAAAGGAAATAGAGAGTAAAATGCATGATTCTATTTTAGGATGGGCCATGAACTATAAAATACTTTGGGACAGATCCTCAGCTGGTATAAATCAACTTAGCTCCATCAGTATCCTGGCTTTCTGGGATGGAGACATACTGTAGTGTGTGATAACAAACATAACTCATGTAGAACTCATTCGCATATTTAATGTACAAACCACATCAGACTTTTAGACAGACAGGCAGGCATATAGGGAGCCACAGTTAGGGATAAAAATTGCATAGGTAACTGCAAACAGCAACAAATATGTTTATTGTGCGTGGAGATTAGCAATGGGAAACATGACAGGAGGTCCTGATTCATTGCTGAACCATGTGGGAAAACCGACTGTCAGGGAGGGTAGGAAATCACAATAAAAGAGTTGCCACTTGTTTTTTTATATGTCTTTTTGTCCACAACTCTCAACAAAATGCCCTTTGATCTTAAAAAAAGTCAGAGACATTTTCTCCATCTATTAAAATAAAACAGAATAAAATAATAATGGATAGGAAGAAAAAAGATTGATTGCAAAAGCTGTAATAATCCACTGTTCTGCTCATCCCTCAAACTGGGCGATCTCCTCTCTCCTATTTGCGATACCATCAGAAGCTGTTGATTGAATTGCAGGTTTGTTATCAGTTTCTTGCTATCCATCACCCTACAGATAATCCTTTAGCTCTGACATCAGAAGGCGATAATCTTGCAGTTCTACACCTGATACTACGAGCACAAAAGCCAGCAAGGCTGTTTTACCCAAATTACACTGAAAACATCCAGACAACTTGGGAATTGGATAAACAACCCTATGGAGCAGAAGACACTGCAATGGGAACTCAGTTCATACAGGAGGATGGTCCTGGTGATGCAGAGATATTCTCAGGAGTCCACATTCCTCTTAGGAAAGTCATTCACCTCAGTCTATCTGTCTATTTAGATGTATATACACACAAATGAATGAAGGGTCTGTTTGAAACCACTGCAGAGTTCATCTACAAGGCTCACAGAGAAAGGCCTTGTGCTGGAAGCCACAGGCCTCTGCATGAGAAATGTCACTCAGGTGAACAGAATGGAGTCATCCCTTTAGATTTCAATTCGGCTTCGTAGAGGCTGAAAACTTGGTTGCATTCTGCCAGCCCTGCACTTCACCTGGCATGTTTACTGTGTGCTCATCTCTCACTGCAGCCAGTAGTATAGACTGCCTCTCAGCCGAGGGTCTGAAAGGATGGGTATCGCTCCAGGTGTTGGGGACATGGGGGAACCGAGGGCTCGATTGGTTGTGAGTAAAGCTGCTTGAAACATTTTTGATGGAACACTGGAAAATGAAGCTTTGTCCCAGTGGAAACGCTTTGTGGGAACACGTCGATTTTGACATTTCTCGGAAAATTTCAAAATGATTCATTTTGACTTTCTCATTTTGTTCCAATAATGCCAGAGCCTTCCATTTGGCCATCCTCATTTCATTTCATTTCATTTCAACTTGTATTTTATATTATAACAGTAATTTCACTATTAGGTATCGGGCCTTTCTCAACATCATCAACACAAACCAAGGCAGTATGATCAAAAATGAAATATTTCAGTGTTTCCAGATCAATGTGCCTTGGAATTTATGTTCCATTGGCCATTTCAAGATTTTGACTTTTAGTCCCACTTTGGGACAATTTTTTTTAAATGTTGGAATTTCCCACAAAATAGAAATTCATTTTTCTGATGAGCTGTCGCTGTGAGTTGCCAATGTCAGGCATTACTCTTCTGAAGCAGGTCAGTATTTCAGCCATTTTTGAGTCCTCTTGAATTTCAGCCCGGGGGCAGCTTCTTGCTCCCATGTTTTCATCCAATTGCTATTCAAAGGGAAGAAGTGGCTCCAGGACTTAGCCTCTGGTTGGAGCATCTGCTATTCAGGCCATAACATTTGCTGGACTAAGAACCACAGGGTTGGTGCATAGATACAGTGTTAAGTGGTTTGTTAGACACTTGAGTATCTACCAGAAACATGTTGTTGCACACAAAGTAGAGGGAGGAAATGTGTTATTGAGACAAATATTGTAGATACCAAATGAAGGGTGAAGCAAGCAATGGGCTGTCTGTTTACCTGACAACTGAACATTTTCTATCAATGATTGCTCATGTTCCCATGTTTAGTTTGATCAGTTTTGCCCACAAGATAAAGTCTATACTTTTGTTTTAATTTATGTTTCCTGAAACACTTCCAAGTTTACTTTTAGATCCTGTCAATATTAATGACATGTGGCATTTTAGGTACTTTATGCTCTGTGGCCTAAATTTATGATCATTTTATGTCACTATGTAAAATTCACAATGTGCCAGAAGTGTTATAAATGCAGACAATTTATGGACAGGTTGGGATAAGGTTAAAAAGAATGAATACAATCAATTTTTTCAAATCAGAGACTTTGTGTGGAGGGCATGTATACAGGGGCATATAAGACACAATGTTGATACATCACATGTGGGTGCTTTAAGAAGACCTTTGATCGGTAGGTAAATAGAGCTCGATGGATCAATCTAAGGAGTATGCACCAAAAAAAAAAAAAAAAAAAATGGTGCACCCTGCACTAAACAGTAAAGCCTGTAATTTATTGTTAACACAATATTTTGCATTTATCCAGAACTCTACGGACCCAGTCATCACCACCTCAAAAATATTTTTTTCACAATTTGCTTTCTCTGCAGAAATAATAACCTTAACTCTGCCCCTATTGGAATGCCAGCTTACCATCAGTGCCTTTATCAAAGTACTACCCCTTCTGATACAACATAGACACATCAATGGCTAACAGCACTGGGAGGAGGTGGAGAGGGGCGTGTGCTGTGAATGGGGCTGCACAAGGCAGTAAGTAGGGGAGTGAAAGTCCATAGTCCCCAGGATTGAATACAGACTATATCTTCCTTTGGAAGGCTTCATGGAGCAGAGAGCACTGGTGCTTACACATCATAAGGAAAGGGTTGGACATTGATGGGGGCCTGGGGATGACAGAGGACATTTGGATGACCCCAGTCCACTGCCACCACCAAGTCCCATACCTGTAGATGTACAGCAGCATTAACTGCAATGCATTAGCAGATCTGAAGCAACGAGACAGTAACTCTCTCCCCTGGCATCGAATACGAATGCAGCTCTGCAGTGCTGGGGAAACCATCCCCACCCAGGCCAGGCTGGGGCCAGAAGGAAATAGTTCCCTGACATTCCACACGGAGAAAATGAGACGTCACAGGAGGGGAACTTTCCTCACACTCCCAATCGCACATCTCTGGCGACAGGAGGGGCCGAGCACGAGGCATGGTGTTCGTCCTGCTCACTTCCCTTTCGAATGAGCTGGGGCCTGGGATGGAGGGTAAGTTCCTTTCTGGAGCGTTCCCGCTTCTCTGTTCATGCACCTCAAGAACCCGCAAGGCAGACACTTTGCTGTGCCCTTGTTTGAATTGATTTTCCTCACTGAAGGAAACAGCTCGTCTTGGCAGGGCGGTAATCAACATTCTCAACAGAAGCTGGCTCGGTTTCATTATGGCGTGAGAAAGAGGGAGAGGGGGATCCTTGCCATACTTTGATCCCTGGATAAAACAAAATCGTTCCCAGAATGAGGGATGTTTTGCATCTTTTATAGGAACCAGTGACCACATCCTTTCATCCTTCAAACAAAAACTTCAGATCTCCCCTTGATGTCTCCTCCGCTCTGCTCCACCTCCAAGTGGCCTTTTATTTAAAGCTAACTGGAAATCCCATCAAATGACTTATTTGTAAAGCCCTCTCCCCCCTACCCCACAAATGCTGCTGGCTTTCCCTCCATCCCAGCAGCAGGCTTAGAACCAACACATTTGTAACTCCCGAGTGATGATAATAATCCTTAACACTTTCACCTTCACGATGCTTTAGGGTCTTTAAGTAATTAATCTTCAGCCCTGGGAGGCAGGGAAGTAAGGGTCCTTAGCCCAATGTTACCCACGCGGAAGTTAATGCTGAGAGGGCAAGACCCACATGCCCAAAAGGAGCCACGCATTTTGGGAGCCCAAAGTGACGTCCCTCCGACTCAATTTGCAGAGGAGTTAAGTACCTGTGATACCCACAGTGGGAGCTGTGTGCGGTCAGCCCCTCTGGAAATCATGGCTTGGGGGCATCAAGTGAGGTTCGCAAAAATCGGAGGCACCCAAAATTAACAGCGCTTTCAAAAATGCTGGTTGAGGCTGTAGAGATTCACCATCAGACCCAGTATTAACGCTCTGGGCTGCCCTTCCTGCTGTCAGAGCACGAGGTAGTGGCTCCCAGGTGGTGGATTAGCCCCTCGACTGTCCATAGTGCAGGTTGTCTCCATAAGGGACCATTGCAAGTAGCAATAATAATAATCAAGGTTATCCAAATTAGACCCAGCTATTTTGGATTTCCCCCCATACATCTGGACTCCTCTAAAATACCAATGCTTAGGGCTATTCCTATTCATGACAACCCTGTCTGCTCATCTGTTATTAATGGATCCTTTGATGGCAGCTCTCTGTGTAGTCAGCATTCTGCCTGGTCGTTATCCTTTTGTAGAGAAAGCCGGAGGAGGGGGGTGCAAGTTGAAATAGAGAAGTATGCAGATAACGCCATTAAAATTTTATGTGAATTCAAAAATTCAGTGTTGACTTCATGACGCAAATAGGTATGAAAATTCTAGTGAGCACGCTCATTGTTACAGAAATCAAATGGCTGAACAGCCACTAATGAGGCAGACAAGCAGCTTCACTCATCCTCTGAGGATTTGAAGGCAAGACGAGAAGAAGGAGCACACTCCATTATTCATGTCGTCTTGTTTGAGCTTCAAATCCAAGGAAGTCACAACGAGGGCGGATTTGGATCATGCCGGTGACCTGCTCGGCTCAGGAGGGGGGGGGGAGGCTTTAAAAGTCCCGTCACCAACTTGACAACATCTCATTCCAGATTCAGCTCTCGCACGGCTCTGATCACGCTCCCGCCTGCTGGTGCGTCTCATTGGTACGCACGCTGGTGTGATAGTCACAAGCATGTGACACGATCCCCTGAAAGGGGAGGGTGCCCCAGGAAGGGAACCCGGTGGGAGAGCCTTGTTGGTGTTACCCGCTGAGCTCCCTTCGGCCTGGGCCCACCATGAGGCTCTGGGCCCTGGCTATGCTCTGGATCTCACTCTGGCTTGGGCACAGCCAGCAGGGGAGGAGGATGGTGCTCATTCCTTCTCACATTTCCTGCCTCCTCCTGCCTTTGGTGTTGGTCTGGTGTCCCATCTTGCATCCCTGTGCTGAGCCGGCACCATACGCATCCAGAGTCAAGTCACCTCAATGGCTTCCCTCTGCTCTTCACCACTGTAACTGTCCCTTTCCCGTCTCTCTGCCCATTCTCCCCTTCCCCTGAATGGCCTGTCTCTCTTTCCCCTCCTCTTCACTAGCCCCAGTGCAACGGTAGAGAGCCCGACCGACCATCTGCCTTTTGCACAGGAAAACCCCACTGACGATAGGGAATAAAAAACCTGTGCAGATGAAATAGGACCCAGCCCAGCCCAGGTCCCAACCCCCATCTCTCTGGGGCACCATCGCTGGAGCACGCTGCAAACATTGGCCATGAACTTCCTGTGCCTCTGGGTTCAGCCAGGCCAGGAAGCAGGGGAAGGGCAGAGCCATTGTCCCTGTAGGGCCAGAGACACCCCCCCCCACACACACACACACCAATTCCATTCATGTCTGTCCATTCTGGGCCCCAGTGCAACAGAGATGCCCCCCACGGGCAACAGTTAGCACCCAGCAGCCTCATCCCCACCTCTCGATTTGGCTTATTGCTAGGAGAGAGCTCATGTCTGTGCATTACCTTCCTCTCACGCTTTGGGATTAGCCATCCAGTAGGAACCGGATCCACAACCTGTGGGTGGCAGGATCGCCCTGATGTGGACTGAATGGGGAGCGAGGCTGCTCGGGGGTGGGACGGGATGGAAGCCCCACCACTAGGGAGTGGATCACTTGAGAGCAACAGCAGCAGACCAGAGGAGGCGGCACAGCCTGGTGGTTGGGACATGGGGGGGAGGGGGATCCAGAGACCCAGGTTCTGTTCCTGAATCTGTGACTCTTCTGCTGTGTGACCCTGGGCAAGTCTCTTCATCTCGCTGGGCCTTTGTTCCCCCAGGGATGTTCTCTTTATTCAGGCTGTAAGCTCTTTGGGACAGAGACTGTCTGTCTGTACAGCGTCCAGCACTGCAGGGAGCTTGGCCAAGGCCTTGAAGTGATGGTGCAAAACAAATAATAATTGCTGCCATGTAGACTAATTATTATTGTGCATTAATTGTATTGTGGTCATGGCCAGCAGCCCCAGAACCCCTTTGTGCCAGGCACTGTGCAAACACAGCACTTTGCTGAGGCCGAGACTGGCTCTTTGTTCTAACCCTCCCCGTCCACGGGTTCAGAACAGAATGCAAAGCCCTGTCCAGCGAGTGCTGGGGTGGGGTGTGAAGCCACACCCTGCCCCATGCTGCACCGCAGGGAGGAAGCAGTGTTACATTTCTAACGCTCTGAAACATCTTCCCCCCGCCCCCAGTGGAGATAGTGCAGAATCTTTTAAAAGAAAAAAAATGGGAAAGCGCGCAAGAAAAATTGCTATGAGAATGAGACACAGCTGGGCCAGCATCCCATAAAGCAGGGGCAGTGCACACAGGATAACTGGTGACCAAGCAACACAACTAATAAACAGATTCCCTGAGTACTTCTGCATTTTGTAATTATTACTGGGCCATAAAAATCCCTTCTCCCTCCTGCCAACATTATCTTAGTAAACTTTATGAGTGCTCATGAGGTTAATGCAGAGCTATAAATCTGCAATGGGTCGAACAAGTGAGAGGAGAGGAAGTGTTCGTAAATCTGTTGGAATTGCTCCAGTTTGTTTATTTAATAAAATACTGTTTCATAAAACCGCTCATAGGCTCCTGGCTGGGCCCTAAGCTAGCAGTTTAGGGCGGTGGATGGGGGGAGGCTCTCTTCTCTGCACACAGCGATTTATCTGTCCCGTCTGTCTGTCTGATATATCAGGCAGGCTGGAACCAGAGCCCATTCCACTCATGTGCTGTTTGTTCTCTCTGCAGCCTTTAATAGTTCTATTCAATATTTTAAATTGTGCTACAAAACCAGAACATATGTAGTGCAGCTTGTAAGCAGCTCTCAGCAGCTGCTCTCCGAGGCCGACTTTGAGGATACATCTCCCTGGGCCCTTCCCACATGGATTTCTATGTGAAGTAGGCACCAGGCTTCCCTTTGTTCCTCCTTCCCTGTCTGGAAATGTTAAGTCTGCAGTACATACAACACTGAGTGCGCAAAAATCTTAAAGCAAACCATAAAGTCCATGATTTAAATATCTAGATATAAAATAAATGCGTGGTCCTCTTCCTTTGCATTCTGGTTCCACTCGGGGCACATTTCCCACCTATTCTCCACAAACATGAAAGTTGCAAACTCTTTTTGAAAACGAAAGCCAAGGTTCTCACATAATCCCTTCCCTCCAGGAGCTGGGGCTTTCTGGAAAACACCAGCTGTTGTTAGCGTTGTGACGGGAAGCTAGATGGGTGGGTTGGGTGAGAGCTCTTGAAAGGGGGTTTTCTGCCTCTGGGCCTACACAATGTGTCTCTGGAAAAACCCTGTAGCTTTTGGTCTCCCGATTCGTATGGTTGAGCTGCCTCTACCTTGCCCGCTGAGCTGGAGTCTGAAGGGCACTGTCCCTCGCCGAAGAGCCATGCCAGCCGAGGCAGCAGGCCAAGCGGAGATTTGGGAAGAGGAAGCGAGGTGGGTGAGAGTCGCAGGCAGGCAGCAGTGGCTGTGGGGGCAGCAGTCACTCCGTAATTCTAACTGCAGGGACGTGCAGGACGTACACATGCAAAACAGGCTCTGCTACCAGAGCCAGGACCACCCCAGAGCTCTAGTGTCTGGCCAGGAGGGGGCCAGGGCCCTAGGGGAAGCGCGGCAAGAGCCGCCCACTGACAACCTAGCCCCGTGGAAGGGCCGTGCATGCCCCTCTCCCGCAGAACTTCTCCCTGCCCCGGGGTAAATGGGGAGTCTTTGTGCAGAGAGGCCTCTAGGGGATACTGCAATACAAACAATAACCCTGGACAGAGGCGCTTGGCTTCCAGCCTTGTCCACCTGCCCTCCCCAGAGTCTTTTCTGGGGCACTGCACACTCAGACCTGGGTACGGCGCTCGGCTCTGCTTGCTCTGGTAGAAACCCTGGGCATGTTTGGTAGAGACAGTCACCGCCGGGCGCTGTAACAAGAAGAGGTCCTCAGTGGAACGGCAGATTTCCAGGCACTCTGCATAAAAACACAGGCCTAGCGCTGAAGGCAGCGTGAGTAACAGACAAGGAGCGAGCCTTGCGGTTTCCTACGCACCTCAGCACTCCCAGTGAAGAGTTAACTCTGTACCCTGGCTTGCATGTTCACTCGCTGGAGTCAGCGTCTATTTGCTTGAATTTTACATTGAAATTTGAAATCCACAGTTACAAGGAAACATTTATTTTCTTGCCCTTCAATGATCAAACAAGTGGTGCTGAGGCGCAAGGAAGCAAAATTTCCATTAGTGGAGCTGTTTTCTCTTTGCTGTAAAATATCAAATATTTTGACATTTCCATCAGAGTTTTCTAAGCCCTCCCTGCTTTATAAAGGGACTCTGTTAAAGGTACACGTGTTATTCCTTTCTCAAAGACCAGAGAGAAAGTAATAAAAGCAGGAACCTTGGGAAGGAACAAGATGGAACAGGCTGACGGGCTGTTTTGGGGATTAAATTTAGTGTAAATCTTCCATTACCAAAGCAGGCTGGGTTAATTCCCTAGAGCGACACATACAATGGCTTTATGGCATTAAGCCAGTGGTTCTCAAACTGGGGTTCAGGGGCTCCGTGAGTCATGTCGGGGGCCCTGGCCCCACTGATCAGTTCCTTCCCCTCCCTCCCAGTGCTTCCGGCATGCTGTGGAACAGCTGTGCAGCAGCGTGCAGGAGGTCCTGGGAAGGAGGGGGAGGAGCAGGGATGGGGTGCGCTCGGGAGAGGGGGTGGAAAGGAAAGAGGTGGGGTGGAGCCTTGGGGGAAGGGGTGGAGCCTTGGGGGAAGGGGTGAAGTGGGGGCAGGGCCTGGGATTGAGCAGGGGTTGAGCACCGCCGGAGAAAATTAGAAGCTGGCTTGGGGGTCTGCAAAATTTATAAAATCAAAATGGGGGCCCTCAAATTGCTAAACTTTGAGAACCGCTGCATTAAGCTATTGCGATTGCTACGTTATTGGAAAGTCGGGGGGGGGGGACACTAAAGCATCATCATCCACGTCCCACAGATGGGAACACAAGTGTGTCACTGCCAGGTGAGATTCAGCACAGCGTAGTTTCCTGTGCAGAGAGTGAACTAGGGTCCAACTCCATTTGCACTGGACTTGCTGCTTCTATGACAATCTTCCAGACGGCAGACAGGCCTTGCACCCCAGCACGCCCATGACTTGGTTCTGGGGCTCAGGGACATGAGGGGACAGGCAGGTTTTTCTTTTCTGCAATCAGTGCAGCACAAAGACCCAATAACAAGAGTGGCTCCAAGATGCCTGGCTCCACTGGTGATGCATGTGTCTTCGTCACTTCACGCTGCTTCAGCCATCCATTGAAGCCCCCTGGGCTGGCAGTGGATTTAGCCAGTAAAAGTTGGAAACATTCATTTTGCACTCTGAGAGTTCAGTGCAGAAAAATCATAATCCCTGTCACTCCTACTGCAAATCCCACGTAAGGCTCTCAAAGCCCTTTGTAACCATTCAATAAACCGAGCACAATTCCTTTGAGGTACACCAGTGTCATCATTACTGGTACATGCATAGGGAAACTGAGGCACCATGCACATAAAAGACGTGCCCCGGTATTGAACCATGATCACATACAGAGACAGTTACCACGGACGAGTGTGGGCATCAAGCCCAGGAACTTCTGCTCCTACAACACAAGCTTCTGCCCCTTTGGCTCAAAGATCTGCATGAGCTGTGAGATAGCAGGAGTCTGTGGTGCACTAGGAAATTGAATGGAGGACCACGGGGTCCCAGGCTCATATCCTAACCTAGTGGCTTCTATTCTGTTCTCTAGCGGTTCTCACACCAAGCTCATCATTGTGGTATCTGAGCATCTTCCTGCGTGTATTAGGCAGCGGGGCTACTATACATGATACGTGCCGTGGAGGGTCTGGTCTGGGATCTTTTGTAAATAAATAATACATCCACAGAGACATGGTGCTGTGTGTGAGGGAAGGCAGGGTCAGAGAAATGCTCCCTGCCCATGGAGCGGAAGGTGGTGAGGTGGGAGTTCTTTCCAAAGTTTTGGGCAGGCCCCCAGAACATCCCTTGTCTCCCGAGCGAGAGTGCCAGCTCGCCCGGTCTGCCTCCCAGGAACATGGCAGGCAGGGTGCGGGGCCACTGGCAGCACGACACAAATGAACACTTGATGATTCAGGAGCAATCTCTGGGGCCAGTGGTGTAGGTGTCCACGTACCCTAGTGACGGGAGCCATGCAGGTACCTAGCCAACCTGCCTGGGCAGGAGAGGGGAGAAGGCACTGCTGTCAGCCCTTTGTCTACAGGGGACATGCTAACGTGCTGTCTGCAGCCCAGCAGTGACTAACTGCAGGGGAAGCATTGGGCTGGGCTCATGGGGTCCCCCTCAGCCTGGCGTGATATCCTGACCCCCCTCTAGGTCCAGGAGCTCGCCTGCGGGGGCTGCTCGGGGCAAGCAGGGGAGGGGGCATGCAACTGCCTGAGCCTCTTCCAGGGAGGGTCTTTGCTGCCTTCTAACAGCAGGGCCGGGCCGGGCAGGGCCGGGCTGGGGAGCTAGAGCGACTTTCCCAGGAAGCCTAGTTTGCTCAGAGCCCATGGGGGGGGTGGGGGGAGAGAGCTACAGTTACTGTCACAAGCTTCTGAACCAAACAAAAGTCTAATCCCTGACTCCAGCCACATCCCCACCACCCAGCCTAACGCCTTATAACCTTGACACAGCCCAGAGCCCCCCTGCCCCCTCCCCAGAGCACACGAACACTCCACCCCCCTCCACTCTCTACCCCTGGAGCAGCCAAAGCCGCCCCCCTCCCCTTTTAAAGGCCTGAGCCCAATGAGGATCAGCTGCAGCTGATTATCCCAGCTTGTTCCATCTGGGAGCCGGTCGGCTGACCTACAGGGCCTGGCTTTAGGTGCCCCACTGGGTGGAGGTATATTATGGGATGCGCTGACACCCCAGGGGGCACTAGAAGACCCCTTCACTCTCTTACGCCCAGCAAGTCCAAAGGGGCTAGGTTCAGTTTGGGTCTCCTCTCAGCATCTCACTTCCCTTCAGCAGGGATCAGAGGCTCCAGGATGACGGCCCAGCCCCCTGCCTACAGACCAGAACCATGAGACTCCAATTAGCGGCTAGGCAGCTTGTCTGAGGAGTTGTATTTCAGCTGCCAAACCCTGGGGGACACTGGGCAACAGGAGCAGAGCACACAGGGACCATAGGGAGCTGGGCAGGGAAAGATCCACTTAAAATGCAGCTGTTTAAGGCGATTCATAGAAACCTCCCCAGAGGAGTTAGCAGCTGGAGCTCTTCTAGGCTGAGCCAAACACTAAAATCACCAGTCCCGCCAAAGGGCTCTTCGGGGTTTCAGATCTGCCTGGGTCAGGAAGATTCTAGCCTTAAGGACAACCCGACCTGCCCTGGAGAGATGCTGTCCTGAGTCTGATCTGAGCTACACTGGATGTTAATGGTGATGCTCCTGTTTTAAACTGAGATTAGAATCAGGTCAGTCGTGACCATCTCATTTGATATTGTAAGAGTCAGGTGTGTACCCGCCCCCCAGCCCCATTGAACCTGATCTCTGGTTGGGGAGGCACAGAGCAATAATGAACATCACATTTTAAAAACAGGCGAGCTGAGTACTTATAGCTAGTCAGGTTTTTTTGATGAAAAAATGGCTTTTCCCACCAAAACAAACATTTCCACCAAAAATTAGGGTTTAGTAACCCCCCCCCCTTCCCAAAACTTGAACATTTTTACTGGAAACCAAAAGTTTTACTGAAGACAGTTTTCAAAAACCTAAAATTGGTTTTTAAAACAAAAAATGCTGGCAGAAAACTTTTAAAAAAATGAAAATGTTTTGAAATGTCCTGCAGAAAATAACTGGGTTTTTTTCAGCAATTCTGTCAATATTTCATTCCTTGCTTGGTAACGCACCTATATTACCTTTGCTTTTTATTAAATAAAGACCTGAGTACTTTGTGTAAAGAGCTCTGAGCCTCCAAGGGCAAGCAGCCTGCAGGCACCACGGCTTTTGTAGCAGTCTTAAGACGGAGTCCAAGCAGGTATTAAATGGGATTTCCCCATTGAATTTATAGCATCTGTGAGCTGCCGATTAGCTGGGATTTTGTGTGTCTTTGTACCCACTCCACTTATCCCACATCCCACCATGTCCTTCTAAACCAAAACATGTTCCTGAAATAAGCTTCAGTCCAATCTGTTGCCACGTAGAATACGAAGACAGGAACACGCAAGGCTGTTGTAGTGAAACCCGGCTGGGTCTAACTCCCAAACAGCCAGGTACAAGAGTCCCCGTTCAAGAAGTCCAGTGGCAAATTACTCTCGCAGGAACTGCTCAAAACAGCAGTTTTGAGGACCTTTGCCTGAGGGGTGTGGTTTGGAGGAATGGAGTGTTTTGAAGATTTTTTTTTCTCTCTCTTTTTTTAAAGGGGGTAGGGGAAGGAGATATGGTACTGAGCCCATGAAGGGGCATGGCTGAGTTTGTTTGTTGTTTCAATGTTTGTATGGGCTCAGAGTTCAGTTTAGACATCAAGACCCTGGTTCAGGATTGTAGCCCTTTTCAGGACAGCAATTTAAACCTATCTTTAAGTTCTGTGGAAACCAAGAGGACTTATGCACAAGTTTAATTTCAAGCACATGCTTAAGTACTTTCTTGAACCAGGGCCCTAATAAATAAGTATACAGACATGTGGGGCACAACGCTGCCATATAGGAGCCCTCGGTGACAACTCAGTGCTGATGGTGACTACAAGAGAGACCGAGAGTTCTCTCCTGCTTCTCCAAACCGCGGCACAATGTGGAGCGTGCAGTAGGCCATGCTCATTCGCAAGGCCATGGAACATACATTGTGCCCAGGGCCATGTTCATGGTCTGCGTGGGCCTGGCTGGAGAGTTTGAAATGATCGTGACATCTCCAAATAGCCACCAGCAGAAGCATGTTCTTGTGGGCAACGCCCAGGAGTTCAGGCATCTTCGTTCTACTCGTAATGCTGCCACCTGCCGTGCGGTGGAGCCCGGGCCAGGTCACGTCACCTTTCTAGATGTCTGGGAAATGGGAGTGACAATCGTAAACGATCAAAATGGGGCTGTATGGCTGGACTCATTATTGCTTTGGGATTCGCAGAGGGCATTATGTTTATAGTCCCCTAACTGAGCTGACCACAATATCCCAGATTAAAGCACATCACAATCGAACGGTAACAAATCATGGTGAATGAGAGGAGGGGGAAAAGCTTGGTGTGGGGCGGGGGAAGGCAATTGCTAGCATTGGGAGTGGCCAGATGATGAAAAAACGATTCACAACAAAATGCACTGAGTTTGGCTGGCTGAGATTCAGGGGGTCGTGATTTCTAGACCTCCACTGAGGTCCTGTATGTTTGCGGGGTGCACAGGACCCCAGTGCTAGTTCACACATCCCATGCTTTCCTGCCAGGCCTCTAAACTCGACTGAGGCCAATACAGTCGATCACTTTGCTTCTCCTGCTGTGTAATTCTCTTTCCAGTCTCCAGGTGCAGCGGCGTCAGCCCTGTGCAGTGTGAGCTCTCCCTACTTGTGCAGCCTGGTCTTACATCAGGTGATGGGAAGTGAAGAGACAGTGAGCTGGAAAATGGGTGCTTGAGTCAGATTGATGGGAACACCATTGCTATGGAAACGGAAAGGCTCAGGGCACGGCTGGCCTGTTCTCCAGTTGTCTTGTGAGGAACTCACTGGAGAACCAAAACAAACAAGGGATTTGCAACCCCAATCCAGGTCGAAAGGAAGTGGAGGCACAGGAAATATTCCTCTGTGCATTCCCCAAGGAGAGACATCCAATGTGATAGCCTGTGTGAGACCATTTGAAATGTGGGGGGGAAGTTTAACCAGGACATGCCGCTGGGGCTAGGCAGTTCAGGGACAGATCCTGCTTTGGAAAGGGCCATCTATCACGGCAGAGAGAGGCTGAATCCAAATACCTAACTGTGCTGTCTGGATCTGGATCGCATGTATCGGAACTTAGGCATGGTTTCAGAGCTGCATAGCTACTCCACCATCATCTAGGGATGAAATCACAAGCAACTTACAGGTGATAACACAGGCAGGCACATGTCGGCTCAGAGAAAATCACAGAGCACACAGCAGACATTTGCAGAACAGTGTGTGCTTCTTGACAAATGCATTACTAATGCTCAGGTTATTAGCACGGCTTCTGCCACTAATGCTAATTTCTAAAGCTGCTTCCCCTTGCCACAAAGTCCAGATCTGCTACACGGGGCTAGAAACAAAATGTTACTGACTTACAAAGTGCCTCCCAGTCAGGATTCCACTTTCCTGGTGGAACGTAAATGTCTCATTTTTAGAAGGAAATTGCTTTGAAGTTACTATTTCCCTCGCGTTGACAATAATCTGCTTAATGTTTTGGGTCAAACTAATTACAGAATAATGACCCTTTTTAAAAATAACAGGTATTTTAGTTGTTGCAGGGTTACACAATTCTGTTGTAGGAACAGCTTGTTTTACACTCAGCCTTAGTTTATCAAGTGCATAGGTAACCTTCGACTGTTAACTAATGTGCTGTACAACAGTAAAACATCCCCATGTCCCTAGTTAGTAACACACTTCTCCTGCTTCATCTCTCCCTTTCTCTTGTCCTGTTCTCCCTCTTTGGCTGCATGATTCCGAGCCTGTAATTCACCACTTGTCTCTCATTTGCATCTCTTACACCTAGTTCCTCACGAGCACTCAGTTTTCTCCTCCTCCGTGTTTCTCTCATTCCCAGCTGAGTTGCCTCTCCACCATCCTTGGCTAACATCTCCTTCCCAGCCTGTATTTGCCTGGAGCCATGCAGTGGCCTTTTACCTTATGTTCTCTCAGCACGTCCGTCTTCCCCTCTGAGTTTCCCTCATATTTCCTTTCCCTCTTAATTTTGTGTCTTTACAGCAGTATTTTAAGTGTTTGAAACCTCTCTTCTCCTCCTTGTTTTTTGATCTGTTCATTTTCTGGTTTTCCATTTGTTTTCTGCAGACAGCAATTTTTCATCTCTGGTAGCAGGAATAATTAGTAATGATTCATAGGAATGCTATGGTTATAATGCACTATTAGGAGATGGTTTGCAACCTGTTGCAGAGAGAGTTATCAGTGATTTCACAATAATTAATAGATGATTGTCTAGCACCTGTTACAAATCCTTGCAGAGTGGAGTAGATAAAAAGATTTATACCTTTCTCCACAATACCTGATAACACACTTTAAAACAATTTATTCTGAGGCAGTAGGAGCAAAGAATGTCGGCCATACTTCCTGGCCAGGGAACTCCATCCTGGGAAGCAAGGGCACTGAAAAAGATTTGGGGGTCATGGGTAAATCAGTTGAACATGAGCTCCCAGTGTGATGCTGTGACCAAAAGAGCTAATGTGATTCTGGGATGCATAAAGAGAGGAATCTCAAGCAGGAGCAGAGAGGTTATTTTCCCTCTCTATTTGTCACTGGTGTGACCGCTGCTGGAATCCTGTGTCCAGTTCTGATTCCCACAATTCAAGAGGGATGTTGATAAATTGGAGAGGTTCAGAGAAGAGCCACGAGAATGATTAAAAGATTAGAATACTTATTTTATAGCAATAGACTCAAAGAGCTCAGTCTATTTAGAGTAAACTGAAGGTTAAGGGGTGACTTGATTACAGTCCGTAAGTATCTACATAGGGAACAAATATTTAATAATGGCCTCTTCAACTGAGCAGAGGAAGGTGTAACATAATCCAATGGCTGGAAGTTGAAGCTAGACAAATTCAGACTGGAAATAAGATGTACATTTTTAACAGTGGGGCAATTAACCATTGGAACAATTTACCAAGGGTCATAGTGGATTCTTCATCACTGACAATTTTTAAATGAAGATGGGATGTTTTTCTAAAAGCTCTGCTCTAGGAATGATTTTGCAAAGTTCTCTGGCTTGTGCCATTCAGGAGGTCAGACTAGATGATCCAGTGCTCCCTTCTGGCCTGGGAACCTATGAATAATTTTCTTTATTACAATTACAATGATCTCGCTGCAAATTCTACCTCCAGTGAGTCCATTGCAGGATTGGGGCTTTCTTAATTAAATTAAGGGAATGTTCCTAAATATGAATTTCCCTCCTGTGCTGTTCTCTCTCACTTTCAGTGAAAGGATCTGAAGTGAATCTCTGGCACATGCATTCTTTGTAATAAAGCTTTAGTATTTTCACTGCAAGGCTCATATTTTTTTCCCCAACATAATGAGTGACAATTAACATAAATAATGTGATTGTTCCATTTAAGATAATTTAACCTGTCTTTAGTTTTGTCACATAGAGATCTGCAAAAATGAAAGCGCTGCCACTGTTTTGTTTTCATGCTGAGAAAACCTTAAGCTTTCCCCCTCTTAGCTCAGTTAGTGACGAGCAGGTTTGGGTGAGCAATTTGGGAACATTTTCCTCAAATAATTTATTGACAATTTTGGTTTTATTACTTTTTTGTCCTGTGCCCAGTGGTATCAATAATGTGATCACTTCACCATGGGCTCTCTGCTTCAAGTGAATATTCATGAATACTTTTTGGCAAAAATTGCCCAGTTCTTGTGATGAGTGAAGTTCAGAAAGTTTGCAGTAATTCAGCAGAGAGGCTCCCAAAAGTTTATATTTTTTTCTAAAGGCATCCAAGCTTCCTAACAACAAGAGGACCCTACCTGAACACTCTATGAACCTCTGATAAAGCCTTATAAACACAGTCAGTAAAACCAACAAACAAAGCAAAACAAAAAAATACCAGAAGACAATACAATAATAGTAAATAATTAGGCAGCACAAAATTAAACCAAACTCCCCATTTGTCTCTAAGCATCACCCCCAATAATGTTAGCTTCTTCAGCATCCTCCTGAGAAGATGTGCCCTGAGAGTCAGCAGATGTGCAGTATTTTGGAGCAAGAAGGGGAGTGCACTGCAAGAAGAGGGCTTCTGACAGAGAACATCTTACCATCAATCCCCTCTCCTTTATCCCACATGGGGTTCCCTTCAAATTCCTGTGCTGATCTCCACTGTGGACATGTGTCTCAGGGAGAGAGGGATTTCAGGGAAGAATCTGCCTTCCTGAGGTCTCTAGCTTCTCCTCTCCATGTTCCATCTTTCTCCTTTTCTTTCCTTCATGAAGGATCAGCCATGCACTGGAGTATCACAGCTCTGTGCCTTTGGCATTGAGCCCAGTGGTGCTAAGGAAAGTCACCTAATGAATGACTGGCTTTGCCTCCCTACTGCAAATTAACACTGAGATCTTACTCAGCAGAAAGCCAGTGTGGGTAATGGGGATCCCTTCCCCGTGACATACTTCAGTCTCTTGGTCCCATGTGCTTTTATCACGGATCTGGCATTATACATGGTGCATGAACTTCTCAGAGCCGGCTTTAGGAAGTGCGGGGCCCGATTCGAACAGTTTTGACGGGGCCCCGGCAGGGATGACTGAAAAAAAAAAAAAACACGTAAAAAAACATGTGGGGCTTGTACTCACCGGGCGGCACTCGTAGTCTTCAGCGGTTTGCCCTTCACTCGCTCCGGGTCTTTGGTGGCACTGAAGGACCTGCTGCCGAAGGGCTGCCGAAGACCCAGAGCGAGTGAAGGACCCGCCGCTGAAGTGCCACCGAAGACCCGGAGCGCTGCCGGGTGAGTAAAAATTAAAAAGGAGCCTCTAGCCAGGGAAGGGATTCTCGGCCACTTGCCCCCACCCCGGCGGCCCTGCCACTGGGCGCGGGGCCCTCTTAGGCGCGGGGCCCGATTTGGGGGAATTGGTGGAATTGGCCTAAAGCCGGCCCTGGAACTTCTTCTCTGATCTGGATGCAACTCCAAACTGCAAGTTCATGCATCCTAAGCAAATGTTACTAATTCTATACACATTCCATCCTTTCACCTTTACTGCAGGAAGTAGGAACCAAATGTTTTTACCAGTCTCTAAAATCAACATTAACCAAGATGATCAGGGGAACTCTAGCCATGAAAAACATTGGGAAAAAACACCTCTAGAACCTAGTGACATGGAGAAAAGCCAAGCTCCCATCCCTCACCAACCTAGAGCAAACTGGAATGTGAAATGGCAAAATGGTAACTTCAACCAGCAAACAGATTGAACTAGTCCAGCAAGAGAGATACAGTCCGGACAGGCTTGAAGTCTGCAAGAACTACTGGGACAGTGAAAGAAAGTGCTACATGGTAGAAGAGACAGTCATGCATAATTGCAAAGGATATAAAGGAAAAAGTAGAAGGCAGATTGTCAACAGAAGCAGAGAAAGCAATGATCCAATGATAGCCAGGAGCCTGCAAGTCATCTTCAAGTAATGCTCAGAGCAAAGTTTCACTCCAATAACATTGGACAATAAAGATTTTTAAGCATGGTGTTCCAGTAATTATGGAGCAATTAAGTGGAGGTACAGACAGCACCCAGCATGGAGGAGTTATGGGTAAACAAGGTCTGCACAAGAAAAATGACAATGGAAAGTGGCCCAAAGAGAGTTGTTCAAGTTTAATAACGTGGTTATTGGAGGCACTTTGTTCAGATGTAAGGACATTCATAAATACTCCTGGACATCACCAGATGGGCACACAGGGAACCAGATTCATCCTGGGGTTATTTGTTGTGTCACGTGTTGTCAGCAATGAGCAAGGTCAGAAAACCAGCCAAACGGAACTATCCAGCAATGTGAGAGGTTTCCATACAAGTAACACTCTAAGACTCATAGAACTGGAAGGGACCTCAAGAGGTCATCCTAGTCCAGTCCCCTGCACTCAAGGCAGGACTAAATATTATCTAGACCATCCCTGACAGGCGTTTGTCCAACCTGCTCTTAAACATCTCCAATGAGAGAGATTCCACAACCTCCCTGAGCAATTTATTCTTGGTCCAACATGAGAATCGGAGCCAGGCCAACAAGGGAGAAGAGCTAATGAGAGCAGAGTAAGACAATCAGAGAATCTAAGAGAGAACTTGTTGAAATAAAACATTTCAGTTGACCCAAACCTCAATTTTTTTCAGAGTTTTGGTTCCCGAAAAAACAACTTTTTGTCCTAATTTGCGATGGGAAAAATCTCAATTTTTTCCTCAGGACTAGAAAAGCATTCTCTATTAAACATGATTTTAATCAGACCAGAGTTTGTTCTGTCTGAAATGTACTTTTCAGAGTTTGTCAAGAGTGCTCAGAGCCAGGGATGGGTGTTCTTTGACACAGTTAGTACAGATCTCAATAAATACATTAATCAGCGATATCTCTGGAGAGCTAAGAGTTTCCATTTTCCTAGCATTTACATACTCAGAAATTTGGAGGAATCCGAAGAACAACTGATGGCGAGACTATCGGCAGTTGTCTGTGGCAAAGGCTATTTTGGGGAAGCAGGAGTCAGCAGAACCACTGAATAAGAGGATTTGTAAGACGGAATGAAGTAGAGCTGTTTGATAAATGGGAGGAAAAAACAAGGGTGACCAGCTGTCCTGATTTTATAGGGAGAGTGCCAATATTTGGGGCTTTGTCTTAGGTAGACACCTATTGCCCCCCGCTCTTCCTGTCCTGATTTTTCACACTTGCTATCTGGGCACCCTAGAAAAAACTCACAAATATTTCTGAAAATTAAAAAACAACTGATTTCAAAAATGTTCATGAAATGTGTTGGTTTTTTTTTTACAAAAAACATTTGGTTTCAAAGAAGATTTTTGCCTCCTTTCCCCATCTGTAAATGGGGCTAATAAAATTTATTCACATTAACTAGCTCCCACAGTGATGAATGTCCTAGAAATTAGATAGATGACAAACAAAGATCGATTAAGAGATGGCTCCGGGTTTAATGAGGTAATGTATTCAGAGCACTGTGTAAATGGAAATTGCTAAATTGCTTTACACACACACACACACACACACACACGTATTAAATACCATAATTATAGTAGGTGGAGGGGATCCCAAAGTCAGCAGGCTCCCACTCAATCTATGATTGTATGGCAAAATTTTGTGCTGTTAACTCAATATAAATATCAGTGGGGTGCCCAGCTGGTGGAACTCCAGAGCGTCTTTTCTGCACACATTGCAAGCAAGAAAAATTCAGTGGTGAGACCAACCCTGCTTTTCTATTGTTAAATGGACTTATACATAACTGTTTTCCTCTTCACGTCTCCCCCACGTAACGTGATTTGATGCTGTTTTTTGCTATGCCTCAGGGTTTTAAAACCAGTCTTCCTAATAGGGCTAGACATAATTCAGAGCCTTAATGATAGATTAAATACCAAATACCTTAACATTTGAGAAATGACATTTATTATACAGAGTTGTAAATAGAGAAAAAAATTACAATAGAGCACAGTGTAGATCTTACATAAACGGCACCAGTTCTGTGTAATGACTATGATAATGTCAGTGCTAACAAGCAGATAATTGGCATCATTGAGATAATTTTTGGCACCTTATGCAGAGGGGAAACTGCTCTGCATAATTATTTTACCTAGGAATATTCTTTATTTAACAGATCTATTTGCATAACGGTTGGAACTTTGTGTAAGCTATAAGAAGTGTTTTAAATGTTGATTTGTTTTATCCACTAAATAACTGCTTATTCATGCGAACTGGCACCTGAAGACTTCAGTAATTGAGCGAGAGTGACCCAGTTGAAGCAACAACCACATATTGGATCTACAGGTCCAAACAGAGGCAAAATTAGTGGACCATTGACAACCACCTAATAGACTTTTACTGCTGTATAAAACTGCCATTTATTGTAGCAAAACTTTATTTAACTTTTTCAAAATTGATAAATTCACTGTTGAACTGTATGTAGAACACACCTGCTGGGCTGCTCAGCGTCCCAGGCACAGACAGGTAGAACACACCTGCTGGGCTGCTCAGCGTCCCAGGCACAGACAGGTAGAATGCACCTGGTGAGCTGCTCAGCGTCCCAGGCACAGACAGGTAGAACACACCTGCTGGGCTGCTGAATAGTCCCTGTGGTTTTATCACAGGGTTCTTTGCTTCTCATTATAAACCTAAACTATGGCGGAGATTTTCAAAGACACAAATGGGTGTTAAAATGGAGCTTTTGATGGGAGTTGGGTGCCTTTGGTCCCTTTTTGTTGCAGTTTCTCCTTGGACTGGATTTGGTACTTATGAATGATAACAAACTGATTTTACCAACATACTTTGGTGATTCCAGCCCACTAGTCTGGTGCCTGTGGGCGGCTCTTAACTCCCATTAACCAATCTCCTAATGTAGCATGAGGCCACCTGTGAAGTATGCCCAGGTATTTAGAGGGCTGCCTAGTTCCTCTAGTTGCATATTTAGTTGCAAATCTAGGTTGTATTCCTAATACATCCCAGAATGATGTTTGCTTTTTTTGCAACAATGTAATACTGTTCACTCAGATTTAGCTTGTGATCTACTGCGACCCCCAGATCCCTTTCTGCAGTACCAATGAACAGTATTACACTGTTGCAAAACAAGCAAACCTCATTCTGGGATGTATTAGCAGGAGTGTTGTAAGCAAGACACGGGAAGTAATTCTTCCGCTCTACTCTGTGCTGATACGGCCTCAGCTGAAGTTTTGTCTTAAATTCTGGGTGCCACATTTCAGGAAAGATGTGGACAAATTGGAGAAAGTCCAGAGAAGTGCAACAAACATGATTAAAGGTCTAAAGAACATGAGCTATGAGGGAAGCTTGAAAGAATTAGATTTGTTTAGTCTGGAGAAGAGAAGACTGAGTGGGGACATAACAGTTTTCAAGTACATAAAAGACTGTAACAAAGAGGAGGGAGAAAAATTGTTCTCCCTAATCTGCGAGGATAGGACAAGAAGCAATGGGTTTAAATTGCAGCAAAGGCGATTTAGATTGGACATTAGGAAAAACCTCCTAACTGTCAGGGTGGTTAAGCACTGGAATAAATTGCCTAGGGAGGTGGTGGAATCTCCATCATTGGGGATTTTTAAGAGCAGGCTGGACAGGGATGGTCTAGATAATACTTAGTCCTGCCTTGAGTGCAGGGGACTGGCCTAGATGACCTCTCGAGGTCCCTTCCAGTCCTACGAGTCTATGATTCCATCTTAAACCCAGCATTAGCATTCTCTCTGAACTGCAGGGGCTCTCAACTGGGACACAAAGCAAGCTGTTCTCGATTATATCTGCATGACAAAAATGACATAAAATGGATAAGTTACACTTTACAAACTCAAGGGCATAGTCCCTTATTTAACTCGAGTGTTCCAAACGAAGCATGCATGTATGTGATATGTGTTAGAAATACCATGGATAAACCGTTCATCCGTAAGACACTCAGAGGAGAACACTAATGGGGCAATGAGGGGCACTAATAAGGAGTGTCTTAATGATCAGTCCAAGAACATCCATGGGATGTCTGTTTCAGAAATTAACAAGCCACCTATTTATACCATTGAAAGGTAAATTACTGGTGTCACTCCTATGCAGTCTCTGCACCCAGGCATTTTACAATGATATACAGCACCACATCAGGCCGACTTCATATGGCCGATGATATTTCCTTAATGAAACCTTATCAGCTCTTTCCCATAAGAATCTGTTGTTCAGTGGTGCCACCGACGATACCGAAATAGCCAGGCGAAGCAGTGAAAAGCTTGCTGTTAAAGAGAAAGAACTGCTGCTCCACCAGCCAACGAAGGACTCTTATGCTCATTGGGGGTCAGAGGAGGGCTTATCAATTCATAGTTCTGGAGAGGAGCCGTGTATTTTCCTTAGAAGGGAATAATCATCACAGGCAGGAGCTAAGTGCAGACATCACAGGCAGGGAAAGGTGACCACACTGGATATGATTTGAACTCACGCTGTCCTGATGGGTACTAACGATCAACTTGACCCTAACCATTATTATGGTCACGATATTCTGGTTACATTCTGCTGAAGAGTCCTTGGGGACAAGGGAGGAAGGCAGGAAAAATAAGGTGATTTCAAAGGGAGCTGATCAGCAGCTCTGAAAATCAGGAAATGTGGATTGATCAGCTCAGCTTCAAAACTGTCAGCCTCAATAAACTGAGAAGAATCCTGAACCGCCAGGAAGATGGATTACTTAGTGCTTCCCCAGCTCTAGCCGATGTGATTCTGTGGGTGCAATTCTGGCCCCAGGGATTCACCCTATGCGTTTATTTTGCAACGTAGAGAGTGTTAGCAGGCAAACACAGAGAAACTTGCTTACAAAATAAATGCTCTTGAACAAATGGCTTGTTTACAACCTAGCTGCCTTGGTTGCCCCATTTGCTCACATCCTCATCCCAACGCTGGCTCTGTGTGGGTGAGTGAGAGAGAGAAAGAGAGAATGTTATTCCCTCAGGCACCTGTGAGCTTGCAGAGAGTAGTTAGTTATGATCCATGTTACCTCAGTTCTGAGATTTGCAATGAAAGGTAAACCTCTCTTTAGTTTCTCAAGGTCCAATGCGTTTAAATTATGCACTTCATTGCATTGCAATTAAGCAGGGATATGCAATAAAAAGGATGATTAGTGTGATTCATACATACAGATGCACAGTATTTATAATTGGGTCAATATAGAGAGAACAAGTAAATATTATTAACATATTTAACTATGGAGACAAGTCATTTTTTTCGTTGCCCAAGCTCAGTCCTGACATGTCGGCTCACTGGGCTTTGCTCAGCATCTCTGCAATATCTCTTCAATTGCTTTCCAAGACATTTGGAAACATTTAAGATGCTAGAAGCAAATCTTGGACTCTTAAGACAAGGACATGCCTGGACCAGCTCCAGGTGCATACTTGTGCTTTCCCTGTAAATCTCTGAGACTGCAACCACAAGGGGTTTTTTCCTTTGCAGCCTCTGACCCAGTGAAGCATGTCCGCATCCCTGACAGACTGTGCAATATACATCAGACCCAGATTTGTCTCCATACAATTCCAAGGCAACGTCAGAGTCCTGGCTCAAATGGAATGTTCTTTACCAAAATCACAGAATGTTCATCAACATAAACATGATCAATGGGCTTCTGAGCAGTTCTGAAGCATAAACCCTGCACTGGAAAAGTTCAAATTCCCCACAGGTTACTAGCTGACACTTAGTTGGCTTCTCCATCGCTGTTTCCGAGTGGGCTGGCAAACAGTTTCTGTAACTAGGAAAGCACCAGATATTCCCCCAACAAACACTAGACATCCAGCAAAGCATTTTTGACCCTTGGAAAGAAGAAAACACCAAAGGAGATTCTCGACTGTCTAAAAGTTCCATGGTGCCACTGAAAGCTACTAAGGCCAGGCCGCTTGCAGCCCCTTGCACTGTGCGCCCAGAGTCTCGACTCTGATTTCAGGAAATGAATCGGAGCTTTTTTTCCATACTGTGGAGCTTTGTCAGAAATAGATGTGACTGTAAATACAACCTATCCACAGCTCCATCACATCCCTGAGGCCCCCATTCAAGAAGGTACTTACACACACCCCTGGCTTGCAGTGTGCGTGCACCCCTGCTGACTTCCAAAGTAATTATCTGCTTAAGTATCTTGCTGAATCAGAGGCTTAGGTATGATTTGCTAGCAGCCCTTTCCAACTCTGTCCATACCAGAGTGCAAAGCCCCTTTGCAGTTGAGCAGTGAGGGACTTCTGATGTGATTGGCTCCTGACATTTGTAACCAGAAGCCCTATTTCACAATTCTGGCACCCAACACCAGGCCTCCTAGCGATGGATCCTTGCCAAATAAACCCAGTGTCTAGGGAGGATTGTGTGGATTCACAATACAGACCCTTTAGGCTGGTCGGGATTCTGCTTTCAGCAGATCATGGTTCACCATCTGGCTGCGAGGCATAGTCTGTGTTTTGTGCTTTGCAGACATAAGACATATTATTACTTAATTTAACTTCTCTTAGGTTTTCTGTGACCCCCGAAGCAAATCATGGGTGAAAAGCACAGCACAGTTAACAGCAAGCTCAAGGCACAAGTGCAGCAGTTGCCCAAATTCACAATGTTGGCAACTTTAGAGTCCATTGTGCAAAGACAGTGGTTTTGAACTGAACCCTTCCACACTGTTACAGGTAGCCAAGTTCGAGCCCTGAGGCAAAGGAAGCTCTGGCCTTTGCTCTGTGTGGCGTATCACAGGTGCACACTCTAAATGTGTGGGCTTGAACAATGGACAGCAGAGATCCTTTGGTTGTTAAACTGGGATGAACAGTAGAGGTGGCCATCAGTAAAGTGACAGATACTTACAGCAGGGCTGAAAGTTGCCCCATATGCACACATGAAACCACTGCAGTCTGGAACCCTCCAGCGTGGTCAGAGTACCCCAGGGCTAGGACAGCAAGTGGTGCTGCTGCTCACAAGAGCTAACTGCAAGAGGGAAAGAGGAGGGTTGGTCTTGTGGTTAAGGCACCACTGGAGACCTGTTTTCTATTCCTGACCTGGCCACAGACTCCCTGCATAACATTGACCAAGCCATTTAATCTCTCTGCACCCCACTTCCACACCTCTGACATGGTGACAATACTCCCTTCCCCACCCTGTGTCTGTCATGTGTGTTGGGTGGGGACTATCTCTTACACTGCCCTGCACACTGTAGTCCTCATCTCTGTTGGGTGCTAATATAATAATCAGAAGTAGAAAGCTGTTTGTGTAGATCCTTGAAGGCAAGGACAAGAACCTTGCAAGTGATGAGGAAGAAGGAGTTCTTGCTCACCTGCACTTAGCCCTTCACATTCAGGGGCACCAGATTCGCTCACTGAGTTGGAACCCTGTGACATTTAGGAACAGAAAGATTTGCTCCTTTTTGCCATAAACACCTGTCAGGCTTGAAAGCTGGAAAAGAGGCAGACCCATTTCAAACAGCGATGGAGAACAGAACTTGATGAAAGAAGGCCTAGTGGTGTGATATTCGTTACTTGCAACACAATGGATGGGTTTCCATGGGAAACAACCAAAGCTGCAAGAAAGAATTGAGAGCAGGGAAATATGGCCTCACTGTCAGTTCCTGGAGCGATACATAACGGAACATGACAGGGAACAAAGACAGGCTTACGGCATGAGGAGCATCTGTATTTCAAAGAAGGAATTTGTTCAACATAGCAGAGTACACTGAAAACTTCAAACGATCAGTGCTCATGATAAACAAATGTTGCTGATAGCAGCAGTCAAACTAGTGCAAGAACCACCAAGTTTTACGGGAGGAAGAGCTGATGTGCAGTGGAGTAGAAGTCTTTTGGAGGAGAAATAAAACCCAGGCTCTAATTATTCATGACCATTAAATAAGGTGGGCAAATCATAAGTAATCAATGATACATGGGAAATATCATCTCTTTCACCATTTGTGAATGGCCCATGCTTGTCTCGGGTTTGTTTGTGAGGTGAAGATATTTGGCAAATAATTTTGATGACTGATTCTGTAGCTGGTTTCTACTCTTCAATGTTCAAAATTCACAAAGTGGGAGCTGTTTGGACTGGTAAGCTCGTGGGATGCTGTTCCCCCAGGGGTGGTAGTGGTGGTGAGTGTAATACTTGTGATTATTCATTTGAAATTCACTTTTTGTGAATATTTGCTTAAAATTCACGGTTTCTGTCACGTTCATGAAACGTGAACACCACTGGGGCCAAAGCAAATCCACAGAACAGCAAGCATCAATGCTGATGGATATTGTTTGCACCATTTATGCAGCTTATTGTTAATATAATGGGCCCATCAACTAGTAAGAGAATCCCCAGAAAATGAGTTCAGGCAGCCATGCCAGAGACTATTGAAAACGGGTCTGCAAATGAGGTCTGTTCCAGCCCTGGCAATCTGGCTGGTGTTGGCGCTCAGAGCAGAGGGCTGGGCTGACAGTGCGGTCACTAGCAAGAGGCCGTGATTCAGTGATTTGACAAGAAACGAAGATTTAAGTTGATTTTAATGGTGCTGCTTTTGGCTTGGGTGCCAACAAGGAAATGTTAAACATTTTTAAATCGATATTGAGAATGCAAGTTCTGAATTAGCTGCTGCTGACGGATCATACTCACCAAGTGGCACAGAGCAGCACCTGTCAGAGCAGATTTTGTGTCTTCGCTGAACACAACCATGGGAGACTGTGCTTCCTGAACACAAACCTACCTGCTCCTGACCCCAACCTGCGGAGAACAAACAGACCACTGTTTCCACAACTGACTATCAATTTCCATGGCTAGGGACTTGCTGAACTATGATAAAATAGGAAGGATATTAATCAAATTCTCCTTGAGAACTGAGAAATGTCAAAGCCTCTAAGATACAGCGTCTCAGCTGCAGCTCATTCGTCCTTCTAACAGCTGTAACATCCTTAGTATCTTTTGCATGAGGATCTCCAAGCATGCTACTAAACCAGTAGCACTGCATCATTAATGCTGAGCATGCATTCATTCCCGTGTAAAGGAATTGCAGCAGCAACAAAGAGTGACACATCCAGGTTTACATTCCACAAGGGATAGAGGATGATAAGCTAATATCTGGATGCAATACGACCAGAAGACCATCATCACTCAGAATAATTTTGACTTCTGCAATTTCAGTGCTTGACATTGTAACCTTAATGTTGCACTGATGTTAGTTGGGATCTACACTTTCTGTGTTTGAACGTCTATATTTTTTACAGTTTGCTTTTAAAAGAAAATCAAAAATAAAACTATCATTTGGCTCACCACAGCTGTTGGATTCCCCAAAGGAGCTTGTGCGTTCTTTGGACTCAAAAGTGTGGACATCAGTGTGCTCAACTAGTTGTGCACTTAACTCCCGTCACTCTTGCCTGTGCCTCTGCAGAATTAAGGACAGGTTTTGCTCCAGATGCTCAATGTGCAATTTCCAGTTAGCCACATCTTTGTTAAATCAAATTCCATTTCTTTCCAAACAAGGCACTCGTGTAAGATCTTCAGTGGGATGCATCTGTTCTGGAGGGTTATGGGAGATCTTTAACTGTACAATGGCGTTTGTCGCCTGGTGAGGTTAGTCTAACCTTTGTTCTCTTGTATCTCTTAGGAGGATTAGCCTGTACCAAGGAGATGAACTATGCCTCAGTACGTTGTGCAGTCATTCGTTCAAGGCAGTCAGCCTGGCTTAACATTCTGCAAATTGCTGCACTCTGTGTTTTTTATAAATCTGATGCACAAACTGTGATTTCTCAGCTATCACCTGGAGCTTCCAATGCAGCAAGGCCTTCCTGTTTCCGTCCCCCACTTGCTAGCATGCAGACCCCTTGGAGCATGCCAGCACTAAAAGCTCCAACATTTTTAGTAGGTACTGTCCATCTACTGCATTAACAAATCTAAAATGCCTGACTTCAATCATAGTTCTCACCTAGCTAGAGACAGGGCTCCAACCTTCTTAGGGACTAGGAAGGGATAGCTGGAAGTCGCTCTGCTCTTACTCATTCAAGGATCATAATTACTGCATCCAGTTCCATCCACAAGTCCTGTACCACTTTTTTTTTTTTTTTTTATGGCTCCACCAGGCCATCTATCTTGGGTACAGAGACCACACTCATTCCTGTTTGATTTTTCTTCTTTTCAATTCCCAAGTCAGCTCTAGTTCAGTGGGTAGATTTATTACTGCTCCTCTATGCTCCCTGGCTTCATGCCATGGAAAGGAAAATACTAGTTTGTACAATGTTCTAAATAAAAGGTAACTTAGTCCCTCAGCTACACTTGTGCTCTATTGGGAGAGGGTTGTACATAGCACATACTAGTGTGTGTGTGTGTGTGTGTGTGTGTGTGTGTGTGTGTGTGTGGTGTTGGAATTTAAAATCTTTTCATTTCAAGGTCACCCTTTTTAAAGCAATTGGCCAGACCCTGGAAGTGTGGTAACATTGCTCCAGTACTTCTGTACTGCAGGACAAGTCATTATAATAAGGTGCCCATATCACACAAAAGGAGGCTTCTAAGAGGTGTGATGAGTATGAAGCTTCAGGAATCTGTTTGAGAAAATGGAGCTAAATGCTGTGCCTGGGGTACAAAGCCTTTCATCTCCCAATCACCAGTTCAAGTCTGGCCCATGTTGGGGTTCCTGGGAGTGTTACCAGCAGAGGGCTGTTCAGTACCGTTTGTGAAATGAGTTGGTGGGTCTCAGTCCAGTTCCTAGATGACATCACAGACATCAGGGTCACAGTTGGCGCTCACTGGTCCCAGTTGTAGAGTGGGACAAATAATGGGTTTTTCTGTTCACCAGCAATTCCCAACAATCGGGGAAATAATGTTTCAAGTTGACCCGAAAATGAAATTCTTCAAATTTTTCAGTGAATCAAAAAGTTAAAAAAAAATTTGTTTCGGGTCAAATGATTCTGAGCATTTTAAACATTTTTTAAACAAAACAAAAGGATATTTCTAAATGAAAAGTCATTTCAAATTGAAAAAAACTACACATTTTGTTTCAAAAATACCAGAACAAAATATTTTGATTATTTACTGAATTTTCTCTTTAGATTTTTTTTTTTGACCAACACCCTTCACTGAAATCGACACTTTCTTGCAAAATATTCCAGTCGCTCTGCATCTGCATTTTTCAACCAAAAAGATGTTTTGGTCAAAAAAGGTGACCCAGCTCTCTCACGAAGGCTGCCCCAGCAGGGAGACCCAGGACGGAATCATGGCTCTGGACTCTCAGCTCCTCTTTCGCCCTCGAAAGCAGATGATCCCCGTATGAGCTGCAGCGACATGTGGGGATGTGCATGGAACGGCCTGTGCTGTTACCTGCTCAGCCCAGCCACCGCCGCCTGCATCAGTTTGTAAACACTTCTGTAGGCTGAGCAAATGGGACATGGCAGGTGCTCCTTCCATTTCCTCCCACGAGCAAATCGTGTGCCACCTTCCCATCCCCTGCATTTGAGGGACTTCCTGCAGCACCGCCTCCCATCCTCTCCTTCATGCCCCCAGTTCCCTCCTTTCCTACATGTCAGGGTCCCCTATTCTCCCCTCTTGCCAGTGGCTCTGTGTCCCCCCCCCCCCCCCCCCATTTTAAAGGCTACATTGGATGGTATATCTACAAACACATGTATCTCTTAGCTGTAGCTTTACATTTTTCTGGCCCATTCTAAGTTTTCTTTTGCTTTAAATATTTAATCCAAAAGTCCAGTCAGTTTCTCCTCCCAGAGATATAGTAGCTCTGGGCTTCAAGTATAAATCTGTGTTTCCAAGAATACGTAGAGTCTGGAATGCACACAGTGTTCAGAACCTACCGTTCTGCCCAGATGTTTAGTGTGTCCTCTGGAGGAAACCACTCTACCCTGGCTGGTTAGGAAATGCACAGCCTGTACTGAAGCCCTCTTGACAGGTTATTTTGAGGAGAATAATGGGGGCCTGTTGTTTCGCCATGGATGGTTTTCTTTGGCTGATGGAGCCCTTCTTGATTCAAGATACTGAGGACATTATTGATCTAAACAGGTTGTCAGTGAAGGAAAAGTTGTAATTGCCACTGTAGTTTCACTGTAACATACCAGGCTTGAAGGGAAATTAAAGTTTGTAGTTAATGGGGTTGTATGATCCTTCAACCTTTGATGTATTGAATCTAGAGCGGCCTGTAGAATACTGATTTGATGCACAAAGGATCATTTTTTAACAGATGCTGTATGTCCAGTTTCCTCGGATCTAATTCTTTTTCGAACCCAATATGCAGTATCTGGGGTGGGGAATATCCCTATGGGAAAGGAATTGTGCACAGTGCCTGCAGATGGTATCTATTTAGCCAAATCAGTATTTCTCAACCTTTCCAGGTTTGCGACCTGTTATTTGAAGTTCAACGTTTTTTTACCCCCTTTAAGTTTACTGTACAAGGAAGAGTCAAGCGTATGAACGATAACAACGATATGCTATAGAATGGGTTTGTAGGCATGTTTCAGGAGGCTGACAGAGAACACTTGCCCGTGAAGTGTAAGGGAGTGCAGGGAGTGGGGAAGTGAGATTTTCTTTGCGTTAGACTACAATACAATGTTCAGTGCCTCGCAATCCTCCCCGCCTATCGCCTTTTGTACCCCACTTGTGAGCCTCTCTGACTGAGAAACACTGGTGATAACCGAGTTCATAGACCAAAGAGGAATAAAATAGAAGATTTGGAAAGAAAATGCATGTCAAAGCCCCCTGCCTCGAGGAAGGGGAAAGGCGATGCCTGGGTACCAGGAAGAACCCATTGGCTCTTCAGGCCAGGGCCCGCTGACTGAACTCTCAGGATGCCAGGGTGTTCTCATTTCACACGGGGCATGAGGGCAGGGGCAAGCAAACAACGGTTTGACAGTTTGATTGCTTTCAAAATGGTGGCTATTTGACGCTGCTGAGGGGTTTGGAATGTTCCAGAGTCGCCGGCACAGTGAGGAGAGAGCAGAGGAAGTGCATGGCGAATGCAGCCTATCACACAGATCATCCGTCTATCACAGGGATACCACTGCCGCCACCTCAGAGCGACAAACAGATGAATTCAGATACAGACCAGATCCTCAGCGGGTGTAAACTGGCCTAGCTCCAAGTGCCAGATGCATGGGAAGTAGTTTATGCTTAGAGCACTCTGCTTTCACACGGTGTCTGGCATTGCCAGATTCATTCAGAGAGAATCTGAATTTAACAGAAGCAGCAGTTTGAAGCTCGTGAATTCAGCTTCAGTGTGAGTGCTGGTCGCTGCTCAGACTACAATGTGTCACGTTGCTCCGTGGACATGATTACCTTAAAGAAGCAATTAGCAATCTTTTTAAGCACGATTGCCAGCTCCCTCATTAATCACTTGCAGTTATAAAATAGAAATCTGCAAAACAATTGGTCCCAAATGACCACTAAACAAAAATGTTAATAACACTCAGCCTTTGTTTGTTTTTAGAAGCCAAGGTAGGTGAAGCGCTCTGGTCATTACAGAGCTGAGTTCTGTGCAGGACTGACTGACTGAGCATGTCTCCTGGGGAAGGGGAGGGTTGTGTATTCACTGAAAACTCTTCACTACCCTGATGCCTCTCTCCCTGCATCTCACAAAACCTCCCCTTCTAGCAGGCAGCCCAGGCGATATATCTTACAATGCTTTCACAAAGACGCTCTAATTCTGTGTTATGAAGATGCTCTCTCTAATTACTTCAGCTAATTAGCTCTTCACAGCCACCTCAGATTAAACAGAAGGGAGAAGAAGCCCATGAGGACATTTCACTGTCTTTGCCCACTTCTGTCCGGCCCGTTAATGACCCCATGCTAGGTGACCCTTGCATTGTGGGTGAGGGTAGAGGGGCTCATCTTGCTACCCTCTGGGTCAGTTCAAACACCGGAGATCCTCAATCCCCGGTGAGGACAGCAGGCAATTTAGACCTGAGTGCAGCAACTAATTAAATCAATATGAGATAATGAACAGCAATTAGAGGTCCAGCTAGGCACATCTTCTCTTGTAAATACTGTTTCTCTCCCAATGGGAAGCTCTTTTTTAATAATCTGTTTGTGTTTCATTTCCAGGAGCCATAATTCCCCAAAGAAGCAATTTGGGAAAGTGATTTGTTTGTCTGTATAATTGCCAAAGCATTTAGTTAGAGTTGTTTGTTTTTCTTAGCTCCTGCTACTCCTAGAAAGAAACTATGCACTTATTTTGTTAGTAGCTTAGTTCCTGTCAGACTCCTTGGTGTTTGGCGTCTCACAAAGGGCCTGGGCGAAGTCAGGGCCCACTGAAGTCAAGGGGAGTCTTTCCAACAGCTTTTGCCTCAGGCTTATCGTTTGGAGGTTCCATCTTCAGAAGAGACAGCCCCGTCTGGATCCGTAGGTGCCAGGCCAGCAACAAAGACAAAAGAAATGTACTTTTCCAAGGGGTAGCGATGAGTCATATGGAACAGAGGAACTGACCAACTAGGTCAGATCAGATGTTCTATCTAGTCCAGGATCTGGTCTCTGACAAGGCCCATCAACAGATGTTTTCAGGGAAGGTGTCAGGCTACGGGAATTTTCCTCCTAACCGTCAGTGGTTGGCTCATGCCCTGAAATCTGAAGACTTCTCATGTATTTTTGTCCTATATAATGTGCTGTGGATGTTTTCATGATGCCTATAAATGCCTAATCCTTTCCTGAATTCTGCTCCGCTCTTGCTTTCAGTGATATCTGGTATGTTGTGTAAAAAAGAATTTCCCTTTAGTGGATTACATTTGTGGCATTTCATGAGATATTCTCTTGTTCCTGTCTTATAAGAACAGCTAAAATGGAGCCCCTCACAAACACATTGGCCATCCCTGTCCCATTTCTTGGGCACACATCACGTTCCCTGCCATTCGTCTCTTCTCTGAACTAAGCAGGCTTGAGCTTTTCACTCTCTCCGCATGGGGACGTCTTTCCAGCCCTTTCATCATGTTCACGGACTCTCTCTTGACTGCTACCCATTTTCCGGTGGTGGGGTGACCAGCACTGACCACACTGTCCTGGTGAGTGTTTCCATCAGTTTCTAGGACAGTGGCACTCTCTGGGTCTGTGGACCCTCCTCTGAGCCTGCGTGGCTTTGAGCTGACTTCGTGGCCCTTGGTGGAGTTTCTTTTCATGTTTTAAGGCCAGGTGCAGTGCTGATTTTACAACCAGTTAATGACACTCACATGAATTTCTCCCAGTGCCATGTCTCATGGTGAAATGCACCCCTGGGCAGAGAGCCAGCCCTACAGGCTGAAGCAGGACTTAAATCCCACAAGACCCGGGTATCACTTAAGTGGCATCTAACTCGGCTTTGTGCTGGCGCTCTGCCCAGGGGTGAATTTCTGCCTCTGGGAATTGAGACCAGTGGTTCCTCTCCTGTTTATGTGCCTGCAGGGTCCTGCACTGACCAGACAAACCCCCGGCAAGCTGAGCACGTGTTGCTATTGCATGGTAATGTCGCTAGCCACAGACCAGGTGAGCACTCCCGAACAGAACGCTCGCCACCATCCACTCAGATTACACTGCAATAACCTTTCAAATTAAACCAAGCTCCTTGTTTATTGGCAGTTAAATGCTTCCCTGAGCCTTTGAGCTATGGCAGGACATAGGACACTTTGTATACAAGCACATAATTGGGTAGCTATTGCTTGTTTAGCTTCGAGCCAATTAAACAGCAGCCAGGTTATAGTCCATGTACATCTTAAATATGGCTCTAAACACTTTCTGCCGGGATTAGTTATTATTTAATTCAGCTGCACTGCAGACTCTGTGCTGTGCCAGGCATTGCTTCTGAGAGACACCAAGTGGAAAGGTTTTGTATCATTCCGGTATGGCAGGAGATCAGGAAAAGGCGGTGACCTGGACGCAGCCCTGGGGAATTCTAGCTGTTGGTTTATTGTTGGGTCATTTGAGGAGAGGGGGGGAGGGTTGCAGTCATATATGGTACCCGCCACTATCTCTTTGTGAGAGGGTCTATATTCCGCCCCGGGTGCACTCGGAATCGAGCCCCACGTCAGAAATCGTGACCTGGGTGGAAAATGTGAACTTTCCATTGGGGACATTTTTGTCGAAATGTTTTTCAGATTTTACTGTATTAAAAAACCCAAATCAAAACCAAACTCTCTTCAGAAGAATTCCTGTCAAGCAACAGCATCTGTGTGGTGGCTCTCCGTGGCCAAGGCTTCCTCCTTCCCCCAGTTCTTCACCTTTCCCATTGGCATTGAACCACTGAGTAAACGATCAGCAATGATAGCAGGGCCACCAAGGGGGGGGGCAAGTGGGGCAATTTGCCCCAGGGCCCGGGCCCCACACGAGAGTTTTTCGGGGCCCCTGGAGCAGGGTCCTTCACTCGCTCCGGGGGCCCTGGAAAACTCTCACGGGGCCTGGACCCCCGGAGCTTCTTCCGCTCCGGGTCTTCGGTGGCAATTCGGCGGTGGTGGGGGCACCCCAGACCCCCTGAATCCTCTGGGCAGCCCTGAATGATAGCGTAAGGACCACTGGTGACAAAGGCATCTGAGCACACACACAGACACTCTCTCTCCTTAGGGAGTGTTTGGCATTGTCATTCCTCTCCCAGCACCAGTCACAATCCACGGAACCCTTTCTGGGGAGTGAGATTTTAGCGTTAGGGTTAGGTTCAGGTTTCCCTGGTTGCCTTCCACTCTCCAAACCCCAGCTTAGAGCTGAAACTTCCACCTTCAGGGTTACAGGTACCATGTGCAAACACAACAGGCAGCACAACTGAGGGACTCTCGTGTACTTACTGGAACGTGGCAACAATGACGACTCAAACAGCCTCCCAATCACTGCACATACAGAAGACGCTTTAGACAAATAACGTCACTAGTGTATTTACCCTGCTGTCTCCGCCTGGCACCTCTTCCATACACATCATAGAGATGCAAGCAGGGCAAAACACACAGGCAGACAGGCTACTTTTGATAAGAGATGAGTGAATAATTTGCAATAAATAACTTGTCAGGAGAAATTTAACCCCTTTGACTGAAGTATCTATGAGCAGCTTGCAATCTCCTTGCATTTATCTGTCACATTTATTATTAAAAAAAACCAATATTTCAGACTTTTCACTCCATGGACTAGTCACGTACATTTGGAATTCAAGCTGCATTGCTCAGCTGTGGTTGGTTTGAGACATCACATGGTATTGTTTGGGTTCAGACAGTCACCACCAGCACAAACCCACATGGAAATTTAGCATTTGGGTTCCAGGAACACTAGTGCCATTCAGACTTGATCACACGAATCCCTAGAAAGTGAACACCCCCAGGACAGAAGCATGGACAAGACAAACCGAGTTAGAATTCACAAGCAATGGTATGAAAGATGTTTCACCTTGTTTGCCCGGGTCTGTGGTTAAGCCAAGCAGACTAACCTCCTTTATCTGCTTGGTGGTGTTTCTAAACGCTGCATTCCACGTTGCATGTGAAGAAGACAGGAATATCACTGGGCCAGAGGCTTGAAAAAACGGTGACTACAAAGAGCTCCGTGTTCACCCATCGTCCTGGAGCAGACGTGTGGCACGGCATTTGTTCGGTGCAGGGATGAGAATTAGAAACACTTTTACGTTAAAAAAAAAAGCCGCTGAGCATTTTAGCAGCTCCCTTGTGGTGCTGAGCTGACTCCTTCAGGGCAAACGCTAGCACCGTCTCTCGGGGTAACATCCCTGAGCCGCAAGCCTGACAGCTTTGAAAAGAGAGAGAGAGAGAGAGAGAGAGAGATTTCAATACACGAAGTTCATCCAAATGCTTCTCTGTTAGAGCAGGTGATTAGTGTCTGGACCCTAATTATATATTCATTAATACTAGTAAATTTACAACCCAAATTATGGGGCGACAGAGGAGCAGAAGCTGATTTAAAAATGAAAGCGATAAATAAGTGTGACCTGGGAAAAGCTGAAATGGAAGTAACTCTTCTGTCAAGTTTCAGAGTAGCAGCCGTGTTAGTCTGTATCCGCAAAAAGAACAATGGCAGTAAAGTGACCAGGGTGGGGACTGCAAGCAAATTCTGTGATGCCAAATCTGGTGATTTGATTTGATATTTGATGTTTAGCTTAAAGTTCCCTTTTGAGAGGAATCTTAGCTTTGATTTCTAGTCTGCACTGTGACAAAGAGCTGTTCACATTTTTTTGGCTGAAACTTTTTCCAGTACAAATGCAGGTTCAGCAACACCAAAATGTTTCGCAAATTTGTGTCAATTTCACTGAATTGCTTCAGCAGGAAAAAAAATCTTAAAAATCAAAATGTTTCAATTTTTTAAAAACAAAATTAAAGGAAATTTTGAAATGGAAAACCATTTAGAATAAAACATTAAAATGTTTTAAAATTGTCAAAATTAAAAAAAATGATTTTGGCAAAATGAAATGGTTAGTTCGACCCCAAATGATTTTTTTATTTTTTACTTTTAGACTGAAAATTTTTTAAAAAATTGTTCTCACCCTGTTTGAAATAATGTTTTCTTTTTATTTTTTGGAATTTCCAGCACTTTGAAAAACCCATTATGTGCCCAGCTAGAGGCTCAAAAATCCAAAAGCACCTGAGAAAAACAGATGCTTTCGTTTCTTTTTTAAATGATTCTTTAAAAGCAAACTAACGTTGTGATTTGGGGGCCTGACTCATGCGTTTTGAACATTTGGGCTTGGTAACACGACATTAGCACATGGCAGTGTTAAAGATGGTGGGGAATGCACAGAACCTTGTCCAGAAGAAAACAGGAATCTGGCAGTGGCGCTGGTGTCCAGGACGATGGAGAGATGATATGGGAAGGGGAGCAAAAAGGTGCTCTGTCTTTGGTGGCTAAAAGCAACCCCATTGGGTAAAGCAGCCATTGTCCTGCTAGCAAAACGCCAGTGCTGAACTGCCTGGCCCTCCACTCAGGAGTGCAAGGCACAGTCAGCCAAACATTTCACCAACAAAATTCACCAACAAAATTCACCATCAGGATAGGATCAAAGATGGAGATTTTCAGCTTAAAAATAAAAACATCATAAAGTTATGAGTGGAGCTGAGTGAATAATGGACTTTTAGTTCGGCTGAGCTGAAAAATCTGGAAAAAGAAATCTGTTTTGATTCGAACCGAAACAATTTTTCTCATTGAATCAAAAAATAATCATTTTGAGTTGATTGAAATGTTTCAGTTGATTCACAATGCAAAATTGTAAAGTGTTTTATTTATTTTTGTCTATTTTGAGTGTTTCCCAAACTTGTGTGTGTGTGTGTGTGTGTATTTTTTTAATTGGTCAAATTTGGAATGGAAACGGTATTTTGAAATGAAAAAGTCAAAATGAAACATTTTAACTCTTTTGAAATTTTGTTTTTGAACCAAAACTATTCATCAGATTGGAGCCTGAAAAGCAATGAACTGTTACCCATCTCTGGGTACGAGCACGTGAAAAGCAGATGGAGTGGAAATGGCTTGTCACGGCAGCTCTAATAGACACATGCGCACACACAGATTGAGCAGGTCTATATCAGCATACACACATGACAAAGAGTGCCCTAGTGCTGCTAGGAACCAGACTCAATGTAATTAACTCCTCGGCACAGCACTGGAAGTGGCTGTTTTGCTGACATGAATGGCCCATCAGGGGGACACACTGGCTAAGTTGGCAGTGCAGAAGAGCATGCCTGCTGTCTGTAATTGGCAATTTTAGGAGCAGTGAGGTGGTTAATACCCTATTCTCTGGCCTCTGTGTTGCATTAACCTCCTCTCCTTTGGTGATTTTTGAAGGGAAGGTTCTATGGACATTGTGTACGTTCTGTCAGTGTAAAATTAAAGGACTATGTAGCTTGAAGTCATAAGTTAAACTGGAGAAAAACAAGCTGTTCTGCAGATTCCCAGAAACTCAAGATGTAGTGCTGAGAGGAGCCACAATCACTGTAACACTAGACTTGATTTGTGTGGACAAAGTATTTGCTTCTCAGACCCAATTTCAACTGACAGAGATATTATTCCCTGGGGAACCCACAGCTCTGTGCACTCCACAATGCCAGATCAGAATTATAATTGTAACATGTATTTATGAGGCTGGAAGCTCACTTTTAGGTCAATGATTGCTTTATTCTTTGTTCCCCCTCAATAAGATTTCAGAGTCCATATCTAGAAAAGATACATAGCACCACGACACAAAAACAGCAGAGCCCGAGAACGGCTGCACACAGCGACGGATAGAGAGATACAGGCAGAGGCAGGGACTGCAGAACACACCCATAGGAGTGTGGCATCTCCCTTGGTCAATTCAACCTTGCTAACGTTAGCCTCGGGCCTCCGAAAAATCCATTAGCGTCATCGTGCGCAGAAGGAAGCTAGAGATACTAGCAAGGAGAAAAGCAGCATCTTTCTGAATCCAGTTAGTGCTGCTACTTGCAGGGTTGTTATCACCACTACTGGATGCCCCCTGCTCTGCCATCTTTACTAACAAGCCAAGCGCTCTGAACACTTTCCCAGAGTGTGAGCTGCAGTGAACCACTCACCAGCTGTTTCTGGGGTAAAAGCCTGTTTGCTGGATCCAGGAATATCTGTCCTGCACGGGGCTTGGCAATGCCCCCGTGGTTATAGCCCAGCAAATGCTGTGACACGGCCCCTATGGGTAAGCGCCTGGCAGCTCTGCATGCCAACTCCTCCTCACGTCATCGGGCAGTATGGTAGAATCTAGCCATTTGAGTAGTGGGAGCAAGCAGCGAACAGCCCTACATGGGGTGTGACTCTGCAGCGATGATTAGGAAGAGCCATCGAAGTGCTCAGATACCACGTGCTAGGCGTGCCTGGACACACGAGATCAGAGCTGATGAGATTAGAGAGCAGAAAGCCGGGCCAGGGCATGACACAGTGCCATATCCCCGCTCCTAACCAAGGGGGATGGAAGATCTCAGGGTTAGGTATTGGAGCACGAACTGAAAGGATCGTTTATTTCCTGTTTGCTCTAATCACTCAGTGAAGAGAGTGGACAATTAGGCTCAGTAGGAACACTGGGTCGCCAGCAGGGCTTAATTTGTAAGGAAAGAGGGGCCAGAGCTCAAGCAAGTTTTTTACATTCATAACTAATGCAGCAAGCACAGAGGTGCCGGGGCTCTGAACCGCCAGGCCCGGAGGTGCCGGGGCTCTGAACCACCAGGCCTGGAGGTGCTGGGCTCTGAACCGCCAGGCCCGGAGGTGCCGGGGCTCTGAACCGCCAGGCCCGGAGGTGCCGGGGCTCTGAACTGCCAGGCCCGGAGGTGCTGGGGCTCTGAACTGTCAAGCCCAGAGGTGCCAGAGGCCCAGCCCTGACAAGCCCTGGCACAAATTAAGCACTGGTCATCAGCCACTGCTATTTAGTGAAACAAGTGAGGGTACAGTGCAATCACATTGAATGTTTTTCTTGTGACAGAACAAGGAGTAATGGTCTCAAGTTGCCGTGGGGGAGGTCTAGGTTGGATATTAGGAAAAACTTTTTCACTAGCAGGGTGGTGAAGCACTGGAATGGGTTCCCTTGGGAGGTGGTGGAATCTCCTTCCTTAGGGGTTTTTAAGGTCCGGCTTGACAAAGCCCTGGCTGGGATGATTTAGTTGGGGATTGGTCCTGCTTTGAGCAGGGGGTTGGACTAGATGACCTCCTGAGGTCCCTTCGAACCCTGATATTCTATAATTTATAAACATATTTACAAGCAAGAGGTAAAAGTAATTTTTAAACATAAACCAGTCAGAGGGGAAGGGCTAGGTGAGGGGGTCTATGTAATTTTAAAACAAACAACCCCCATAAAAGCCCAGGCTAATTATAGAGAAAATAGCTGGGGTGAGATAAATAGGAAAGGGCTACAATTATTTTTAAAACAACAAACGTCTTCATCAATATGAAACTATCGCCCTGACATCTTTGTTTGTTTATTACATCCATTTCCCCTCCCTACTTTGTCTGTTGGTTTTTCTACATTGTGAACTCTGTGTGGGGCATGGACTCATGGCCCCTTTCTGATCCAAGCGGCTAGTCAAAGTTCATGGGACGTTCCAGCGGGAAGTAGAAATTGGTGGAGTCTGGTCTTTTCTTCGATGTGCACTTGTTTATTTATAAGGACTGTACCAAGTCCTGCTTCTCCTAGTGCAGGAGGAACTTAGCACAAAAGAAGCAGTTTTTTATCTTACCGCCCCAACCCTCTGTAACCAGCAGACCCAAATCTCTCTCTCTAGCTTTTTCCAGGGTCACACTGTACTCACCAGCAACTGCTAGGCTAGCTTCCTCTTCTCCCCCTGCCTCTCTCTCTCTGTCCTTATCTGTTCTCTCTCACATCCGACCCCCTCAGCAACACCTCTCCACCACCCTCAGTCCAAAAACTCTGGGCAGGTTCACAACCATTTTTGTCTTAACCTTAGACTGAGGCTGAGATATGTGACACATTTCAAAAATATAAGAATATAATTCACATCACAATTGATGTGAGCTTTAATTGGTTACATTGGAACAAGTTCAAAGTCCTCTCTAACAAATAAATTGATAACCAATACAAGTATATTAATGTCTCTGGAAACAGCCACTCTCAGTCTGGCGGAAACATACAGCATCGAACTCCTGAAGTATCCGTATGTGTCCTGAGAACTGGTGTCAGCACCAGAAACAGTGGACATAGCAATGTACAGAATGGGTCACACGAGTACTGACCATGACTGACTCTGCAATTCTGAAACGGGCTCTTTAAGGACCTGATTCAGCAAAGCTCTTAAGCAGGTGCTTAACTTTAAGCATGCCAGCGATTCCATTGACTTTAATTGGGACAAGTCATGTACTTAGAGATAAGCAAATGTTTAATGCTTTGCTGGTGTGGGGCCTAAAACATAACGTTGGAGATTATCCTACAGTCAAAAATCTTCTCAGAATGTTTAAAAACAGTGTGGTTTGACATTTGGTTTCCCCAAACACCCCCAGGCATGAGTCATGTTTCTCTGCATTGAAAACAACTACCCCAGAAACAAAGTGGAGCTGCTTCTACATCTCCTGATGACACAACTAGCCTCTGTGGTATAATCCCCTTGTTCTGGGCCTGGAAACTGGCTCTTAAAGCAGAGAGCCTTGTTCTGGTGTAACTTGAGGCTTTAACAAACATAAACACACCCACACATTCCTCCGATCCATTCTAGATGCTGGTGCCAACACTAATACTGCCACATCCAGTAGTTTATCATCTTTGATCCCTTACTGTACGTGTTGGCAGTCAGTGCTTGAACCCTGTGCATTATCTCTTGCTGCCTGTGGTGTCTTTCCAAAGTTGCCTTAGCTCTGTTAGTCTTTCCAGAAATAGCATGTCATTCTTTCTGGGTGACATCCACCCTTAGGCCGAGCCCCATGGGGCTGATGTGAGACTTCAGTGCTGTATGTGCTGGCCCTCTGCTGTGGGTGCATATCAGCATCTTTGAATTTCTCCAGGGCTTTGGCGTTATCACAGCTGGGGCCATGTTGCTAAACACTTTGAGAGAAACACTTTGGTCCAATTTATAAAATGAATGAAAGACCTGCGGTGACTCGATGAGCATGAGGATGCCTTCTGGCTGTCAAGTCAAGTCTATGAGACCTCACGCTGAGACATTCACACCATCAACCTGAGCCGAACAGCTACGCATTCCTCCAGTCAAAGAACAAAGGGCTACCATTGACCTAGCGTGGGCAATCTCCTAGCTCAGATCTAGAGCCAACTGTCTGCAAACGAGTACGAATTGGGCACAGTTCTCTGGCAGATAATTTGAATAATGAATTAATTCATGAAAATTGTGACCTGCAGGTGTACCATGTGCAGAAAGGGGGCAGGCTGACAAATCAACTCTTAGCTCTACAGCTGGCCAAAGGTTCTGAATTTCATGATAAAAATTGAGTCAAAATATTGAATGGTGACAAAGAAAGGAGGAGGACGTGACGTTTTAAAAATGTGTTTTGTCAATGAGCTCTCCTCAGCTCTGTCTGTGATGTGCACAGAGAGATTTCAAAAGGAAACATCGGTTCCAAAATGTCTGCTGGCTCGGGTTTCCTAGATTTATTTATGGTCTGCCCAGCTCGAATTCCTTGAGGTGTAGCCCCTGTCATTGAATGGTTCTTATTAGCCCTGCAAGGCCTCTCCCAGCTACCCAGAATGAACCAAAGCAACTGGTGATCATTTCGCTTAATCTGAGTGAGAACAAACTGTGCCCATAGCCTGTCCTCAGAGGTCTGTATTAGTTATCCCTGTGGTGAATAGGAAATGATCTCTCTGGCTCAATACTCTCTATGTTAAACATACCAGCAACACTTGTGCAGGGCACAGGCAAGCCGGCAACAGCCAGGAGCACCGGCTTGCTGCCCTGTGCAAGAACAGCTCGCTGGACACTAGTCCTTTGCACTGGACACTCCCTGGGCTGGAGCTGCCCTGGAGAAGGAGATGGGGCTTTACTGGATCCTGTGACAGTCTCAGCCACTGGGCAGGTGCAAGGGAGCAGCAGTGTGCTGGCATTGCCCTTTTAAATTGTGTGCGGCGTGCAAGCTACCTTGGTGCGCTCTCTACAGTGAAAAACCTGATTCCTCTCCAAGGATTAAATGATTAGTTGGCAAACTGGAAGCAGGGGGCTCCACCTTTGTCCCTGTGTTACAGCCCCTGGACTGCACTGGGAACATCAATCTGACCCATCCAGTCGCTTTATCTCCCCACTGCTAAGTGATGGAAGATCTTGTCATTTAGAGAAACATTAATAAACCTGGAGGCACATTTTTAAACAGACGTCCCGAGCTGCTCCTGCCTGCTGCAGCCCTGAACACTGCTCTGAGGCAGGAGAGAGGGCGGCCACAGAGACTGAATGGACGGCGGCCTCTCCCTCCCCATCGAAAGCAGGGGAAGCCCATGCAAAGCATGGGGTCTAGAAGACAGGGCTCTAGAAAGCACAGGGTCTAGAACGTAGGGCTCTAGAAAGCACGGGGTCTAGAACGCAGGGCTCTAGAAAGCACGGGGTCTAGAACGTAGGGCTCTAGACAGCACGGGGTCTAGAGCGCAGGGCTTGTAAGCCTGAGACACCGTATGTCCAGGTTGCCTTTGCTGTAGCAAGGCCACTGTGCGAGGCCAAGGGATGCAGAAATTGCCACTTCAAGGTTAAGGTTTGAAGCCAGGGTAAGATGCACGCACTAGTGCGAGTCACTTTTTACACCAGTGCTCCATGCCTACATGGCAGTTCCATTGGCGGGGCTGCAGCAATGGGTAAATCCCAGTGGGCTCAAACACTAAGCTTCTGGAGTAGGAGTTTGCGCCGTAATAGCACATGCCTTGCAGAGCTCAGTGACAGGGTGGCCCGTGTGTGTGTGGCCTTGACAAATAAGGAACGAATTCCGATCAGTGCATGCTACTCATCTGTTTTAACAGCGGTTAAGTTCTTGTCAAAACTTCCACAATGGAAATGTGGCAAAGAATTTTCCTCTGGCTTACAAAGCGGCAGGGCGATGTCTCTAGGGAAGGCAGTGGATTCTGACATTGTAAAGCTACTTTCCCCAGCCCGCAAGACTGAAAGAAAAGCTGGAGAGAAACATTTGCATTTTGCATGCGACAGCTCGTTACTGGCGCTTTCTGAGCAGCAGGCTGGGCTGGTTTGTTTCCCTGTGTGTGTGTGTGTGTGTGTGTGTTGGGGGGGTAAGTGACAATCAGTTATAAAACGCACAGTTTGCACACCATTTCCAAACACTGACAGCGTTTAACTTCACAGGGGCCTATGCTGATCAGAAATTCTCTTTTGGATAAACCGTGCCTCTGTTCCAGATTTTCACTGTTCAAGAGAGAAGGTCTTAACAGCTCTCTAGGGGCATCAGTGGCTGGACCTGGACTAACTCAGGCCTTCCATCTTCTGGCAAATTACCGGCAGCAACTGGCAAATCTCACGACATTAAAAGCACAGAAACTAAATGATTTGCCTTAATTACCTGGCTGGCATTGGGGCATTTGGACAGGAGAAGGAAAAGTCAGAGATACAGGAGGGGGAGGTGACTGGAGAGAAGTTGGCGAGAACCCATTTCCTTTGCTTTGCTGTGTGGAATTCATCTCAGAGTCACTCGCTGTTAGAACTCCTTCAGTGTGGCAAAGAGCCAGCGTAGCACCCAACAGCCGGGGGTAGATTAGAAGCTTTGATGTCACCATTCGTCATATGTGAGTGTGAATTGCTGGTCACCAGCTCAGATCAGGAAGAAATTGCCACCAAGTTAGGGATGGTATTTTTTTAATACTTCCAGCTAAAGCTTCCACCATCAGAGGCAGAATCCCACGCAAGAGGGGCCATTGATCTGCTCTCACATGTCCGAGAGACAAGACACGAGGCTAAACTGACCAGTGACCTGATCTGGGGAAAGTTCAAAGCTCCTGAGAGCTGTCATTTAGTTTTAATAAATTGATTGATGAAGGGCTGGCAAATGAGTTCATTCTTCCTGTGGATTTGTGTTTAGTTTTGCCCTGTGTCTGGCCTAGTGAATTCCGGGGCAGCCCTGTGTTGCTGGTAAGATTTTCCTGAGTTGGAAATTTTTCTACACATCTCACATTCATTGAGCTTCTACTTGCAACAAAGCCACAGGACAGAGCGTGTGCATCACTCCCTTGGTACTGAGGAGCACCGAATGGCAAGGACCCTGCCCCCAGGAGGGGATTGCAGTGGGATGGAGATGGCCCCCTGCACAAGGGTGAATTTCGTCCCTGAGCAGCACAAGGAACCTTTGCCCAGGACTGTTTACTGTGCTGCTTGACCCTAGACGTGTCCGCGTGGAGGTTTCATTACGCAAACACTCCTGTCGGTGGCCAGCTCCTACTTAGAGTCCTTGTTGTGCTTTGGTTTGATGGAGTTGGTGCTGCTGCTCCAGGGGAGGGGGGAAAACTGCTATGCCGCCTGCCCTTTTGGGCTTGGTTTCCACTTGGATAATTTTTTGCAGAAGTCAAACGTGTTTTCAGCTCAGTAAAAGCCACTTCAGAAGCAGCCGTCCCGCTTCATTCATGTTTGCATCAAGGCCCTTTGTGTGATCATCAGAGAATTCATAATTACGGGAGAGAAGAAGAAAAGCAAGCAGCTTGTGAAGTTTCAGCTCTTTTCTCACATTCAAACAAACTGCATCGAAGTCAGTGGAAACACAATCCCAGAGCCACAAACTGTTTTTCCAACAGAACATTCCTGGCTCATCGTCATGGCAGGGGGAATAGGGAGCTGGTAAACAGGTCAAGCTCCACCTTGGCTCAGTATGGATTGAACAGGCAGAAGAAATCCTGTAATGGTCAATATTTTAAAATTAAAGACTTTAACTAATGTCTGGTGCATTGAACTTCTGGCAGGGACTGGGGCAGCTCAGAGCCCTCTCTCTAGAGCTCTGCCCCCTTGTCCGCATCTGTTGAGAAAGGAGAAAAGATTCCATGTCATTACTGCCTTGTATCCCAGCACCCATCTAGCCCCAGACAACACCATCTCTGGCCTAGTTACAGGGCAGAGGAACTAGATTGCAAAGGGGAGGGTGAGAAATGGGAGCTGGTACCACCACTGAGCTGCTGGCCAGGAGAAGAGGAGTGCTAGGAAGCATGTTTGGGGTTTCAGTCCACCAACAGGCCTAACAGATGTCAGAGTTTCTAGTAGAGCTGGTTGAAATTTTTTCAACAGAACAGTTGTGCATTGGAAAATACTGGCTCCCCGAACCGTTCTATGGGGACATGTTGTTTTCCACAGAATTTTAGATGGAAATTTTTTGAAGTGATTCAAATCAAAATGGAGTGTTTTATTTTGACTTTCTCATTTTGCTTCAACTTTTAATTTTCTTAAATGTGTAACTTATAATATAATTAATATAATTAATTAATTTTCATATTATGTTATTATAATGCTTTGATGTAATCAAAACATTTTTTACACATAGATTCCATGGCCAGAAGGGACCATTGTAAACATCTAGTCTGACCTCCTGCACAGCACAGGCCAGAGACCTGCCCCAGAAGCATTCCTAGAGCAGAGCTGTTAGAAAAACATCCAATATTGATTTTAAAATAGTCACTGATGAAGAATCCACCATGATCCTTGGTAAATTGTTCCCAGGGTTAATTTCCCTCCCTGTTGAAAATGTGTGCCATACTTTGTCGAGCTGCAGCTTCCAGCCATTGGATCGTGTTATGCCTTTCTCTGCTGGACCGAAGAGCCCAAAATTAAACATTTGTTACCCAGGTAGATACTTAATAGACTATAATCAAGTCACCCCTCAGACTCAAAGAACTCAACCTGTTTAGTTTGAGAAAGAGAAGGCTATCACTATAAGGTATTTTTTCTAATCCTTTCATCATTCTCTGAACCCTCTCCAGTTTATCAACATCCTTCTTGAACTGGGGGCACCAGAACTGCACACAGTGTTCCAGCAGTGGTCGCACCAGTGCCAAATACAGAGGTAAAATAACCTCTCTGCTCCAACTCAAGATTCCCCGGTTTATGCTGCCCAGGATCACATTAGCCCTTTTGGTCACAGCGTGACACTCGTGAGCTCATGTTCAACTGATTAGCCAGCATGACCCCCAAATCTTTTTGAGAGATCTAGCTTCCCAGCACAGAGCCCCCCATCCTGTAAGTATGGCAAACGGTCTTTCCTCCTAGATGTATATGTTTACCTTAGCCATATTAAAACATATATTGTTTTCTTGTGCCCAGTTTACCAAGCGATCTAGATCGCTCTGTATCAGTGACCTGTCCTTTTTTTTTTACCACTGCCCCAAACTTTCTGTCATCTCCAAACTTTGTCAGAGATGGTTTTACCTTTTCTTCCAGGTCACCGATAAAAATGTAAGAAGCAGAGGTGTAAGATCTCATCCCTGTGGGACCCCACTGGAAACACACTCGCTTGATGATGATCCGCCATTTCCAGTTATAATTTAAGTAAGGTCATTTTGTTATGGCTGAAACAAAATATTTCAGAATCTCCTTTCTATGAATTATTTCAAGATTTTGATTTTTGGACCAATTCAGGAAAAATGAAATTTGAAATGTCAGATTTACCCATGGGAGAGAAATTGTGTTTCCCAATCAGCTGTCCTTACTAGGGACTTGATGGGAGTTAAATTACACCATCACCTGGAGGTTAAAAGCTCCATATTCCATCCCTAGCCCTCTGCTTCCTTTACAATAAACAGGACCGATTCAGTGATCAATGTACAATGCTATTATTATTTGTATTGGGGTAGCCCCTAGGACACTCAGTCATGGATCTGGGTCTCACTGCGGTCCCTACCCTAAGGAGTTTACACGCTGTTCACATTCCTCTCATGGCTTAGACACCCTTGAAGATGATAAGATCTTCCCTTCATGCGCAGTATACATTTCCAAACGCAGAAAAGAAAATTTTCCATTTTCCATAAAGTCGTTTTATTTTGAACTCTTTGTATTTTATGTAAAATTTGTTCAGGTTTCATGGGATTTTCTTTGTTAATATATTTTGGTTTTTATCGACCAATCATAAATTAGCTGTCAGGGTTTTTTTTAAAAGGTTACTGAATGTGTAAAATAATGTTTGCCTGATTCAAGAAAGCAGTAGCTTATGCATGCAATTATAAACTAGCACATCAAAAAAGTCAGCTTTCCTTCTGCTGCTTGCATAATTCATCACTCATTCTCTTGTCATGGGCGAGACCTTTCATATGTTTTAGACAACAAAAAATTAAGTTTACATTCTCTCTTCTAATTAAAAATTAAAAAGTTTAAAGAACGAGAGGTTGTAAACTGTACAATCGTTAAAAAGCTGGAGGCAAAACAATAAGAAAGAAAGAAAGAAAGAAAGAAAGAAAGAAAGAAAGAAAGAAAGAAAGAAAGAAAGAAAATGTAATTTTCTGTTTTCTAAACTCCAGAAGCGATGAGGTTATGAAAGCAGCATTAAGGACAAAGCTCCTGCTGTAAAATTAATAGATCCACAGATTCCAAGGCCAGAAGGGACCATGGTGATCATCTAGTCTGACCTCCTGTATAGCACAGGCCATAAAACTTCCCCAAAATCATTCCTAGAGCAGAGCGTTTAGAAAAAACCCAGTCTTGATTTAAAAATGGTCAGTGAATGAGAATCCACCATGACCCTTGGTAAATTGTTCCCATGGTTAATTACCCTCAATGTTATAAATTTACGCCTTATTTCCTGTCTGAATCTTCTAGCCATTGGACCATGTTATACCTTCCCCTGCTAGATTGAAGAGCCCGTTATTAAATATCTGTTCCCCAGGTAGGTCCTTACAGACTGATCAAGTCACCCCTTCACCTTCTCTGTGTTAAGCTAAACAGACTGAGCTCCTTGCGTCTGTCACTGTAAGGCAGGTTCTCTCACCCTTTCATCATTCTCGTGGCTCTTCTCTGACCCCCCCCCCCCCCCGCCAGTTTATCAACATCCTTCTTGACTTGTGGGCACCAGAACTGGACACAGGATTCCAGCAGTGGCTGCACCCGTGCCAAACACAGAGGTAAAATAACCTCTCTGCTCTTACTTGAGATGCCCCTGTTTACGCACCCAGGGATCACATTAGCCATTTTGGCCACGGTGTAGCACTGAGAGCTCATGTTCAACTGATTCTCCACCACAATCCCAAATCTTTTTCAGAGTCACTGCTGGACAAAGGAGGTGAGTATCATCATCCCCATTGGAGAGAGGGGAGAGTTGAGACCCGGAGCAGGGAAGCCACCCACCTGGGAAGAGCACTCACTGAACCCCACCGCTTCCTCAATAACGCGACAGTGGAAACATCGCAGGATATTCAGAAGTGAGGCAGACACTCTTATGTCATTGCGGAGAATGTTGCGCAAAAGGGCAAGACTTCTGGAAGAAAAAAATATGGCCAAAGTCTTTCCACAACATACCACCTTCATCTTTCTGAAAAATGAGCACTCAATAAACCTGTCAAAGAAAAATAGATTGATTCAGAGATGGGAGCTCATGTACCAATCAAACACCAGCCAATCCTGCCATAGCCAAGAGCAAGAAGCAGCATCTGCTTTTGTGACTTCAGGAAAGAATCTGAGAGCACTTCTTGCTATGTACTGTGCACCATCAAACAGAGTTAGGTAGGACAGTCTCAGCAATCATTTCACACTCTAAAGAGCATGGGAACTGCATGCAAAATCAGACCAACACTCTGTCTTGTCTAGTCTAGTGTCCTGACACTTGAAGTGGCCAGTGCATTTCAGTGTGTTACAGGGAGCCCTAGTGATTGGGGTTAAAATCAATCCCACCGCTCCTTTCCCATCATAGCCCCAAGATCAACCACCGACGACACAAGTGAGGAGGAACATATCAAAAACTGAACAGCGGTTTTCTTTTTTAAAGGAACAGCTTGCAGAAATCGACACTTTCACTTCTCTTGGCTCTAAACTGTCTGGCAAAGTTGATCCTAAAGAAGCAATTATGACATCTCAAAAATAAGAGCAGCCTTTCAATCATTCAACCAATTTTTAATGAAAACCTGATATGAAAGACGAAAGTATATGACTGTGATATATTACATCAGTCATTCGTTATAACAGCAGAAACTGAGTGTCCCAGGGACAACAACTGCACCAAAAGGCCAGAGAGACAGTTTTGACACGTATCATCAAAGAAGGATCCTCTAGATTCAGAGGAATGACAAGAATCACCAACAATTCAATCAGGCAGTGCACAAAACCACCCCCAGCTCAGGACATCGGTGAGGAGTGCACAAGAACCCCATCACAAGTCCAGTCATGTCAGTGGAATGAAGGAATTGTGCCACCTACCTCCATAACAAGAAAGAAAGAAAGAAAGAAAGAAAGAAAGAAAGAAAGAAAGAAAGAAAGAAAGAAAGAAAGAAAGTTTCTTGGAGAAGATGTATAACTGGCAACCTAGAGAAGCACTGACATCACCCAGGAGAAGGCAGAGCAAAGGACAGGGATCAATGGAGATACCTCAGAGTTTCATGATTGCTGATGGGACTGAGAAGAACTGCAGAGATTAAACCAACAGAGCAAACATGGGTGGTAACAAATACTCAGAACGTGTTTCATATGAAAACACAGAAATATATCCGGCTGAAATATTGAAATACTGGCAGTGAGGACATGGACTAGCACTGGTTACTCCTGCTTTGCCCCATGGTAAGAAATCACCTCTGCTCCCCCTCATTTCTCTCCCTGTCACCTCTGAGGTCCCCAGCTGATGTGCATGGACTGTGGACATACTGTTCTCTCAATGACGCCAAGTGACAAAATCTGCATTAAGTGAATCAACAAGGCCATCTCAGAAGAGGCCGAATAGGAAATAACAGGGCCCATTGCCTAATGGGACTTATCAATTATTATCTCAGCCCATATTTCTTTGAGGGGTGATTGTTTCACAGAGCCTGACATCTCATATAGCTTTAAATTACTCACAACCGGGACGGCTTACAAGATAGCAGTAAAATCAGGAGAGGATTGGGCAATGTAATTATAGTATGGAAATGATGTTGATCGCTCAAGCAGGGAGCAGACCTTGAATCGAAAAACCCCTTTCCACTCCCCCTCCTTGCTCTTCACTACAGCCACCGCACCTGAGGAAGCTGGGGATTAAAGAGCGGCTAAACCACCTTGTTAGAAATCTGCAAATGACAGTGTGCTGATGGCTTTTCTAAAGAAAACCTTGAACACAGCCACCCCTTGGCCTGATATTAGCGCAAGCAGGGTGCTAGCAGGAGATGGAGTAATTTGGTCAATCAGTAGCATTAAAAAATGGATGTGAACTCTAAGATATAGAGGGTCAGAGTTAGATAAATCCACAAACAGGTGTCTATAAAAGTAAAATGTGGGTCTAGCTGGAAGATTTAGGTACAGTGCATATGCCTTTAAAGGGCATTTCCCAACCTATTTGGAGACAAATTCAGCTCTCAGTTAAACTGGTGTATAGCTGGCGTAATGTCACTGACTATGGTGGAGTTTCTCCAGATTTAGGCCAGTGTAACTGAAGGCAGAATTTGGCGCTATGTATGGTAGCTGCAGGGGAAAACATGGCAGGCAATAACAGCCTGATGTCTTTGCAAAATTAGAATGGAATTTAAAAAGGGATCCTAGTAAGGATTATACCTGGACGTGTCTGCCAGAAACCACTCTGAAAACCCCAGATATCTTTAACCGACAATGAGAAGAAATGAGATGGACTTTGGATGAGCCGGTCCGGAGTTAATTTAGATGAGAGGTTACTGGGAATCAGAAGGGGATTTTGGTCATCCTGTCTGTGGTTGGATTAGAAACTTCTGCCAGAGGAAGAAGTGTATCTTTGCCAGAGCTGGCACTAATATAAATAGGGCTGGTTGAAAAGTGTCTGCTTGCCTGGAATATTTTGATTTTTTGTTGGAAAACCTGAAAGCCAAAAACGTTTCTCCAAAGCCGAAAAGTTTTCTGTTTCCAGCATTTTTTGGTTGGAATTTTTCATTTTTTAGTTTTTTTAACATAAATGAAACAAACTAGAATGATTACATTTTAGTAGACATTTTCAGCGAAAAAACCTTTTTCTGACCATCTCTAAATAGCAGGCTGGCAATATTGACGTGTTATGCAAATAGCAGTGAGCAGAGGAAAAGACTGAATTGACTAGCACATAGCCAGAGAGGATTACACTCTAAGTGGCTTTTCACCAAAGAAACACTGAAAGTCAGGGATGTGGCCTGGGGGATTTTTCTCATGGGAAACAGAGCCACTTACTTGTAATCATGATGGTTAGGAGGACACGTCAGTTGGTCAAAATTGCACAGGACCAGACAATATTTCTCTTTGTAATGGCTGCAGAATCTACCCACTATTGACAGAGCCAATGCCAGCATCTGAGTCTAGTGGCATGCATGGAACCATATACACTTAACTGATTGAAATGCACACGTCTACACGAGAATATTGTGCGCATTTCATATGGGAAGCTAATCTGATTTCAAGCATTTCCAACCTTTCAATCATTCAACAATTGAAAGGCACTCATCTAACAGGAATCTCCAACCAAATTTATACACAACATGGTGATAAACACACATCTCAGGGCCAAATCCTGACAGGCTAGTGCCCAGAAAGGCTGGTGAAACTTAACTGGCACCTGGAGAAATACCCAGTTTGGGCGCTGTCAGTCTATGGTTCCATTCTACCAACATTGCTTCCAAAGAATTCTCCTGTGCTGTAGACAAAGCTTGCTGAAAAACAGAATTTCCATCCCACGGGAGAGTCTGAGATTTCAAAATTTGGTTTCATCCCACATGGGTCTATGAAATTGAAATCTTGGATTTTTTTTAACTAAAATATTCCAAAATATTTTGTTTTGACTTAATCACTTTGACTATTATAATTATATTATGTCAAAATGATAGTTGAAACAAAATCCTAAAGCTGAAATGAAATGTTTTGATTTTGTTGTAATGAAACATTTTGATAATTTCCAGTGAAAATTTAGAAGAATGGATACATTCCTGCCAAACGTTTCAATTTCACTGAACCTTCATTTCCAAAGCAATATTTTCAACCAGCGTTGGTTGTAAAGGCCTTTTTACTTCTTCCCTCCCAGTGCTGAGTGCTTCTGTGTAAGCAGGCTTCTGTGCGCTCTCAGATGAGAGGACCCAGAGATGGATGCATTCTTGCACATAAATCAGAACCAATCCTGAAGTCCTCATTCGAGCAAAACACCCTCAACTTCAGCTGGATGTTTAACGATTTCAGGACCAGACCCATGATTTGTAATCAGGCAAAGTGCTCTAGCATCTAACAGAAAGATATTATAATTAGCTGGCTCTCAACAATGGGTTCCACTGCCCTCTGCTGAGTAGAATCAGAGGTGATCAATGGTGTCAGATACCCTATACTGCTAAAAACTAATGGAGATTCTCCTTCAGATCCAGTGCTAGCAGCTTGTGATTTTGGGGCAGAAGGAGCTGAGATCTACCCCTTCTTCTGCTGTGAATAGGGTGACCAGATGTCCCGATTTTATAGGGACAGTCCCGATTTGGGGGTCTTTTTCTTATATAGGCTCCTATTATCCCCCACCCTCTGTCCCGATTTTTCACATTTGCTGTCTGGTCACCCTAGCTGTGAAGTTCCCGGGAGCCATGGTGTGCAGGGTTGGCTCTGAATGTATCTCATCCATTATTATTGCATATGAAACATGCTGGTTTATTGTGTGTCTTGCAGAAATGTTTTAAATGATCATCTATGCTCACTCTGCCCTACTCCGAGCTTTCATTCCTTCCAGACTCAACACGTCTTTAACACACTCATGGGGAACATGACCTGCCACAACACATATTGCAGGGGGGTGTTATACAAGATCCCTCAGTGTAACCCTAAAACATGGAGTCTTCATCTGCATGACTCCTTGCTATTGTAGTACTGCACCCCACTGCGTCTACGCATGGACCCCCTAAACACACAGCAACACCTCTGCAAATGCACCTGTAACCTGACCACAAACCTTTCTCACTCCCTAGGCCTCGCTCATGCACAGGTGGCCAGTTGTGCCACCCGTGGTGGCGGTTTTATCCTCCGGGTTCATGTTCACTAAAGGGCTATGAGTCACTACAGCGTTTTCACTGGGAAGGGCAGGAGCAATTGGAATCTGGTGTTCCAGAGATGAAAGACGAATGCGCTAAGTCCTGGGCCACGCCATTTGCTGCGCTGCCCTGATGAGGAGTGTTAGCCTTTGTGAACAGGCATGTGGAAGGAGAGCTGGCGCCCAGCAGCCCCGGGGAGAAAGATGAGATTAATTCTTCCCTGCAGTCTCTACAGTACAGGACCCTCCTGCGAACAGTGTGAGGACTCTTGCTCTCCCTCTGGTGTTCCCTGCAGAGAACAGCAAGCTGCAAACCTTAGCTGATGCCTCCCTCCGCCCTCCATGTTATTGCACCAATGTTATTAGCGAAGGAGAGATGGTCAGAGAAAGAAGTAAATGAGATTTCACACCTGCACTGAAATATAATACAAAGCACCGGAGCCCATCCGTCAGTGGGAAGAGCAGATGCCGTGCGGCCCACCCTCGCTGGCCTACGCTCCTTGCACTTTGCAGCAGCTGGATCGCTCAGTTTGCAGAGCAGGAATGTGAAGGATTTTTGAGGTTTAAAAAAACTATCGGTTATTGTTAATACTATTCAGAACACTGCAAGGCTTTCCAAAGGTGAGAGAATTGAAACTGAGAAATGCCTCTTGCTCAGTAAAAGCTCCATCACCCAGTTATTCAAAAGTGAAATAGAAAGGATTAGGATTAGCTAAGAACATCTTCAGGACGAATGGGGCTGAGCCTGGAGAGGGATATTCAGAATCAATCTGGATTGCAAATATTTAATAAAGAAGTTTTCAGCATGGAGCTGAGAACTGGGGCTAATCACTCACTCCCCCCAGGACACAATGTTGGACCTTGTGAAATTTCTGGCATACAAATCTCTTGCTGGCGGGCAGGGACGGCTCCAGGGTTTTGGCCACCCCAAGCAGCCTGGCGGGAGGTCCTTCGCTCCAAGCGGGAGTGAGGGACCGTCCGCCGAATTGCCGCCGAATAGCTGAACGTGCCGCCCCCCTCTGGAGTGGCCGCCCCAAGCACCTGCTTACCAGGCTGGTGCCTGGAGCTGGCCCTGCCGGCGGGTGCCACCATTGTAACTCAGACAGACTGACACTTACTGGGCCAGCAAGGCAAAGGGCAAAGAACGAAATGAGGGAGTCAGATTACAGCGAGCTAATAGATTTCACAGATTCTAAAACCAGAAGGGATCACTATGATCAGCTAGTCTGACCTCCTGTATTACACAGGCCAGAGGAGTTCTTTGAATTCATCCCTGTTTGAACTAGCACATCTCTTCCAGAAAAACATTGCCAGTAATGGACAATCCACCACATCCCACGGGAAGCTGTTCAAAGGTACAACAATGTTCATCTCTCCCACCATGGCTACATGGGGATTTGAACCCACACCCTCAAACACTGGCAGCAGAAGCCACACGCTTTTACTACCAGGTCACCTGTTGCAGGCACTTGTTCTGTTTTTGTACCGTTTTCCCTTCTGGGGTAAATGCCACCTGCATTCCACTTGTTGAAAGGACTCAGGACTTCGCACTGTATTGGCTAAAGGCCATAAATAGCTAGTGGCTATGGGATGGGAAGGGCTCCCTCTTTCTTCAGGCGTCTCCTGAAACAACACTGCACAGTGTCAGTTGTCACAGACCTATAATGAAAAAGTCGGTTACCATTTTGCATAACTTTGTAAAACAGTTTCCAGAGCGCTAATATTCATCACAAGGACTGACTCCAAAATGGATCCGATTCCCTTAGGCAATGGCCTGCCAGCAAGACCCGTATCAGTATCTGCCAGGAAGCGTCTGAGCGTGAGCCATACTACCAGCTGGGTATTTACCGAGGGCAGGAGAGAAAATGAACATTCTTGAGGTCAACTGCGCAGCCGCACGTTTCCCTTCAAAGGCAGAGGGCTGGGTGAGGGCTGGGAGATGGAGCAGTAGCCCAGGGGCACCGCTGACAAAGTTATCAATCTGGGAGGTTTAAATAGGTGTGCGGGAGCGCTGGTTCCAGGAGGACTGAACAGGAGAGGCAGAATCATGACTTGCTTTTTCCCTCCTCTCTCTGACGCCTTAAAAGTTGATGCTCTGTCAGAGCTTAACGAGCTGCTGTCAATCTGGTTCTGCGTGGGGGCGGCTGGGCACAGATACATGCAGGGCTCACAGCCAAACTACAGCCCTGCTTTCAGGTGAGAGCAGACGCTCCTGCCAGTCAAGACACAGACAAATATTCAGACTCCGAGTCTGCCGGGGCCTGTCAGCTAAACGCAGCGAGGGCCTAGAGTGCGGCTGCTGCCAAGGACACACCCCTTAGGAAAGCAAAGCCTGGGAAACGGGCCAACGAGTCTGGGGGCGCCCTACCCCCACACACAATGCCCCTCTGGCTCCCCACCACCGATGGACCCAGCACCCTCTATTTCCCCTGACAAGCTACTCCTGCTGTAGGTCTCCTGGGCACGAGGGCAAGTCTCCTCACAGGCGAGTGGCCAGCCAGTATCCAGAGGGGACAAGCAAAGTTCAGTGAGCAAAGTCCTGCCCCACTGGCGCTAGTGGCAAAGCCCCCATTGACTTGGATGGGGCCAGGATTTCCCCCCGCTGATGGTGGAGCTGCCCATGCTCAGTCTTGTCTGCAGTTCTGAACTCACACAAACCCCAGCACTCAGGCCAGCCCAGCCCGTGCCCCCTGGGTACACGCCCAGACTCTGCACGGGTGTGAGAGACAGGTTGTTATGGCACCACCCATGAGATGAGCCCTGGCCGGGCGGGTGGGCTGCTAGCCACGGCATTGCCCAAGAGCTTTGTGAGCCTCAGGAGAACGTTCAGAGAATCACAGAACCGCAGGGCCATCGAGCCTAACAGGGTCTGTTGGTCTAACCCATCCAGGACAGAGTCTCTGCAGCCTCCATGAAGGAGATTTCAAGAGACCAAAGCCGGATTCCAGGTTTGTGCAGAACCTCCCACCAGCTGTGATTAACAATGGCCTAGGCTCCATTGTGACCCTTCCAAGCATGCCCTTGAACCTGCTCCAGGTGATCACGGGTTAGACGTTTCAGGCCCTTTGCAGTCGGCTCAGCAGGGACATCCCGCGCACTCTCCGTGAATCTACCTTCCTCCTGGTCAGCAGAGCTTCTTTGCCTCCCATCCCACTCCTCTTCCCACAAGCCTTGGGAGCCCTTTCTTACAACGGCCATCTTCAGCCAATGGCTTCCTCTTTCACCCTTCTTCAGGGTACCACCAGATGCAGGAAGTTAGTGGGAGGTGATGGCCAGGCATCATTTTGGAGTTTCCCAGGCTTGCTGGGGGCAGGGCTAGGAGGTTTGAGTTCACTTGAACCCCAAACACATAGGAAAGACTTGGCTGCTGGGAGCTGCTTGCAAATGGCCCTTGCAGGGCTCCAGTATTCAGCCCCAGGCCCTGTGGCCCTGGCACGCGCCACGTTTCCCCGACCAGTCACAAGCAATGTTTGAAAGAAGCCTTCAGCACGTACAGGAATGCGGAGGGATGACTGAAAGAGAACAAGCTGTGGATAGACTCCTCTGGGGCTCAGGGTTCCCTGTGGGGCTAGGCCAGGGCTCTCAATGGGGCATGGGGCCCAGGCGCTGATGGAGAAAAAGAGCGGATAGCCGCTTGGTTCATCACTAACGGTCTCAGTGCAGGCCCTGCAATAGCACTGGAACCGCTGAGCTTTAATGGAGAGACGGGGCCGCCTGGCTGGCCTCATCCGCAGTCTCTGCCGCCCTCGGGTCCCAGATCCCGGGCCAGGGTCACTGGCTCCTTAAGGCCAGCTATTCCAGGGAACACGCCCCTCGGTGCTTTGGGAGTTCTGGCCGTAAGCACCACCGGGGCAGCTGCTGGGAACTGACTGCTTTGGATCTGGCCCAGTTGGCGCTGAGTCTGGCCCGGATGAGGGCGCTGGCCCTGAGAGTCAGGAGGAAAGGAAAAGGCCTGGCCTAGCAGCACGCCCGCTGACGGCAGGGTCCCAGGCACCTCACGCATCCCAGGGACCCCTGCTGAAGAGCAGGATCTGCCAGTCACCTCTACACCCATCTCACTCAAAATGCATTGATAGCCTCACGTCCATCTCCCAGCAACACAGGGAGGAAACTAAACTGGCCTAAGAGCGTCACAAAAGCCAGGCCCGGCCAGAGAGGCAGGGAATTATTCCACTGAGCTAAGAGTTCAAAGCTAAGGGATGCTGGAGGAGCCCATGCCTGGTGATGCCCTGGCAGTCACTGGTTTCAGGACAGAGAGCTCCAGAGGTCAGGCTGGATTGACAATATGGAAATCCAGTAGCCACCTGCACGGTATTTAACTCGCCTTTGATCGGATCTGCTCGTGCATAGCACCGACAGAACCGCCGCTGTTCTGGGACACTGCGTTCCTCCTCGCATGTGCCAGGACACGTGTGTCTTGCACACCCTGGCGGCAAAGCCCCAGGAACAGGGGACAGAAGAGTCTGAGCGAGAGGCAGTTCTGCTAAGCTAGCCCGTGTGAGCACAGATTGGCAGATCAGACGCAGGAGGGGACCCTTCCCCCACAGCACGTGAAGGTCGGTGCCTGATCCGTTTTGCGGATGATCACCGTGTCCGAAGGGAAGGACTCCAATCGCCTGTCCGGAATTCCTGTCCAGGTGCTATTGACTTACAGAAGACTCATTCCTCATCAGCCCCGCTGCGGTATCCTCTGGCTCTGGTGGGTGCTCACATGATCACTCAGAACGAGGTGAAGGAATTTGCTCCTACAGGCCCCGGGGATCCAGGGAGGGTTGGAACAGTCCAAAGGTCACAGGATGCAGATGTGCTTCCAGCCAGCCCATTACATACTAAAGCACTGTGGAAACCCGCTGAATAAAAGGGCGGCTCGTTCCCTTCCCTTCCCACTCACGCCCATCGTTACCAACTGAGCCGGGTGGGCAAATTGCTGCTTCAAGTCCAGAAGCTCCCTTAAAAAGCCCAAGAATGATGGACTCAGGGCCCGCGCTGGCCGGCAGCCAGACGCCAAAGAGACAGCTGCAGAGGGGTCTCAGCAGGGCAGGGAGGGAGGCTGGGTAGGCCAGCCGTAGAGAAGTCCTGGCTTTGAAAGGGATCCAAGACAAGCATTGCATTTGGCCTAAATGATGTCACTGCTGATCATTAGCGTGGTAATTACAGTGAAAGCTGCTAGCGATTGTATCCTCTGAAGGGTCATTAATGCAACCCAACTGCACCAGCACACGTCTCATTACTCCTATTTCAGACGTGTGCATTTCCCAGTGCTCCAGAACCCTGACAGTCCTTTCCCTTCGATACCATCAGTGTCCACCCCGTCCCCAGAGGCTCTGACAACAGGCCTTTCCGGGGGCTTTCAGGCACGTCGGCGAGGAAGGAGACTCACGTGCAGCAGGAGAAAGACACTGGTGCCACTGCTGGAAGAGAGGTGAACCCGAACCAGGTCTCTCCTCACCTGTGAATTTCCCCCTTCCCAGATGGAGACTCAGAATGCAAGCCAGGCGGGAATGCTGCTGGGTTTGTATTTGGCGGGAGAGAGGAGATAAGGAGACACTCGGGTGGGAACCGCTGGATGGGGAATGGCCAGAGAACAGGAAGATGAGTGAGAGCGGAGAGGAGCAGGGCAGAGGTGAACAAACAGTGAACGAGCGTCGAGGGCCTGCACGAGTGCCAGCAGCGCCTGGAGAAGTGGGGCGGGGCTGCTCTCCCTGACAGACCGAATCGTCTTGAACAAATCACTCACTGTGGGGGTCTCGCACCCCAGGACCCCAGCAACACGAGCTCCCTGTAGTAGGGGGTCTTACCTGCCTCCATGATCTGCACCCATCCCTCTGTCCTCTGCGCTGGGGAGGAACAGGGCTCAGGGAGTTTGCATAGCATCTCCTGCAGAGCTAACACAGCCTGGGCGTGGGTCCCTCAGCCTCGCCCAGCCCCACTCCCGAATCTGGGCAAGGGAAACTGGCGATTTCCTTCCCTGGGCCCCAGAGCAGGGGTGGGCAGGGAAGGGGTGAATGGCGTGGAGAGGTTGATCTATCCCCAGGGGTTTCAATTAGAGGGAAAACTTCTTGACCTAGCTTTGTGTGTTGTTCCTTCTTTCAGAAATCGCAATCCCATCCAAGGTCGTGACCCCTCTGACTGCAGGAGCCTTGCCTGGCCCTCGCCATCACCAAGGCCCCGATCAGGGATCTCCCCTGTGCAGAGCAGAGAGCCAGGAAAGCCATGTCCAATCACTCAGCCTTGGACAAGCTGCTCAGGGACTCCGCAGCCCCCAGCTCTTAGTGAAGATTTTAATGTACCCCCAGAGGGAAGCTGATCCCCGGGTGCGTCTCAGCCCCCACCACACACAGTGTGTAGCTCTGCCGAGCACTGCTACCGCCTTTAATCAAAGGAGAAAAAAACCCAGAACACAAGCCTCAAATCCACCAGGAAAGTTGACAGATTTTCCCAGTCTTCAAAGAGGCCCATTAAATATTAAAAATAGCATTGTTGTTTTAGCAACATTAATTTAAATGAGGCACACACGAGACATTTAACTGCCAGCATGTGCTACAGGCACAGCGCTTTCCCCAGCCAGGAGAGCTCACGTTAGTTCTCCTTTCTAGTGTGTCCGACAACAAAGAGGGCAGCTGATGTGTTTGAGACCAAGGTGGGGAAAACATTTAGTACTAAGCCTCCAGTCTCAGCACGTGCAAAACATCACCCACGTGACTGTCTGGCAGGGTGCGCTAGAAGGGTTGCCAGCTGTCTAGTTTTTGACTGGAAAGTCAGGTCGAAAAGGGGACTTGGCAGAGTCCAGTCAGATGTATTGACTGGGCATCAAAAGTCCGGTTACTGTGGGCAGGGGAGGGGAGGCGCCCGGTCATCAATCTGCGCCAGGCCCTGCTCAGCCAGGGTTGCCTCCGACCTGCAGACAGGCTCCTTGTCAGGCTGCAGCAGCTCCCGTCCCAGCCCCGGAGCAGAGGGAGCCCAGCTGGGGAGGGGGGTGGAAATGATCCAGCCAGTGAGAGGTGGTGGGGAGAGAAGTGAGTGATGGGGGCAGGGCCTTGGGGGAAGAGATGGAGCAGGGGTCCAGCTATCCGCAATTAGAAAGATGGCAACCCTATGCGCTAGGGAGGCCCCCACTTCTGACAGCTTTTTGTGGTACCGACACCCTGTGAGGACGCACTGCACAGGGGTGAATTTCGCCCCCAGAGAACAGAGCTTGGACAGGGGAGGTACAAAGAGTCATCCTAAACTTCACCCCAAACCTCTTCCAGGGCCCCCTCTGTGTCCCCCCCCCTTCTGCCCTCCCTGCAATATCTCCTCTCTCTAGTCTGCCTGCTTATCCTGCTTCGGCAGGTCTGACGGTCCATTTGGCCTCTGCCATTACATTTTGCTAGCGGATCAAAGGGAAGCAACACACCTGTGACTTGGGGAAGGCCTGACACAAGCGAGACTGGCTTACAGCAGCTGCCCACACGCTCTGAAGAGGTTGCTGGGGCCAGAAGGCCTGTCTGGCTAGGGGGAAGCAAGGTGGGGGGTGAGGCACATGTGGGGAGTGAGGTAGGTTAGCAGGAGGGAGGAGTTGGTCGTGATGTGGAAAGGATCCCATAAGGAGACAGGTAATAGTGTCCTGGTCTCACCATATGTTACTTGTTGGCACTTTCTTCCAAGAACCTGAACGAACTTTCCCTCTTTCTGAGTAGCTGACTGTTCTGATCACTGGGTCTCTGTCTGGCTTGCAGCACTGGATTCTGCGTCCAAGGGGCACCAGGATCCGCCTTCTCCAGGGCAGGAGGGAAACAAGCCACTCGTGATGCCACGGGCTGGATCCGCACTCACTCTTACACATGCATTCAGTCTCCCTATATTCAATGAGCGCATACACACACGCCCAAACCAGGGGCCACGCTCTGTTTCATAGACCCAGCGTATGGGTAGCACATAACGGGGGGATGATGGAAATCACCTGTGACTTGACCTTCAATAATGATGGATAGTGTGCTCCTAAAGATCATCTGCAGAAAGCCTTCATCCTAATGCATCATCTGTAGCTGTGATGAGTCAGAAAAAATAAAAAGCCCTTCCGCACACCTCTGGGGGCTGAGCATTTCATGTCAAGAAGCCTTCTAATTCCCAACGAGCTGGATAATGAAATTTGCCCGTGTAATATAAATTTCAGTTGAAACTCAGAATCGGGACGTGCAAAAGGTTCTTTCAGTGCAATTGATTTGTTGCTCTGGCTTTCATGTCCAAGTGTCCCAATTTACCCTCACTGTGTCTCTTTATAGTTCATTCTGCAACAGCACCTTGCCCAAGAGATGAGCAAAACTGCATATAATTTACCTCGCAGTCTAAGATGCTTCCCTGATTCCAAGTCAGATACTGCTAAAGGAATTTTCTTGATCTGCAAACACATGTTTTTTCAAAATAAATCATTCTGATGTAATAAAACTACCCAATGCTGCTGCCTGGCTAGAAGTAAGTTATGTTGGGAGCTGTCTTGTAGCCAATGCTCTCCCCACTCTTGGTGACAATGTGCAGTAGCTCCTCATATAAAAAATAAAATAGAATATAATAATACTTTGCACTTCCATGGTGATTTCCATCTGCGGATCTCAAGATGTTTGCTGGGAAATTTATTTTATTGTGACAATTATTTTTTGAATTAATTGCCAAAGGAAGGAAAGAGAGCAGGCAAAAAACAGTGATACTGTAGGACAAAAAGGGATATATTTGGTATTGTTTATCCATTATGACAGATTCAGATACACAGAAGTAGGAAAACTACCAGCCAGTTCAGTTGCATCGCTAAGGAAAGGCTTCATAACGGCCGATGCAAGAGTTGTTTGGAAAGACGCCGGATGCCATCCCTCACCCCAAACCTCTGCTCCTTTCTAGAACCATTCCCAATATCTTGTTCTCATTGCATTGCCAACCCAAATTCTCAGATGTCAGAAGCTGGATGTTCATCTGAACTCCAGACTTTTGTGGCTTCCTCTGTCACTGATCATGATGCTTGAGAGAGACTGGATGAAGAAGTCAAACATTAACGTGTTTGTTGCAGAGGGGGAAGCAAACGGGGAAAGGGGGAATATGAACTTTAAATATCAGCTCAAACACAGCAGTTTTGAAGAATGAATTTTATTCAAAGGAGCAAAAGGGACATAGTGCTTTATCCCCACTCCTGTCTCCTCAAGGAGGGGAGATCTGGATTATGCATCAGATGTGTAACAAGGTCCAGTGGCTTGGAACAAGAAGTCTGCCAAAAAAGTACAGAGTTGGGAGAAAGAGCTGAATAACAGAGAAGTCGGAAATTGTCTCGGTGCCACTTCTGTCAGTGTATAAAAATATTAACATTATTCAGTAGCAACAATTGGAAATCGCCAGCCACGATGATGGGGAATGTAAACTAAACACCAAAATTCTTCCCAGTGCCCCGTAGTCCTTTGCCATCCATTGTCTCCGGCCAGGCAGTTGTGTTGTGTGCATCTCCCCAGCACTAAAGCCAGCGATGCTAAAGAAGGGTTTCTGCCTTGTGGTGCCTTTATTCTTCTCTTGAGCCCAACCTCAGAAGCACATTGGAAAGGCATGAGCTGCTTCAAAATGCAAACTCCTGATCCTCCAAATGTGTGGAAAGCAGGTCTTCAGAAACTGGCATGACCCCAGCTGATCCCACAAATATAACACAGCTCTGCACCCTGCCATGCTTCAGGCAACTTGTGTATGGCAAATGAGGAGACAGGACAGAGATGTGAACCTGCCAGTCTTACTCGGCCCTACAGTGTGTGTTATGTATTTTAATCAGGACTGGGCTTATTGCTAATTCATTAAGGAAAGGCCTTTTGTAACCATAGCAATAGGCCTAATTCAGCTCCCGTTAGCCTGTGCAGTGGTGACGTGGTAGAAGAAATGCTACTGAAGCTCCAGCATTTTGGGCCATTGCTTTAGGATGCGGCGGCATCTTTGTAAACGAAAGGAGCGGGGTGGGAATGCACCACAGCCTCTTGTCAATGCCTTCGCCATAGTCACATGCTTCGATGCAGACGCTTTCCTTTCTGCCAGAAAGGGCCATAGCAGGGAGCCATGCAATGGGCCGATAGTTGCAGGTACCTTTGCTATGGCAGGGACCAACAGACCGATAATGGCCATGCCCAGCAGCAAGCAGGCTTTCGTCATTGCAGGTAATGCTGATTGTGGGCAGTGATGAATTCAGGGATGATAAAATCATTGCAGCATCCCAATGAAAGGTGCGCAGCGGTTTGCACATGCCAAGCAAGTTCGGCATACTGAGAGGTCCTGGCATTTAGCCTGGATCCAGCAAAGCACCAATTGGCTTCAACAGAGCAAGTGCTTAAAGTTAAGCATGTGCTTAAGTGCTTTGCTGGACTGGGACTTTCATGAATGACACAGAATGGGAGTTTATTGGCTACAATATCTCTGCAACGAGGAGGAACATTTACTTCTGAGGAAGTGGCTCTAGTAAAAGAAAGCTCATTTTGCAGACAGGGCAAGCTGTGAAAACAGGAAGAGATGGCCGCATCAAGCTCTGGAAAGGGAACCTTTACCAGATGTGTCCCCGTGGATTCAAACTCCATGTCAGCTCATTCCATGTGTGTAAAGAGGGACAGATGCTGCTTTTCAGTGCAGTTTTTTTTCTTTCTGTGATGTCAGAAATATTATTCCATGTTGAATATTAAAATGTTTAGTGCTATGGGTTGTGGTGTTCGGGGGTGGTGGTGGTGGTGGTGGTGGTGGTCAATCACCTGCTTGCTGTTGTATGTTTGCTCAGCTACTTACTCAAACTTTTGCAAACTGCAGAAAAAAGTTCGGTGTATGGTCACAGCTCAAACACAGATTTCAGTGTAACCGTGTCTGCAACCCTTTGCCATTTGCACTGCATCTGCCTTCAAGCAGATGAGTTCTGCTAGCACAGATACTCCGGAAAAGCAGGCGTTAAGCTTGAAAACTCACTGGAAGCTTCACACTGTACATTTGATTGTAGTATTCAAGCTTAGCAATTTGTGTGGTGCTGGTTTTGTTACACAAGTCCTCCAATGAGGGAATGGATAAATAACAAACAGCATATGTGACTAACCAACACTGCATGGATTTCACAGACTGAACGTCAAATATTCACAAGAAACTGGTCACAAGCCATTGATATGGGGGGAAACATTTCACAAGAAAGTTTGAGAACAATTTCCAATCACAAATACATTTAAGAATATTGTGGGAACTGAAAAAGAGGCAGAAGTGTATGTTACAAATCATACTCTCAGCTCTTTGTTGGAGTGGGCTGCACCTTTGTAACCAGGACCCCAGGAAGGCGCCTGATTATAGGAGCTGGATACATCTATGTACAATCTTCCGCTCCCGTTAGACAGCTCTCACATCTATGTCAGCTAGGGCATGTCATGCTTTCTGTGGGATTGGGAGGCAATGATTTTACCTTCATGTCATCCCCTCCAACTGCCAGAGTCTAAAATAGCTCCCTCGCTCATTACGCAGGAATGGGTACAATTCACATTCATTCATGGCCTCTTGGCCTGTCCTCTCACAACTCCACTCCCGCTTACCAAAGACAGGAGTGTCATAAGGCCCCTGTCTCCCGTGTCAGTCTGTGTGTCTGTTCTGGTGTGACAACAACAGCAGTGCTCTGTGTTACAGGCGTGTAAGAAGCATGGTAGCATGCACAATGCTGAGAACACAGGCAGCCTGCCACTTCTCTTCCATGTAGCATGCATGACCATTACGGCGAACTCAGCTCCAGACACCTGGTCACGCTGAACAAGTATCCACCCCTGGGGCGTAACCAGAGCTCCTCGGAACCTTTCTTCTGATTCAGAATTGGAAGAGCCCATTCTCCCCACTCACCAGGCCAACATTTCACCACAATCGCTGGCACTGATCTTCTGGAGCCAGGGCATGAGAGTCATGGTGGGTACTGCACTGTGAGTGTAGTCCAAGCGGGAGGATGCCTGGCAGAGCTGGTCAAATACTAAACACCATCCCTCACAGTAAAAGCTCTGAGCTGGGTTCACTCAGTTTTGTGGGGTCATGTTATTCATTATCCTTGAGTATTTGGATCCTGACAGCTCCCTGAGAGAATGTCTGGGAATCCCAAAAGTTTAGCAAAGTCCAGCCCAACCACTTCCGTGTCTGAAAGGTCACACCTGCAAGTGCATTATTTGTTAATCGCTGTTCGACTGTCTCAGATGTTTTCATCATCCAATCAGGGACAGAACAACACCAGGTGACTTAGGTGACCGACACAACAGGAGTAATGAACAGCAAATGGTGAAAGCAAACCATTCACCAACCGACCATTGGCTGGAAATTATTCATCCCAGCTGCCCAGTGAATAGAAAAGCCAGGCTTGGCCAGTGAGCAGTCTGCTAGCTAGACATTTGTAAGGAATATTGTTCCTAACAAACAAATCAGCCAGCCCAACCACATGCTTGTCACACTTACGTCATTTCTTTTATTTGCTTTCCAGCTATAAACCTTCTAGCAAGAGAAGCTCCAAGTTACCCCTTTCTCAATGGCCTGTGATGCACCCACTGGGGCAGGAACCCCCTCCTCGTGGCTCAGCTGAAGAGCTTGCCAAGAGACGGGATGCGCTCTCTCATCTGCCCATCACTCCTATTGAAAATCCCTGTATTCACGCACTTTGCCTTCACAGTGTGACCATTTCTTCTGCCTGACCACAGGCTGTGTTTGCCCTTGCACAGGGGGGAAAAAATCTGTACAACAACCAGAACCACTGCAAGCAGCAAGCTGCTTCTCTCCCAGGCCTGCTGCCGCTGCCAAGTCTCCCTCAGACCAGCCGCGCCTGCCTTTGTCCCTATACGCTCCCCTGTCCTGCTGCTAACCCTCCTCACATGCTGTGGCGTAGGTGATGGAGAAAAGTCAGGCTGGGGAAAGACGGATCATGAGTATTTCTGGCCCTGACATTTTCTTCCAGATATCTGGATTTCCATATATTTGAAAACCTAATATAAACAACAGAGAAGGAATTTGCATTTCGGGCAGTGAGGAATGAAAAATGGAGGCGGCGTAATGTATTGCCGCTCGAAGAAGAGGAATGACAGTGGTAAAGTCGAGCACACACGACAGCACCCAATCGGCTTGTGGCAAACTCATTTCCTGGCAGAATATAGGGTTTCATCTGCTGGAACATTTAATAGGCATCAAAGAAAGATCACTTCCCTCCTCTCGGTGCAGATTGAGAGCCTTCGCTCTTGCTTTATTTTTGCCATTTTATTAAACCCTTTATATAGTTTTAATACAATATGTATAATCCTCCTGAAAACAAATAAATTCTTATGCACTTCCCAGATTCTAAGGATTTCTAATGGTTACGCATGTTTTATTTATATTTTCAGAGACATTAAATATGTGATGTGTAAAAATATGCAAAAAAATCGACTCTAATTTATTGCTACGTACAGAACAACATTATGTTATGTAGTTAATTTCCAGATCCAGGGAAGGCAGGCAGAGCCTGCAGCCAGCACAGCCCTGGGGGCCGGATGGGCGTCCGACCAGCCTAGTTTTCTACATTAATTGAAAGGCATAAAAGTGCCAAGACCTGGCCATGCATTCTACAGAACTTTTAATCTTCCCTACACTGGGTGCAAGGATCTCCCCAGAGAATGAAGCTCTTTGGAGCTCTCCATCGAGTTGGGTGTGAGCTGGGAAACAGTGGAGCGGTTACTTATTTTTCGTCTTACACAATCCTTCTTCATCAGTGCTTCACTAGCATGTGTGTGCTGCTGTGGAGCAGAACTGAGGCAATAGCCTGGTGCTGTACCTGGAGTTTAGGAGCCTGCACTCCCATCCAGCGAGGCTGGAGCCTTCGGCCTTCATTCACCTAGAAAGGAAAGGAAAGGAAGTCGCGCCTCCAGGAAAAGTGGGGTTCCCCTCTCACTCTCCCAGTGTAAAGCAGGAGTAACTCCATGGAAATCAATGAAGAGACACTTTTAGCACAAGTGTAAGTACAAGGGGGAATCAGGCCTGACTTTCTTGCACTGATCCTGGAGTGTTGCTCACTTAACAAATAGCTTTGGGGCCCACGTGCTGGTGGGAACCTTAAGAACATAAGACTGACCAGACTGGGTCAGACCAATGGCCCATCTAGACCAGTACCTTGTCTTCTGACTGTGGCCGGTGCCAGATGCTTCAGAGGAAATGAACAGAACAGGGCAAACATTGAGTCATCCATCCCCTGTCGTCCAGTCCCAGCTTCTGGTTTAGGAACACTCAGAGCACGGGGTTGCATCCCTGACCATATTGGCTAATCGCCATTGATGGTCCTAGCCTCCAGGAACTCATAGAATTCTTTTTTGAACTCAGTTATACTTTTGAATATCACAACATTCCCTGGCAATGAGTTACACAGGTTGTCTATGTATTGTGTGAAGAAGTACTTCTTTATCTTTTTTAAACCTGCTGCCTATTAATTTCATTGGTGACCCCTAGTTCTTGTATTATGTGAAGAGGTAAATAACACTTCCTTATTCACTTTCTCCAGACCTCTATGATATCCCCTCTTAATTGTCTATTTTCCAAGCTGAAAAGTCCCAGTCTTTTTAATCTCTCCCCATATGGAAGCCATTCCATCCTCTAATCATTTTTGTTGCCTTCTCTGTACCTGTTCCAATTCTAATGTATCGTTTCTGAGATGGGCCATCCAGCACTGCACACAATATTCAAGGTGTGAGTGCACCATGGATTTATACTGTGGCATTAGGATATTTTCTGTTTTATGATCTATCCCTTTCCTAATGGTTCCGAACATTCTGTTCCCTTTTTGACTGCCGCTGCACATTGAGTGGATGTTTTCAGAGAACTATCCACAATGACTCCAAGATCTCTTTCTTAAGTGGTAACAGCTAATTTAAACCCCATCATTTTATATGTATAGTTGGGATTATGTTTTCCAGTGTCCATTACTTTGCATTTATCAACATTGAATTTTATCTGCCATTTTGTTGCCCAGTCACCCAGTTTTGTGAGATCCCTTTGTAACTCTTTGCAGTCTGCTTTGGACTTATCTACCTTGAGTCATTTTGTATCACCAGCTAACTTTGCCACCTCACTCTTTACCCCTTTTTCCAGATCATTTATGATCTCAGCACAGACTTCCCCTGCAGCTTATGGCAGAAGGTTTAGGGGTCCTCTGCACAGGGGTGAATTTCACCCTGCCCGGTTATTACCCTGCCAGCATGCTCCCTGTCCATCTGAAACCGGAATCCTGCTTGTGACATCACACTTAATTCCACAGCAACCACCTGTGATGTCACAAAGAGAGGATTTTGGCTTGGGCTGGAAAGTGGCAGCAGCAGGTGAGACTTGCAGAACCCAAGATCTTATCACCATGCAAATCACGTGGTCAGAGATAAAATACATGAGGATGAGAAAGAACTAACATACACAGGCTTCACCAGGAGGTGTCAGAGATTCCTTAATGCCATTGCAGCATGTGCCAAGCCTACAAATGCTTATTAATAAAGCACTAATTGCATATTATGGGTCCATACTACTGGCTATACAGTAAACATCTTCCTGGAGCGGAGTCACTGATGTACCAGAGGAGCTTTTATGGCCCCACTATGGCTTCTAATTTATTATTGTTTGAAATACCAATTGAAATGAGAAGACAGGTGCAATTCACACTAGGATTGCTCTTGCCAGAGCAGGGCGGAGGAGTCAGTGTCCCTCTCACTCTCAGGTGCTGTAGAATGGTTTGCAGCATGGCCCCTCGCACAGAGGCAGCTTTTTCGACTTGACTTTGCATATATTATTTTTGGTCTTGTGAGCACAACGATGTGACATGACCTGCTGGTTACGGGTAACCTCTGTTAGCAGAGCTATAGTCATGTCGATTCAGAATCTCTTTCGGTGTGTCCTTCATGTATTTACTAAACAAAACCATCGCAGCCGGATCTGCAGGTGCCCCCTAACTACTTAATACGTCTCTGTGACAAACACACACGTGGCTCTTGTGAGCATTGGAGATGGAAGTGCAGCAAAAACAAGGTCTGAGCAAGACCTAAGATCTCACTACTCTAATACAGCAGTGGTGACCAGGATATAGCACTGACCATTGGAGATAGAAAACCTCACTGAAGCATAACAGGGTTAGATCTTTAAATGTAGACACCAGATCAGGCTTTCACCAAATCCCTTCCCTGTCTCACAGAGTTCAGAGCATTCAATCTGGGAGGTTTAATCAGGCCCAGGAAGGAGAGATCCTTGGTGTGAAGCTTGGATTTGCATCCAGGTTTGGATTCCAAATGTCCCCAAAGTTTTGAGGATGGAAATCCAACTTTGCACCACTGTCTAATCTGAAGGTGATGTGGTTGCAAAACTGGCCTGAAAATATCACTGGCAAAGACTTTCCTACCACTGCTGCTTCTGCTCTGGTTAGAATACTCACAGTACCAGTTCCTCTCTCTGCTTTTCATGGTACACAGCATTTTCATGTACATTCATGTTATTCATGCAAAAGCTGAATAAATATTCTTCACAGGCCCCACCAGGTCTGAGTGTTAGGCAGAGTCAGGGAGGTTCATGTTTTACCCAGACTGATTCCACAAGAACTTTAAAAAAATGCTGCGAACATGCAAGCTCCATTTTTTCAAAGCAACTGGTTAACAGATGGGGAGGTGGCAGCTTTCCCAGCCATCTCTGGCTAGTCGCCATGTAGCATGAGAGGAATGGGCCATAGCTAACCGCGCTTTCATTTCAGCTAGATTTACTTTCAGTAACAAGCAACTGGGTATCTTGTGTTTTTGACCAGAGCAGAAAAGACCACCTTTCTTCGCAGAGTCCCTGGCCTTTTACGCTCTCAGAGGGATATCCAACATCTCAGGAAGGCGCAGACAGAAGTTTTCACACCAGGGTGCAATTGATGTTTAGAGCTAAGGCTGGGAAGGAATTAGGTAGAGATGAGTGAATAATTCCAGTGGATCTTAATTGCCAAGATAATAGGCGTCTTATAAATAATAAGATGCTGAATTGAGCTATTGCATGGGTAGGCCACACTTTCCTTCCTGTTTGTACGTTCTCCAAATGTATTCAATCAATAGCCATTAGAACGTTTTACCCAATGGATTGAAGTCTTCACACTGAAGCTGCAGCGCTGAGAGGCAATTGGCCAGACAAGTCGGATGGCATTGTTTCTGCTCCATGACTCTCTGAGCACTCAGTCTCTGCTTCTGCCACAACTCTTTGTGTGGGCAAACTCAAACAGCCAGCTTTGGAACTCACCAGCTCGGAGTGTTTTGGGCAGTAAAGTTTGCTCAAAGGCTCACAGGTGACTACAAGAAGGGGTGCACATGGCAGCTCACAGGAGACCCAGGAAGCATTAAAGTAGTCTCCCTCCAGGGTTTGTGGCTCATTTACCCCAATGTTATTTATCTCTTGTTTACCCCAAACCAGCAAAGCCCTTAACCACATTTCCTGCCTACAGCTTAATAGCCTGAAAATCCCAAACACACACAGGGCAGCTCTTCTGTCTCCAGCACCCCCTGACCTAGCTTCTACTCATCACCATCAGCTCAGCCTCTCAGCAGACACCCCCCCCCAGACCCTTTTAAGCTCTGATCCCAACACGGCTCAGTGCAGCTGATTGCCTCAGCTCAGGGAGGCTCCCAGCTAGGACTTTCCACCCCCTGCTGGAATTTAACCTTAAAAGCCCCATGCAGCAGTCTGACTTTGCAGTGCCTGGCGCTAGGGGGTGGCACTGGGCTTGGATGTGGCAGGGCTGATGTAGGGGGCAATGGGATGGACTCTCCATGGGGATCTGTTTACATTGTTTGCTCGGCTCCAGAATTATGGCAGTTTGGAGTCAGAGAGATCTAGGGCAGGAGTTCGCAACCGTTTTCTTTCTGAACCCCCTTTCCCCGCACCATGCTATAAAACCCCCTCGGCCCAGCTGCATATAAAAGCCAGGGCTGGTGTTAGGGGGTAGCAAGCAGGGCATCGCCCAGGGCCCCGTGCCACGGGAGGCATTGCAAAGCTAAGTTGCTCAGACTTTGGTTTCAGCCCCAGGTGATGGGGCTTGGAGTCCCGAGCTGCAGTCCTGCGTGGCAGGGCTTCAGCTTTCTGCCCTGGGCCCTAGCGAGTCTCATGCCAGCCATGCTTGGCAGACCCCCTGAAACCTGCTCTCAGCCCCCCAGGCGGCCCCAGACCCCTAGTTGAGATCTGCTGCTCTAGGGTTCGAGTGATCATGGCTTGATGGGACACAGCTCTGCAGAGTTGTTTATTTGAGCACCTGCACAGAAGCTGTCCACAGATCCTCATTAAAATGTATTTTTCACTCCTGGATCCCCTTGGCAGGTGAGCAATGCCATTTGCTTTGGCTAAAAATAATCACTGGACATTAGCAGGGCTGATCTGAAAAATCAGCAAAAATCAGTGACAATGAACGGACAGTGACTGTTCCCAGCTCTGCGGTATGTTATCAGTAACCCCAGAGCCAGGGACTAGTTGCCCAGCTCTGGAATGGGGGCTCCAGCAGCTTTCCTGACCCTCAGGCCCACAGAACCTTAGCTTCACCTCTCCTCCAAAAAGGCAAAAGGGAATAACTGCAGCAACCCCAACCGTGTCTCCTCCTGCCGCTGCTCCTGCCTCTAAGGAGATTGCGGAACATGCTGCTTCTCCAGCCCGCCCTGCTGGTGAACCCAGAAAGTGGTGCTGCAATTGTCTTCAGACCAGTATTTGCCTTCTCTTCCTCACCCTGCAGTGTGAATTAGGGGAGGGGGAATTAATATGGCAGGGCTAAAGCTGAGTGTAATTCCAGCACTTCAGGAGCACAAATTTTATCCAGACTCAATTATGATATTGCTGCTGACAAAGACAGTTTCTTGTTGCAAACACTTCCCGGCTTCCAGCGCAGGCAAAATTTTTCATGTTCCTCTGTGATCCATTCATTCTTCACCCTGTATATGTCTCAGCAATTTCCCAGCGAAAAGCATAATCATTAGCATGGAAGAGACTTCACCACCATCACCCAGGCCGGAAGGCCAGAGCTCCTGCCAGGAGACCCCATCATGCCATCCTACGAGAATCATCCCAGTAATCTCTGCCCATGAGTTCCCCATGCCAGGCTGGCCGCGCAGCCAGGAGCCTGGCCCTGAGGTTGTGCATCCTGTTCTAAGAGCCCAGTGTATTCGGACATGGCATCCACTGAGAGCCACCAAGACTGCAAGCCACTGAGGGTTTAGCTTTCCAGCTCTGCATCGAAACGACATTTCTCGTCACCACTTGAATTTAATTTAAATGGTTTGCTTCTGCTTTCATTTTATTGGCACCCATTATATCCTCCTTTGTACCTCTGGCATTTTCCTTAATAGTCTTTTGACTCATCTGCTCTCAGGAGGAGAAACATTTTTTACAAGAACAATATGAAGTAACAGTTATAAAATCGGTAGCCCGGTGATAAATGTTAAGGACTCCGATTCTTTTATTGGAAATTGCCATCTTTCAAATGTTTAACAGATTTGTAAAAATAATTTCTCCAAAAGGTTACAATTCCACTGAACTCCATTAGAGAGGCTGAGCTCTAAATCACCCATCACGTGCAGGAGACTGAGGCAAGGGACACACCAAAGTCATAACTTTCTCCCTTCGTACACAACATTACTTGGCTCCTAGCCAGCATCATTCTATTTCCAGGACAGTTTCCTTGACCCTTGGGTCCTTCAGCCACAACAGAGGGGCCCGCCTGCCTGAATCGAGGCGTGAAATTATGAAAGAATGGGCCTGCCATAGCTCCAGTTGTGCTAAGACCTCAGATGTGAAATCGCCACTTTTTTTCTCTCTCCCTCAGACTGGCCTGTCGCACGCCGGGTGGAAAAGATTGTATTTATCACCTGTCAGGGTTTGGCAGAGCTGAGTTACGTGGAGCAGGACAGCATAAAATTATCATACACAAGCATGAAATTACAAAATCGCTCGGAACTGAACAACAAAATTATTTCATTTCTGAGGGAGGCCATTCCATTTTTTAGCCATGACACCTCGACTGCCAAACTTTGAATTGAAATTGAGTGTGAGGTGCATGGAATATAGACAGCAATAACAAGCAAAGGCATGTAAACTAGCCATGCAAATACAGTACATTAATGGCCCCGGAAACCTCCCACAGGAGATATGTAACTAAATAAATGTCACATGTCCCAATAACTCATCTTTTCTTATACATTGTGAAATGAATTATGCTGCAATCGGCGCATAGGCTGCTCCTGGTGACGGGACTCCCACTAGGTTGGTGTTCTCTCGGATTACACGTTTCTTGCTTTTCCTCTCCCAGTCTTTATGATCAGAGATGGGTAAACGCTGCAAACATTTCAACCCTGGAAATTGGAAAGGGAGTGTAGTGAGGCGGAATGGAGCCACCAGAACTGGAATTTGGTCAGGACCCTGGGCGTAACCTCAGACCCTTGCAAGGGTTGCCATGCGATCGCTAGCACACTCAAGTGCTCGGGACCCTGGCGTTATGTCTCAACTGAAAGCTAAGCTCACAAGAGTGGCTACTCTCCTACTTGGCGTCTATCCTACAGGGGCAGCCTGTTCTCCTGGCCAAACTCCGAGCACTGCCCAGTGCCCTTGAATCTCCCGTGTGATACGAGTGGCGTTGGGTTCCCCAAGCAGCGAGTGCAATGGGATGAAATTGCGTCTCCTGGCAAGTTAGGAGTCTCTTCAGCAGCAGTTGAGCTCGCAGCCCAGCAGCAGTCGCTGGCTGTAATTGTGATTCGGAGCAAAAGAGCTGCTCCGTTCTATTGCAACTGGTCGCCTCCCGATGACTCTGGGCAAGGCCGGGGCAATATTTTATAAACACTGCTTGTGTCACGGCTTGTTGTGTGTTTGTCTGACGCTCCCTGGGGATTGCCACCTGCAATGGAAATAGCATGGCACCTTCCTGGCACCTGGCTATGTGCGCGCCGGGGACGGCAGGGCAGACACCCTCCCTCCGCTGGCACCAGCCTCCCTGGCGGCAGCAGACTTCAGAGCGCTCCCAGGAGCGGCTGACACAACCCTCTGCTCAGTAATCAGTTCCGCTGGTGAGCAGGCAGCACAATCCATCATGGAGAGGATGGATTTGTCAGCTCTCTGCAGCGCTGATGGGGACACGCGGAGTCTGAGCAGAGCAACCCAAATGGGATGTTAAATAAAAGTAAAGGCGGCGGGAAACACGGTGCGAGGTTAGGGCTAGACACCCAGCCGTCTCCGCCCGCCCCTGGGCACGACGAGCTCCCGCGCTGGCCTCGCCATTTGTGATCTGCCTCCCAGCCTGGCCCACGATGGACGGTGTAGTGTCAGCGCTCGGACCACGGGACCCAGGATTCTGAGGGCCCAACTGGAGATGCTTGAAAGAGGCCTGGATGTCACCAAGTGCCGAGCGCCCACCCTCTGACAACCAGGCCCCTCCGAGGTGTCCCCATTCGGACCCCTCAAAAACAGGCGCACGCAAAGCACCAGGCACTTAGGAAGAGTTTGGCCCTGGACACCACAATGCTGGATGCTACGGAAAACAGGGAGCTGGGCTGGTAGCTAGCTATGTAGAGAGGTATGCAGGGGACGACAGGGGGCTGTATGGGGATGGAGAGATGTGATGATATTGTCCTGTACTAAGAATGTCCCATTGTTTTAAATACACTTGAGAAAACCCAGATCCTTTACTGACCCGACAGCTAGTTCCCTGGTGTTTTGAATGGCCACTTAGGGCCACGTGTGAGGGACCAAAGGACAGTTTCAGGCTGCCTGCGAGTAGGGCTAGCTCCAGCTCTCTGGACTGCACCACTGTCCACACTCAGACCCTTCTTTCCCGGGCCAGCCTGAATTTCCAACAAGACCTGATGCTCTCTCACTCTGCTCCTGCCGCTTCTTCCCAAGCTGGCTGGCAACCAGCAGGAGTAGCCTGGTGACGCCTAGTAGAGAGGCTGAGGGTGAGCAGAGCTCGGAGTGGCATCAGGGTCCAGGGAGGAACACTGGGGCGGCCGGCAGCCCCTCTGCACCTGCCCTGAACAGCCTGACTCTTTGCCCAGCTGTAGTCTCGGCTGCATGCAGCTTCTCGGGGTAGTAGAACACATCACAGGTAGCCTTGGTGAGACTGGCAGAATTAGCCGCTTGGGCACCTAAAACTGGCAACAAAAGCAGCCAGAAGTGGCTTTTTTCCAGGCTATAAACAAGACGGTCCCTTGCCACCTGCCTCGCTTCAGGTAGGAGGTGTTCTTGCCAGGCTGAATGCCTCTGTCCTTTGACAGAGCCTTTTGAGCTTGGTAAATTGATATTTACTGTCCATTGTTCTTCTGCCTGACTTCTGTTAACACCTGGAGAGCGACCTTGTGCGGCTCAGAATGGGAAAGTGGGAACTGAACAGTGTTTGTGAGGAAATGGCGATTTTTGGGAGGAAAGAGAAGTTTAGTGATTTATGAGGGAGGTGGCAAACTGGCCTTTTGCTTCTCCCAGACAAGGCTTTGATGCTGACCCCTTTAGTCCTTGGCCACCTGGCACTAATTAGCACTGTAAGATAGTCTTTATATCTAATTAAAAACAGGGAACTGCTTCTCCATAGCATGAGAAGCCTCAGGCACTGGCCCCTGCATTCTCTCCTCCACCAAGTGACATTCTGGTACCTCCCCCATTTTGTTTCAAATTGAATTGTAACCGTGGGAGGGAGCTGCTTGGCCCCAAATGAAAACTGCAGGTCACTGGCACTGAGTTCCCTGCCCACTCCACATCCCAGGGCATTTCCTCACAGTGCCTGCTCGAGAACAGGAAGTGAATGATGCTTTCATTAAAGCCACGCTGGATTACAAAGCACAGGGCTTGCTAATCATCCTCACTACCGGCTGCATGCGGCGGTCTGTCCTAGATGAGAATCCTAGGGTAGAAGGGCCACATCAGCCTTACCTGGGGAAACTTTGCAAACTCTTTTGCTGTCATTGTTGAACCTGAAAGCAAAGGAAAAGCCTAAAGTTGCCAAAATATAACAGAGAAGGCCAATGATTTGGCAGACCTGAAAGTAGTTTCTTTAGCTCTGAGATAGTAAGGAGGAGAAGATCCACGTGATACTCAGGGAACAAAGATATCTACAGGAACATGACAGCACATCGCAAGCCTGGCGAGGAGACAGATGAGATCAAGATCAAGGCTTTAGAATAATTCAGGGAAGCGCGATGCCACTGAAACTCTGAATGGCCTTACTGGGAAACATTGAATGGGAAGGAGAGATCCTCGGAGCAAGGACTTAGTACCTGAGCCAGCTTAGACCAGCTGATGACATTGCTATCTGTGGTGAAACCTCTAGAGACACTGCCCCAGGGGTCAGGGAACCCAGCATGGTCAGAAAGGAATATGCATTCAGGCTGAAAGAAATACACCACCTCGAAGCAGGGAATCCACTGCAATACTTGGGTGATTTTGAACACTAAAAAAAAAATCTCTTCAAAAATGCCTTTGTGCCTTCTCTTGCCACCTAGAGAACAAGACAAAGCTATTGCAAGGCCATAAGAACCCCAAAACATAGCGCATTGTTGATATCTGTGTGCATCTAATTTCTGTCAAACCCGTCTCTCCATAGACTCATAGCTTTGAAGGCCAAAGGGAACGTTCTGATCATCCAGACTGATAGCCTTTATTCCTGGGCCACCGAACCTCACTCAGGGATTCCTGCATCTGGCCCATCACTTCTAGCTCAGTGAGAACGTATCTTTTAAAAAGACATCCAATCTTGAGGTAAAGACTCAGTGATGGAGAATCCACCACATCTCTAGATAAGTTGTTCCAATAGTTCATTACTCTCATTGTTTAAAATGTGCACTCTGGGTTTGTCTAGCTTCGTCTTCCAGCCAGGAGTTCTCGTTAGTTCTTGGTCTGTTCCGTTAGAGACACCGGCCCTGGGCGGGGAGATGCCACGCATGGCTCACAGCAAGGTGGGAAGAGTAAAGGGCAGGTCTGGGTCTCAAGCCCAGCAGCTATCTGGGAGGAAGGGTAGTTGTCCCCGCGTTAGATTCAACAGCAGTGCAAGAACGCAAATTGCACAAAGCCGGACTGTGTGTCATTGCTGGGCCACCTGCACAATACACACCATTCCCCGGAGTCTTGGGAAGCTGGAAATCGATGGGAGTCCACAGAGACTCCACCAAGGGGGAATCTGGCCTTTCTGCTGCGGAAACCGTTTTCCCTAATTCAAATCCAGCCACCTTCAACGCAGGGAAACTAACAGACAAGGGGAACTGAGACACCAAAGATTCCTCACGAGATGCTAACTGGCCCATCCCCTGTACACATGGAGCGCTGCAGACACACTCCAAGCCAGGCAGGTTCCAGGCAACATCCACTCCTAAGGAATCCCCACTTGAGAGAGAGTGCGATGATGGGACACAGCCCTTTGCTAAGGGGCCAGGTGCCCTCAGGCACGCACAGCCCCTGGCCACCTGATGACAGTCCCTTCTGCAGACACACGGCCACTAGGAACCAACCCAGCTCATCTTTATTGTTCTGTGGCAAGTCAGAAAAATTGCATAGGTGTTTCCCCCACCCCAGCAAGTTGAAGAAAAGGAAACACTGCAAGAAAAAAGCAGCAGGTCTAGGTCCTGCGGCCAGACACCAATGAGAGGGAAGGAACGGTCAGTCCTGGCCCCTGGCTGAAATCTAGGGGAGGTAAGGAGGTCAGTGGGCACAGTGATAGAAGAGAAATAGCTCTGTTGCAGTGGAAATGTTTCTTCTCTTTTCTTTTCACTTGTACATTCCTGACCTGCAGTAAGTGTCTGGAGGGGAGAGGCGCATAAGAAATATTTTCTGTTGTGAACAAAATGCAAAATTCCCCCCCAGAGTAACAATAAATAACAACCCCACCGAACTGGAGTGCGCTGTACTCAGCCGCTGCTACTGCTCAGTGCAGATGTGCTGAGGAGAGAGCCTCTAAAGGGTTAAACCCTGCTTCGCCAGACTGTGAATTCTCAGCAAGTCTCCCACATGCAGCCAAACAACAGCTTGACATTTTCCATCCTTCACGAGAAAGACAAAGGCGTGAAGATATTCCCATGATTCCTTTCTGCATGCCTAACTATGAGCTCAGGTGCAGCAGCATTTGCCCTGGACCGGCCTCATCAACATGAAGGGCGAACTCATCGTTTCTGCATCTTTCCTCGCCACTGCTTGATTAATTGGCTCACGACAACGCCGGCTGAATACCTAATGCCTCTTCTGTCCCTGTTCTTTCTTCACAGCCTTTTGCTGCATTTACATATACTTTATATTCCATAATTTTCACACACACACAAAAATGGGAGCACATCTCAGTAATTTGATGTAATGACGGCATGTCACCAAAAAGAGGAATTAGAAAAATCTGTAGGTATTTAATTTATTCTTGTTTTTTTCAAGTAGATCTCTCTGAGAAAGGCATTAATATTCATGGGCATGAAAAAAAGTACACGCAAAAGGAAATTTCCAGCATTTTAGTCTAAATTAAATACATTTTTTAAAGAAACAATATTTAACTAATAATGCTTAAGGGCAAAATTAACAAAAGTACCATTTTTTACCCCCTCAAAACTCCAAGGTTTCTGTCTCAGGGGTTCCCACTGCCCTAGCAGGAAAATTGTACATTGCTTTTCCCAGGAAGAATTCAATGTGTGCAGGATGGAGGGTATGCAGAAAGAAAGGCCTTTTAAATTACCCTGACTGTAATTTTTTGATTAAATAAAATGTTTTATTGAAATATTGTTCAGAGTTTCCAAAATGGTTTTAAACTGTGCAGCCTACATTAGCTCCCATTGTGATGGGGAGTATGCATTTCACGGAGATTTTAATGGGAAGGCTATGGAGTTTTCCAGTAAAGCAGGAAAAAGTGAAAAATACAACCAGGGTTATGATTTTGCAGGAAACAATCAAGAGCAAATTCCCCAGCACATGACGCTACAGATGCCAAGTGCAGTCATTTCCTTGCTTCATTCTCCAAATTCTGCGTTTCGGGGCCACACGAAGAAGAACTATTTAAATAAAAAATGCTAACTTTCCCCTTGGCTCTCATGGAGCAATGCAGTGCTGATGTCTGGAAATGGTCACAGTTTATCTCCCTTTTAGTTCTTCATAATCAGTCTATGTCAAAGAAGTTTCCAGTTGCTCCAGGGTTGGCTGCTAAACCACGTTTCTGCTTCACCTGCATTCAGCCTTCCCTGACAGGTGAAGTTCTGTAGTTGCATTACAGAATATAATGGGACAAATGGACCAGGCATTTAATACAAGGGGGAAAATGTAACATTCTACAAGAGTGTTTTCTTAAGACAAGCCCTGTACCCATTAATGCAGAGCTCCTTCATACCCTGGTAGCTTGGCTTCGCAGGGGCTGAGCGTCCTGGCCACGCAGCATGTCTGCACATGCTTGACTTTAAGCATAAGAATAATCCCACTGAGATCAGTGCTCGAGTGCTGTCCTGAACCAGGGCCTCAGTTGTTCTTAGCATCAATGGGGGTTGCGAGGGCTGAGCTGAGCTTTCTGAGTGAGTTACGTCTCCCTCACCCAGTCTCCGAATGAGACTCACTAGCTCATCAGTCCGCTGGACACTTGCTGATCCACCCCTCCTGCCTCCTCCCACACACCCGCCCCAATTGCCATTCTCAGCAGAGCATGGGCTGCTCCGTGCGACTGCTGCCTGCTCAGATCCGTTAAAGGGATCCAGCTGAAAAGGGGCTATAAGGAGGCATGTCCTTGAAAAGGAAAAAATAAATCGTAAGACCCTAGATTGCCTGAAAATTCTTCCCCATTAACAGTGTTAGAAATCACCCGGAAAGCCATGAGCTTGCCTCATTCCAGACTTCTTCCACACTGGCCTTTGGGGGGTTAGTTCCTTCCCTGCCCCACTGCTAGGGGACAGTCCTGGGGAATGTATTTGTAAAGGATGCTGATTTGCTAGGTGCAACCACGTTGGCTCTCATATCTGATCTGCCAGCACAAAACTGTCTTAATCTGGTCTCCAGGAAATAAAACTTCCCATCTTAGTCCGGGCACATTTACAAAAAGATTATTCCCTGGAATAAATAAAATTAGCGGCTTTATTTCTCGAATGTGAAAGCCCCGCCTGCCTGAGTACCCGAGGCAGAGGCTGGCTGGGAAGGGTGCGCTGCTGGTGAGAGACACTTCTGTTCATCTCACCATTCGGGTGGGCTGTGCACACAGCACACAGCCTCAGCCAGGTTTTAAATTGGTCTCTTGATAGTTTATGAAATAACTTTTTTTTCCTAAAGTACTTCTTGATATTTTTATGTTTATATACTTTAACTTAGGATTGGACTCATAAAAAATACATGAGGAGTAAGTGGTTTCTGCAAATGTTTTATACATGATTTGGGAACAGATACTATTCAAAGAGAAAAAAGATTTCTTTTTGTATCGGCCGTGACTGAAACATGGCAGAGCTTAGGTCAGCTGGCAGGTCTCCTACATGCAGGAATTAAAGGCAGTGAGGTAAGGCGAGGGCCTTACGTTCAGACTGTTAGGAACTGATACGTGTAGAATTGATCTGACACTGACTGAAGCCATCTGCTGGCCTGTGTGCAGTGAGCTGGGGTCTAAAAGGATCTAGGCCAATATTTTCATTCTTGGGTGTCTCACGTCAGAATCTAAGTCCATAGTCCCTGGGTCAGCATGAGTCATCCCACAATGGTTCAAGTTAGCAATGTGCTTCACTGCTTTGTGGAGCTGCAGGTTCACTGAGCAACGTACTTCCAGCAGAGACAGGGAAGTGTTTGTACCATTATACAAGGCGCTGGTGAGCCCTATCTGGAATACTGGGTGCAGTTCTGGTCTCCCATGTTTAAGAAAGTTGGATTCAAACTGGAACAGGTGCAGAGAAGGGTTACTAGGATGGAGAACCTACCTTACGAGAAGAGACTCAAAGACCTTGGCTTGTTTAGCCTAAGAAAACAAAGGATGGAAGAGATATGATTGCCCTCTATAAATACATCAGAGGGATAAAGACCAGGGAGGGAGAGGAGTTATTGAAGTTAAGGGCCAGTTTTGGCACAATGGATATAAACTGACCATCAATAAGTTTAGGCTTGAAATTAAACAAAGTTTCTAACCATCAGAGGCATGAAGTTCTGGAACAGCCTTCCAAGGGAAGTAGTGGGGGCAAAAGCTTGGTAAGTATATGGAGGGGATGTTATGATGAGGTTGCCTGCAATGGCATAGGACCCATCCATGACTGCTATTAACAAATATCTCCACCAGCCAGAGATGGGACATTAGATGGGGAGGGCTCTGAGTTACCACAGAGAATTCTTTCCCAGCTGTCTGGCTGGTGGGTCTCACACACATGCTCAGGGTCTAACTGATCGCCATATTTGGCATTGGGAAGGAATTTCCCCCCAGGTCAGATTGGCAGAGACCCTGGGGGTTTTCAACTTCTTCTGCAGTGTGGGCCACGGGTCACTAGCTGGTTTGAACTAGAGTAAATGGTGGATTCTCTGTAAGGTGAAGTCTTTAAATCAAGATCTCAGGATGTCAGTAACTCAGCCAGAGGTGAGGGGGTCTGTTACAGGAGTGGGTGGGTGAGATTTTGTGGCCGGAGACGTATAGGAGGTCAGACTAGATGACCATAATGGCCCCTTCTGACCTTAAAGTCTCTGAGTCTATGAGCACCCTGATTGGCAGAGGTGCTGCATGCCACAGTTGCTCCCGTTGCCATCCCATGGTGCTGGCGGCAATGCAGGGGTTGATACTCAGAATTTCTCCCTCTTTATCTAGGTGCCTAAATTTGGACCTATTTCGGTGCTGAACTTTAGGCACTGAGTTTGACCCGGTTCGCCCTACAGGACAAATGTCCAGATCACAAAATATCATCGCAAGTATTGGCCCCATCTGGTCCCTCTGTTGGCCTCATCAGAGAGTCTAACAATTCGCTGGCTCCCCGTGACTGTATCTGCCTGTGCCCCTCAGAGCGGGTCCCTCCACCACAGAACCCAGAGCCATAGGGACGCTTTATCAGGGGATATACGGAGACTTGCCTCTCCAGGCACACTGTCCATCCCATTCTGGTCACGACCACCCTCGCTTGTTCCCAGAGCAGGTAGAGCACAGGCAGCAGCAGGGTGAGCTCATGCACACAGAGCCCCCCACTTTTAGAGGCAAGTTATCTATGACCCACTAAAGTTGTACCCCCTGGACGGGGTAGCTTGGGCTGCAGGGGACATGTGTTCCCAGGAAGAGAGCTGAGACCCACCAACTCATTGCCCACAGAACAGGTGTACTAATTGGCAAGCTGAGCTGGTGGGAGCAGCAACAAAGAAGCAGGGAGACATAGTTTTTGAATGATAACTGCTCAGGGAGGTTCACTGCATTGAAAGCTAGGTCAGGGAGAGCCTGGTTGTGGGAGCCAAAGGGTTACTGTGATATTACATTTAGTCCTACCACTGTAGCATATATTATCTTTTTTGACTGAGTAATATGATGCAAAGTTTTTTAAATGATACAATTGTATTCTATTATATTCCACTCTTCAGGGAGATTTTAGGCTCATTTTTTGCATGAATGAGACTCACTCAATACATTTTAATACTGACACAGATCGCATTGTAGACACACACACAGCAGACAGGGTTATGGCAAGTGCACAGATAAATGCAAAAACATATGGCAACATGAGGAAACACGACTTCTTTATGATATAAAAACTGAACACATGTTCCCAGCTGCAATGTGCGGGGATCTGAGGGCTGGAATTAGTGTCTCCTTCAGACAGATTTTCATAGGATTTACTTAACTTAAAAGCTGAGTGGGGCTTCTATGCTAATTTTCCCCTTTAGGGAATTGAACTCAAACGCCACTTGGTTCACATCAGTTTGGGAAGTTCTTATTCTAGGCCCTCATGACCAGCGTAACTGAATTTAGCATAATCCCATGTGAATGGGACCCCGGCGTGCCATTGCAGGGAGCCCGTGGGTCAGGACTGGGGTGCCTCGGCCGACTGTCTGCCTGTGGGGGAAGCAGGGGTGCTTCAAGGGAGGCTGGTGTGCGCTGCCGAGTGAGAGGAGAGTGGGTCAGGGCTGGAATCTGAGGGTGTCATGGAGTTTGTGTGTGACTGGAGGGGGCAGGACAGGACCAGCAGGAGGCGCTGTGAGGTCAGAGCGGTGCAAAGGGAGTGTGCCCAGCGCTCTGGGGCTCTGACCTTTACAAGCACCAAGCGCACAGCGATGTTTAAACTGACCCGTTAGCAGGAGAGCAGAGCTGCCGTGCCCTGCATCTCGTGGGGCAGGCCTGGCTACTGCAGGGAGAAGCAAGAAGAAGCCTCTTGAGAAGGTGAGACGGGGGGTGCCACCCACCTCAGCCTCTAGCGTGGGGCGGGGCAGTCAAGTCAGGGAGGATGTCGGTACCTTGGCGAGGGCTCAGAGAAGGGCCTGGAGAACGGTAAAGGGTTAGAAAACCTGTTTATAGCCATAGACTCAAGCCGCTCAGCCTGTTAAGCGTAACACGGAGACAGTGAAGGGATGAATTGATCACAGTCTATACTCACCTGCAGGGGGAACAAATATTGATTAAGGGACTCTTCAGTCTAGCAGAGAGAGGTGTAACGCAGCCCAAGGGCTGGGAGTTGGAGCTGGACAACTTCAGACTGGCCGTAAAGTGTCAGTTTTGAAGGGTGAGTGTAATTAGCCCCGGGGCGCAGGGGAGTCTCCATCGCTGGCCAGGTTTAACTCAAGACTGGCTGTTTTTTCTTTTTCTAAAAGCTCTGCTCCAGGAACGGTTTGGGGGCAGTTCTATGACCTGTGTTTTCCAGGGCGCCAGACGAGATGATCACAATGGTCCCGTCTGGCCTTGGAACCTAGGACTCTATGAACGTTTGCAGCAGACAGCCAGTGTGCCTAGAGGTGCCAGCTCAGCCCAGCGGTGCCAGCTGCAGCCTGCAGGGAACCAGCCAGCCAGCCTAGATGCCACAGATGCATGTCCAAGGGAAGTCAGCTTGTCAGTCCAGTGGTGCCAGACATCAGCCCGGAGATGCCAGCTGGCAGTCTGCAGGGAGACACCAAGTCAGCCAGCCCTTCTGCTCACTGGTGCCAGTGGCATGTCCGTGGGAAGTCAGCCTGGCAGACTGTGTGCTGGGACGTGCCAGCTGCCAGTCCCTAGGTGCTAGCAGGCAGGCAAGTGAACTCAGCCAGCTGGACCATCAGTCCACAGGGAGCAGCCCGTTTGATGGGAGCCAGGCACTTTGCCAGCACACCAAAACCAGTGTGCAGCTTACCAGGGGAAGGCAGCGCAGAAAAAGCAGCTCGCCAATGCAGAGGTGCCATCCCAGAGGCTCCAGGCTTCCCAAGGGACCCTGGTACAGGGCGATGTCCAGAGGGGTTCCAGAGACACTGGGAAAGAGGCCTTCGTGGAAAGGAAAGTCCTTCTGAGAGAGAGGAGAGGGTGCTAGGCACAGTCCAGAGACTAGAGTGGGAAGCTGAGCCCTCTGGAGCAGAGATCAGGTGCTAGGAAGGACTTGTAATTAAAATCACATTCTTTGCTTGTGCTTGTGCAGGCATTGGGCGCTTCCAAGCATGGCTGGCCCCTCTAGTGGCTGGAACAGGCTGAGCGAAGGATCTCTGATGACCAGCAGATACTAGCTACATTGAATTTTTGCCCCAAATAGAATGATGGAGAGGGGCGACCTGCCAGGGAGCTGCCCACTGAGGGAGCATCCCAGTGCCAAGGGAAAAGCTCCTGCTGCTGCAGAGGGGAGGTAGAGGCACCTCTCTTCTGCAGAGTTAGCTCTGTGTTGTCCTGTTCTGCACCCTGACCCAGGGAGCGGGGCCCAGCCAGGAGCTCTCCCACCGCAGAGAAGGGCCTTTCCAGGTCAGCTGCATCAAGCCAGCGTCTTCCCTCATTAGAAGCCAGACCGCCGTCCTGCTGCCGTACGCCAGAGGAGACAGGAGGAAAGGGCATTCCGAGGGCTGCCGGCGAAGGTCTTAAAAGAAATTATAGCCTGCATAAAAATATTCACTCCAGCTGAGGGCCTTAAAACATTCCCCTGAGCACTGAACAGTGACTGGAAGTATATTACTCTGCACTTAAGGTTACTGGAGTAACCCAAGGTCAAATAGCACGGAGTCCTAGCCAGAGAGCTAGCAGGCTGGGCTTGCTCTCGCACAGCTAGTTGTGACCCTCAGGAAGGAAGAGGAGGGTTCGCTCCCCATTTGAATTTAACTTGATATTCAGCTGAGCCTGGCGTAATGTTGGGTGGAGTAAAATCCATTGATCAGCTGGCTGTGCAGTTGGATTAGATACTGGCAGATACCAGAGTGTGGCCGCTAACTCAAGAGCTCGTCTGGCCGGGAAACCTCCCTCCCTGCGTCCCCGTCACCATCTTTTCAAAGGAGAGTCGGCCAGTGGCTGACATGCCACAATGGACCTGGCACAGGGCCGCTTCGGCACCCCTGGAAGTGCCCCTCTTTCCTGCGCACACAATGCGGAGAGGCACATTTGTTTGTTGTCCCCTAGATGAACCCACCACAACTAGCACTTTGCCCTTCCTGAGGAGAAGGTCAGCGCAAGGCGTTTGCCCCCCGCGGTGCCAGGCCAGGGGGCGGGGCTACCGAGGGGCAGCGTGCAAAGGAGTCTCTCTGCGTCGTTCAATGACAGCAAACCATCCTGCCTGTGCACAGCTCCCTCCTCTCTCTCTGGCACGGGCGGTCTGAGGGATTCTCGGCTCGGAATGGGGAGAAACGCCCCATCTCCTCACCCCCTCTGCCCCATAGAAGCTGCTGGAGACATGAATCTCAAAGAGGGTGAAGAAGAGCAATGAGGTTGTGTCCCATTCTGGTGGGGGCGGGCGGGTGCCCCAGAGTCCTTCCCACTGGCTGGCTGCTTGGGGGCAATGCTGGTGACCCTCAGGAGGGCAGGATGCTCCTCTGGACTAGGTGACCCTCCTTGCCAGCGGCAGGCAGGAGAGCTCCCAGAACCGTGCTCCATGCCTGGCCTGGCTGCAGCGGGAGAGTGCCGAGCTGCATGAAAATGAAAAGAGGAACATTTAAATGTCCAGGCGCTCACCTCTGAGAAAAGCAGAACCAAGCGATGGGCCCCATGCTGCTCCCCTTTCCCCCCGGGGAGCTTTCTTCTTCCGCAGCAGCCAGTGTTTTGAATCTTGACCTCAGCGATTGGGGATGGTGAGAGCAAAAGAGATAAAACATTGGCAGGGTGTCCCCGTCCTTTCATTGGGTCAAGGATCCCTGCTGATCCCAATCCCGGGAGAAACTTGTCCCTTCAAAGAGCTACGAGATCAAATTGTGCCTGGCAGGACCATTCAGATAAAACACAACTGAACTCTATGAGCCGTTTCTTCTTCTCAAAGCCCGCCTCTCCTGGTGTTTATAGATGATACAGGAGCAGAGGAAGAGCTGTAATATTTCTCTCTCTTAACTTTAAGTTCCCATGAATTTAGAATCCTTTTCTCGGAGGGGCTAATTATATAATTTCAATGTTTACTCTATACAGACGGCTCTCACAGGATGGTGCCCCAGGGAGCTTAGCGCTGGAATTACATCCTATAAAGGTAGCATTCACTGCAGAGAGACACTTGGATAGTTTCATGACACAGCTCACATCACAACCCAGGACTTGCTAATTTATTTTGCCTGGGTACATATTGCTTCTTCCTCTGCCACTTTTGATTATTGGTCATCAGTGCTTCATTTCCTTGTTGGTTCTTCAAAGGCAAATACCCAGTCTGTAAACGCCCATGTTCCCTGCTTGCCGGCTCCAGCCCCGCTAAGGTGCCTCACACAGGTGCATGCTCCCTAGCAGGCTACATTAGCTAAATTGGCCCATACTTGACATTTGCAGATTTACTTGCAATACTGATTAGCAATGAAAAACATTGTGAAATCGTGTTGGGGAAGTCACAGAGGTGTGCGGGGGGAGGTGAATAATGAAACACACAAGCATGGAAATTAGAGCTGGGAAGAAAGGCTGGTTCCTTACCCTGTGGGGCTGATCAGGCAGGTGTTAGCTCTGCCCATCTCCTGCCAACTCTCACCACCCTCCACTGCTGACTACACCCTCACTGGGGCGTGGGGGGGGAAGGCTCTCCTCACAAGCGCTGTGACACTGTGCTGCCTCTCAGCTCTCGAGGCCGCCCAGGGAAAGTCAAGCCTGGCCACTGTCTCCACCCAACAGAAACCTGTTCATTGAATCATAGAATCTCAGGGTCGGAAGGGACCTCAGGAGGTCATCTCGCCCAACCCCCTGCTCAGAGCACTCGACACATGCGCAGCCCCAGCTGGACCGTTGCACACCTCCCCCATGGTGGCCACAGACTCTCCAGTGACCTCTCCGTAGAGAAGAGGTTGCTGTTGCTTCTTACCCTGCCATGTCTCCTCGCTTGCCGGGCCCTGGAAGATGCTGTGACACCCCAAGAGCCACCTGGCCTGCTCCATGGGAGGCTCGCTTTGTGGGTCTGCTCCGTGACCCCTCGGATTGCTGCTCAGCTCCCCACTCCCACTCCGCTCAAACTGCTCCCCACTGCATTGCTGTCTGCCCTGCGCAAGCTGGACGACATGTGCTTTGTGAACTAATGTCCGTCCTCAGAGGGAGCCCGTTCTTGGGCCCCATGCCAGTGAGAAGCTCTGGGGAAGGATGGAGGCTGACGGCTGGCTCCTGGCAGAAATGTTGCTTTGAAAAGGCTAATTTCCATAATGGGCCCCTGGCAAACGAGAGCGCCCCTCGGGGATGTGGGAATTCGCTGTGCTGGGAGATGACCCCACTGCGGGTGGGGTCAGTCTTTCCCTGCGGCTGCCCACAGTTCTCCCCACCCGGCAAATACTGCTCAGGGGCCAATGAGAGGAACAAGTTCTTCCGAGTGCAGCCCCCCACCGGGCCCCAGGGGAAGGAGAACACAGACACCAGAGCTGCGAGACTGACGTGTGCTGTGCACTCAGCTGCCGTTGAAATGGGCCACGTTCAGAATCCTGAGGAGAACTGAGAGGGAGCCGCCGTCCCCACATTTCTGCGGGCCAGGGGTTGCCTGTCTTGTGCTGCCTGCCCTGCTCTTGAGGGTCCCATCCCCTGCCCGGCCACCAACGTCCCTGCAGCGATGGCAGCAGCCTGTGAGGTGGAAGATTCACACGAGGAACGGGCTCGGGGCACATAGCGGGTCTCAAACACATTCACTCCACACCTCTTGTCAAATTTAAACAAGCAGCAGGGAGGCTTTTCTCCCACTCCTGGCTCCGCTCTGGCTGAGGGATTAGAGCAAAGTTGAAGGGACAACGGCCCAGGCAGAAGGGCTGCTCAAGGCCCAAGGTCCCATTGAAACCTGCAGCATGGTGCTCATGTGGTGCACAGGCCTTTCTGGAGTCCAACTCCCGCCCCTACAGTCAGTCACTACGAACATCATTGGTGTGATGGTAACAGGTGAAAAGAAAATAATTCATACATCTGCCTAAAATACACAATATTACGAATGTGTCATTAGACATCATTTGTCTTCTCCTTCCCCTGGGGAGTACATTTCCCATAATTACAGGACTGGATAAGCCATTTTTGCCTCTCACTATTCACAGCTATTTATATTTAACATACCTTGGCTTCCTGGGTCAGGCATGGAAATTATTCTGCAACTAACTCAACCTTAAAGTTACAATTGCTGCTTAGTAACCACATGCTAAATACAAAAGGAAGCTTTCAAAATTGTGCAATTAATTTAACAAAATAGAAAAGTACAGAATGGGGAAAACTTTATTTCATTTGTCTTTTGGAAACACAGGAGCAAAAGCAAAGCCAATGAGATTTTTCATTTACAAAGTTCACAATTCACACAGCCGTGAGCTGTCCCTTTAACCACCGCTAAATTGTTTTCTGACAGCCCTTGCAGCAATTTTATCCCCTGACATTTGATTTACATATGATCTTTAAGCACTGCCACTGCTGTAATAGCTATTTGGTTAATATTCAAATCACTCTGTGATGTCACATACCTTGATAGGTCATTTCACTGCAGCTTGGCAAAATGCATGTAAAAATAAATGTATAACTAATGAAATAAACTGATTAAGAAGAGAAATCAATCGTTTTACTGGTGTAGTGAAGATCTAGTAGTTAATTTAGCATGGATCTGCAAGGGTGCATGTTAATAGAACAGGCTCACATCTAATTGGTGCGCCAGTAAATGAAATACAGTAACGTTCCATGATGCATTGGAAGAGTTTGCTTCATTTTCTCTGCTCTTTCCTGATAACTGGTTACAGCACAGTGGGATTTTTTTTAAATTATTTATTTCTCTCTCATGGCGATGGGAGCTTGCAGGTTCCAGCGAGCCAACCAAATCGGCTGCAATTCTCAGGTCTGGTGTTCTCACTGATGTAAATATCTTAGGCTAGCGTCCACCTCAGAATCATGTTGTAGTTCTTACGGCAGGGTATGGGGATTACTTGGGTTTATCTAAGACTTTTTAAGAATTCCTTTTCATTGCTGGAAGCACTGTGTCTTTCAGGCATCGGGAGCAGAACTTAGTGGGAGACGTCAGGCTCCGGGTTTGAGGTAGCCAGGCCTGGTGGTTGGAGCGGTGGTCGAGAACCGGTACCAAGGGTCGCAGTCGGATGTAGAGTTGGGACCGGGCAAGAGCAGTGCTGAAACCAGGGTCCGGGGACAGGCCGTGGGTCAGGACCAGGCTTGGAGTCTGTAGACAAGCCGAATCAGGATTGTAGTTGGAATCCAGGTGCAGGCTGAAGGTGGAAGTTGGGCTGGAGTGAGTCTAAGGACCTGGGAGTCTGGAGGCAGGTGCAGAGCTGGAGCAAGGTCAGAGTAAGGTACGGACAAGGCTGAAGTGGGCTGGAACGCGGCTGGAGCAAGGCTGTGGCATGAACGGGGACAGGATTGAGGGCAGGCTAGAAGCCTAGGGAATTTGTAACACCACGAGGCAGCAGGAGGGTTCTCGGTTGAGTGGTGCAGTTGCACAGACTATCTTGCGGGTCAGGAGGTGAGAGTGAAATATCTGTGCCTTGGAGTCAGCTGACCCGGTCCCTGCCTAGGATAGGCTGCTGAAGCGTGTCTGAGGGATGACTGACGGCAGGCACTGATGAAGAGGTGAGTCATTGTAGCTGAGCGAGCAGCCCTGGTCTGGCTGCTGGTTGCCTCACAAGAGGTTCCATAGCCCTAAGAGATACCTTAAGCCCTCTCCAGAGTACTAGACCAGAGAAAACATGAGTGTGCCCTAGAAGTGCCCATCATCTGGCTTCACATCTCGTCCCTCAGGCTTCCTCCTGCTCTTTCTGCAAATCCTTCCACACAACCCACTTCTTGCACAGACACGAGTTCAATCTTGTTGTCATCTCCTGGCACCTTCTCACTCTCCACATGTTTAAGCTGAGTTCTGTTGTAAAAGCCATGGACGGGGACCTTGTCCTTCGGTGTTTCTAAAGCAATGGACCACACGCCGGGGACAGAACATTGGGCGGTAGGTCAAAAGACGGGGGCAGTGTTTCCTTCTCTGCCATATGCTCAGAGTGTGGCCTTAGGTCAAACACTTGAGGAGGGATTTTAAAAGGCACCTACATGAGTTAGGCAGCACATGTCCCATTAACCTTTAAAAAGTGAGATGGACTAATAGAAAAAAGTCAAATGACTTTCAAGAAGTCAATGGGACTTGTGTTCCTGAATCACGTAAAACCTCCCCCTTAACCTCTCTGGACCTGTTCTGCACAGCGCTTTGAGCTGTGCAGATGAAAAGCACAATGTACGAGGCGTGTTATCTGATCGAGAACCATACATAGCGTTTACTATCGCACTGTGAGTGAAGGGCTGGAAGCAGTCAGTTCAGCCTGGGATATTCCGCAGGAAGTAAGTTCACGGTACATAATCCACGGCATGTTTTGTAGCCCTCTAGAATCCCTTCACATTTGGTGTTTAAGTGCATGTGAATCCCCAAGAGGAAAGGTGAAAGAAAAGCATTGGAGGAGTCACACAGCCATCCTGTTTAACTACAAAGAAAATTCAGACATGCAACCCACCTTCCTTCAAACTGACACACCGAGCTTACATTTACACCAGCGGTTCATTAATCTTTTGCACCACAAAGGGATGTATTCAGTTGTTGCAAGATGTGTTTCTAATGAGCTCCATAAATAACTGCCTAGCATAGTAGTAATATGCAAGGGCTCCTCCATTCAGCAGAAACCATGAATGGGTATCACAAAAGTCTGGCCATGGATAGGAATGTGCCATGATATGCACCTCCCCTCCCTTCCCACGTCCTGCGGATGTGGAGCATCAGTCTCGTTATGGGGCCGGGTTTGTAAACCAGCAATGACGGCCATGCATCTTCGGTGCCTGCCTCTGGAACCCGGGCTCCCTGTGCCAAATCAACTCTTCCCTCAGCCCATCCCACCGTGGGAGAGAGTTGCCTTCTAGGTGTGGGCCTGCAAAGACGAAAGGAGCTTTAATACCAATTTGCATAATGGGGACTCCCCTGTAGCTCAGTGCTTGGAGGGCCAGTGCTCCTGGACTCCAGTTTGGCCCATGTTCTCAAGAGTGGCTATAGATTTTGGGTGCCCAGCCTGAAAAACCTTAAAGAGGTTCAGAAAGTGCTGAGCAGCTGCCCTCCGAAAACAGGGCCCTTTCATTCAGCGGTGAGTTTGGCCAAGTGTAGGCCAAAGGCTTTATGCCTAGTGTGGGCGCGTGGGGCCCAGCCGGTGCCCTGGATGTCCGACATGCGAGTGCACAGATTTATTGCCGTATCCGTGCTGCCCCAAACACCTTCCTCAGCACGTGCCTGGAGGTGTTCCACGCCACCAGCCCTAGGAGTACACCAGCACCTCCCCAAACACCCTGGGACACATCCCTCCACCCCACAGAGCTGCGCTTGTGTAAACTTTACAGACTTTGAACAGTTAGAGTAAATAACCAAGCTCCAGAGAGTTGTGTTAATTTCCTAGACATTTAATCAATACCATGCTGCCCTGTTCATTATAGCTGTCAAAAATATGCAAAAAGTCCCATCTGGTCCTACCAGGTACTGAATCTGAAATCTCTGATCTAGAATAATCAGTTGACTGACTAATTACCACACCCCATTTCCCCTAATTTAGGGTCACCACGTTAAGGATGAGTCACCAGCTCAAGTATAAAATAAAACAATAAATATGTGAAATATGCCATCTTAGAGCAGCCTGTATTCACTAGCAGTTGTTAGTCTTTGTTGGAATAGATGGGAGGGAAAATAACATGGTCGGGTTATTCTGAGGGCCAGGAATTATTTGCCAGGCTCTCAGAGCTCACTAGAAGAGCCTCTCCTCTCCCCTCCCCTCAAATATTTAGATCTATTTAAAAAAATAGGGGGAAATGATCTATACAAAAGCTTTGCATAAAAAAGTGATCAATGCAAATTCCTCTGAGAAAATTGCATCAACAGATGGAATCAGCCCATTTCCAGCTAAGGCCTCCGGCTGTGCAGATGGTAATTATAGAATGTATGTAAATATGCAAGCTCTAGGAAGCATAGCAAAATGCACTGCTGAATTTAGGCATTGGAGGGGCTGCTAGTTTGGCCCTTGCTAGGGCCCTTTGGCAACATGGGGAGTAGAACTTGGATGGGTTTTCGGCTACATCTGTACCGTCTAAACCATGCGCCAGTTCCCAGAGCCTGAAATAGCTGCCTTCAAACTTCCTTTGGTGGAAACTTCTTGAAATTCATTGCTAGGCTGCACTCCATAGTACTCTGCTCTGGCACCATCCTACACACAGAGCAGCGAGTGAGTCACGCCACAGCCTGGTTATATTTGTGGGAGCTACAGAATTTATTCTTAGTAATGGTGGGTGGGTTCATCATTCCCTCCTCAGCCCCAGGAGCCATGAGGACCAGACCTGGTGCCTCTAGTCTGGGGGGGAGAGTAGTGCCAGCTCCCCACTCCAGCTGTGGAAGAACCCTCCTGTGAGGATGAGGTGGGCCAGAGGTGGGCCCAGCTGCCTTCAGCCCCGGGGAGCTATGACTTATCTGACTCTCTCCCCTCTTTCTGTCCTGCTCTGCAGCCCCACCCATGGGGGATGGGGGCTAGTGGCCACTGGAAGAGGTCCGCCACCCCCGTTTGCTAGCGTGGCTGTGTGCGGAAGAGGTGTTGTTTCCATTTTTCCTGGTTCCCGTGCTCAGTTTGGCATTGTATCCTGCTCACATGCTATTCTACAACAGAAAGTAAACACAACTCTGATTGGACCCAAACTGGCGACGCCGTCTGTGCCTGTGATCTGGGATGTTGTCTTGCTACAGGAAAACCTCAGCAAAAATTCCAGATGCCAAGCGAACATGAGACCCAAGTGAGTGCGGGAAACCTGTCTTTCTGCTTTCCTGGAGACTCAGCGCAACCATCTGCAATTACAAACACTTCCCACTTGGCAGAGCCTTCTCCTTCCATAATGCCTGGGAATGAGCAAAATCCCACTGGTGGGCCAAGGAATAACCTGTACAGAGTCGTTCTGGCTTGTGGCCATGTGCTACCTACCCTGACGAAGAGGGATTGTTCTCTGTGCTGTGTGTCTGCAGAATCTAAAACGGCAGCCGCAGAACCTCAGAACATGCAGCTCAGGGCTGAGAATTTATCCTTCATGGGACCACTTCTCTCTGCCTGCGCTCCCAAAGGACAGTTCAGTTACTAGCCAGTGCTGCTTCGTAAAGGTGAGGGGATTTCAGAGAATCAGATAAGAACCAAATATTTGGCTTTTGGGATTAGAATGCTAATAATACCTTGCACTTATACAACATAGCAATACCCATAGTGATCCACCAGCTACGTGTGCTAAGCCTCACAACTGCTGGAGATGTGATGAGTATAAATACACCTATGTCACAGAGGAGGAAGTGATTTGCCCAAGGTCACATGCTGAGTCAGTGGCACAGCTGAGAATAGAAGCCAGAACGCGAGCTGACTCCCACTCTTCTGTTCGAATGACGACAGCACACTGCCTCCCAGGGCCAAGGACACAGGCAGTGTTAGGGGCAGTAAAACTGACTGAACAGAGATACTGCTTAGAGCTGGGTTGTGTTGTAGTGGGAGATCTGCTCGGTTCTGTATTATTACAACTAAAATGCTCCTGTTGTTGATTTGGTTCAAATGTATCAGTGTTTTATGGTATGATATGAAATCAAGTCTGAGGTGAAATCCTGGCCCTCTTGAAGTCAAAGGGAGCTGGATTTCTCCCTAAGTCTCCCCTCATTAGCCTGCCCCCTAGCCTGTGACTATTGCCCCATATTGCTAGGGCTGTACGTCACACTGCGCTGCAGCTGGTAGAAAACCATTTGATGCAAGAGTTTTCTCTGAGAGATGCTGTGTCAAAACCACAACGTTTTGTGGGATTGTGTCCATTGCAACAAAATGTTTGTTGGAAAAATTGTGCAATGGTTTGAAACTGACATGTGGAAGTTCAGGAAAGTGGCCAGCACATTTTCCCTGGTATTCACAGATTTTAGAACCTCAATCAGAAATCAGCTAGAAAGTGAGGAAAGATTAGTGACCTATGAACATTAGCCACCAATCAAACCCTAGAGCCCCTCACTGGTCCCAAGCTATTTCAGGAGGTGTTTGCAAGCATTTCCATCCCATCCTTATCCCTATTCAACAACACTTTCATGTGCTTCCCCCTCCGAGAGCTTCTTGTCAATGGAACAAAGCCCGGCTTTGTGGATCTGCCTCAGCACCTTCTCGTGCTGATTGTAAAGGGTTGCAGTGACAAACAGCCTGTGCAAAGAGGAACACTGGGAACTTACAAGACCCTTTTGCCCAGTGAGGGCTGGGACCAGGAGTGGGGAGGGGAGAGGACAATGTTCCCATTCTGACCCTTAATAATACTCCCAGTCCAGGTACAGTCCCTGGCACAAAATGGCCTATAACATGGAGGTCACCTGACTACCCTTTGACTGGCAGGTACAATACTGTTCTCAGATGTGGACATGGTAAGAGGTAAGACAGACATTTCTGGTGCTCTTCCAACTCGTCTAGTTCCTTTCATTTGTACGTGTGGCTGCCTGTCTGTCGTCATACAAAGTGTCTTCTCGTCTGTAATGACGTTGGACAATTGCACTTTTGTAAAGTTTTCCATCTAGGGTTCAGACCCTGCATTGCTGGGGAGGGGGACGTTTTGTTTTTTTTAATTTTGTAGTTGTTGGAGTTCATTCTTTTCCTTTCAAGAAAATTGCTTGATGAAGAAATCTGTGGTAAAATGTTAATTGGAGCCAAGTAATTAGACAAAGATAGTTAGTGATCTCTCTAAAGTAATAAGCTTTTGGTGCTTCGTTTTAGTGCTATAATAATTACTATCATTCCACAAAGTGCTTCGGCATTTGACAAGAAGAGCCCACGTGTGACTGAATGTTTCCTCCGGGACTGATTGCACGGGGAGGGGCTCAGAATGGCTGGAGCATTTCACCCACTGCATTACAAACTTCCTTCCTGGACTGCACACAGAAAGCAATGCCCACTCCCCACTCCACCCCCAACCCACTGCTGCTCCCGGGGGGCTTCTGGTCAGCTCCTGATTAGACACTTCAGACAGCTTTTCATGTAGCACATGCAGAACATGGTTCCATGGCAGGGTAAATCCAGAGTACAGCCACAGAGGCCGAGGCTTCACTCTCGGTCTGCGCTGTGTAACTGAGAGCAGAATGTGGGTAGGGCCAGTATTGGCCTCAGGCAATTGCACGTGTTTGCTGCATGCTATTGCAGGGGCTGGTAGCAAAGCCCCGGAGCATGTGGTGCTGTTGCGGTGAGGAAACCAAAGCTGACATTTAGTGTGGAGAACTCGAACCCGTATCAGTCTAGCCAGGCAGAACAAACTCTCCCCCATCACAGCCAAGGAAAGGGACTGTCTTGGGAATTCTCCAGCTCTGATCTCACTCCAGGGTAACACCACAGACTGCAGTGAAGTCACTCCTGGTTTACACCAGTGTTGGTGAGGTCAGAATGAGCGCACGTGATCGTGCAGTGGAGGAAAGGAGAGGTGAAAGCCATGGCTCCAGATCTGACGCTGAAGTGAAGATGAGGATGGGAACAGATATCAGAGCGGTGCCTATTTGTCCATGGCATTCTCACTGCTTCACAGGCACAAACACGCAGGGTGGTTCACAGATAATTCACCACACTTCTGTACCTTACAAGCCCATGGGAGTTTTGCAGTTGACTCCAGGGGGAGCTGGCTCAGGTCCTAAGAGATTAAAATCCACCACGCCCCATAGCAAGGGGCTGTAATTCTCACACACCGCACCAACAGAGTGATTTCTGGAAAGCCAGTCCATGGTCGTGCACAGCAGGTGGGGACAGCTGCTGCTGTGTCTCCAGCCACTGATGCAACATGGGAGTTGGAAGAGGCCCCTGCAGAGCATGCGTCCAAGTGTCAGCGTTACTGCCCCAACTCTTACAGTGCCCTGGTTTGGTGCTGTTTTTCCCCAGCTCCAAAGATGGTGCACAGCCTCACAGAATGAACAAGGAGTCAAAGGATACATGATTATGATCCTCCCAATTTACTGCTACTGATTTAAATGGGGCATTTAAACCCTCTGGATAGTCACATACCCGCCATGTGAGTCACTGCATAGTTCTTTATTCAGAAGGAACTATTCTAGACCAGGGTAATGCAACTAGTCCAAAAATTGTCAAGAAAACCAAAGCCTTAGACACCCCCTGCCCCCCAGGACAATGGATGGCATTTTCTGGCAAAGGAATTTTCAACAAACTACATTTTAATCAAAAAATCTTTCCCATGTGCATGGCCCTTTCTTTGCACTCATATTAACATTAATCAAGAAAATATTCGCCCACATCTTTCCCCTCCCTCCTTTCTGGTATCAGTAGCTACCTCACCTTATTGCTAATCCCCAGCTAGTCACATAAGGACAATTCCAAACATCACTTTTTCTGAGCCTGAGTTTTGTAAAAGAAACTCATCCGAGGGTGTCTTCCTGTAAGTGTAAACCTTGATGGAACTGCCTTCATTCTGCACCTATGGGATGATTGGGACGGAGAGGGAACTCCCTACAGCTCCATTATGCAAACAGAACAAGCCCTATAGACGCTGCAGATGGAATATGCAAATTGGCACCGAGCCGATTCCTCCAGGATGGAATCCGATTTCCCCGCAGTGGAGCTCTGGGAGCGTGCGAGCGGGATCACCGCTCCCAACACCATAAACGCGCAGAGCATTTCCTGATTTCACAACAACCCCAGACCCACGGCTGGAACACGTCTCCGCTGTTGTGTCCCCCACTTAACCCAAGCCCTGTCTACAACAGCCCTGTTAAAATACAGAGGTTTCTTTAATATTGAGTACAGGGAGAGAGCGGTCGGGCAGGACTGACCCCTGAGAAAACGCTCCGTCTATCAGCCTTCCTGAAAGCCTGTTTGGGTGGCCAGGCTCAGCGGGCACCCAGGCTCTGCCCTCGCTCGCCCAGTGAGTTGAGCAGAAAGAGCTTGGGCTCCATTTGGACTCTTTGGTGGGACAGTGGTCCCAGTACTCAGTGGAGGGTCGCTTCTCCCTGCAGTCACCCAATGGGAAAACCACCCTCCGCTCTGGGAAATTCCTTCCAAAAGAGAGCAGCTCACCTCCCAAGCAGGGGGAAGAAGGGTGACTCCTCCGGGACCGGGCTCGTGGGGAAGAGTGGGGCTCTGAGGGCTGGGTTCCATTTCTGGCTCTGTCACGGGTGCCCTGGGTGAGACTGTCAGCCAGTCACTTCTGGACACACTTCAGAAGGAGCTGTGGGAGAACAACGGGAGTTGCTGGGCGCTTCTGAGACTCTGGCAACTTCATGAAAGGGCTTTGGTAGGAGCCGAGCTGAAAATCCAGCCCTGGGTCTCCCCGTGCTCAGCTCCCACGCTGTAAAATGGGGCAAACACCGCTGCCCTGGGTTCCATTTCTGGCTGTGTCACAGCTGCCTTGTGGTGGTGAGGGCCAGGTGAGAGAGACAGAACCACCCTCCTGGGCCACTCAGTCAAGAGCCACATAATGACTCAGTCTTTAAGGTGCCACCAGACTCTTTGTTGTTTTTGTCTAACAGATTTATTTGGGCATGAGCTTTCGTGAGTAAAAACCTCACTTCTTCGGTTTTTACTCACGAAAGCTCATGCCCAAATAAATCTGTTAGTCTTTAAGGTGCCACCAGACTCTTTGTTGTTTTTGTAGATACAGACTAACACGGCTACCCCCTGATACATAATGACTCAGGTACAGCGTTCATAGCCTGCAAACAGCCGTCGATCGGCCTATGACAGAGCGACTGTGGCGGGGCTGGCAGGACACCAGTGGCAGCTTAGCTGAGCAATGGAGATCCTGCATCCTTGACACTAGATGCCATTCGGCTCAGTCGCGTTCCTAGCCCCCGTCAGCCAATGGCCTGCTACAGTTATTTAAAACAATCTCCCTAAGCAAGCTCCAGGTGACTGATATTGCCACATTAACACATGTATGGAATCGGGTACTTCTGCTGTGGGAGACCGTGGCAGAAGAGGGACACATGTACGTATCTCTCTTATGTTTAATACATCAGCCTTCTATCTTGTCATCAGCAGTCGCAGACAGATTTGCTCAGCATGAGATTGTACAGCAAACAATTTTTCCCTTGATGCCCTGTCTAATTGTGCTCACTTAGATTTTATTCATCTGTTTTTATTAACATCCTGAAGGCAAAAAATGCTTTTTAATTCCCCCAACTGGCTGCTGTTTGTTTATTTACTTAGGCGCTTACGCTAGTGCCCAGCGCTGCTTAGACCCCAAGCAAGAGCCTTTACACCGACTCACGTGTTGCTGGGATTGGGGAAGAGACACTGGCCTTTCTCCCTTGCTGCGGGTGTCACAATCTCTACACTCATCTGTTGCCTGGGAGCATGGGGAGACTCTGGAATGAGACAGGCCAAGCCTCTCTTAGATCCACCCGGCTGTTCTGGAACGTCCATGTCTGCCTGCCTTGGCTATGCCCTGTCACTGCACTTGCCTGCCTACCATTTTACTGGCCCCAACAGGTAGGAGTGTTCCCAGGTTTGCATTGAATCCCTGGAGTTCTGTGTACAACTGCTGTGAGTGGTTATCAAAGCCAATGGTATCAGCAGGCTCCATCAGAGTATTTCAAGCCAGGCCCACGTGAGGAATGCAAGCTGGCCTATTCCCAGAAAAGTCTCCAGCCGGACCCGCTGGACCCTGTGTGCTCAGCCCAGCACTAGAGTTTGTACCCTGGCTGTCATTAGCAGCACTGTGATGGCTGAGTCACCGTAGTGCTGAGAGGCCTTAGCTGTGATCGGGGCTCGTGCTGGTCTCTGTACGAACCTATCATGACACACGGGCCCTGACTTGCAGAGTTCCCAATGTGAACAAAGCAGGCAAAGAGTAGAGGAAAGGACGGACCCGGATCCCCACTTTACACATGGGGAACTGAGGCCTGGAGGAAGTAAGTGACTTGTCCAAATTCTCCTGGTTGCCAGCCCAGTGCCGAACACACATCACAGAGCCCTCCCTGTTGAAACTGGAGTGACTGACTCCGCGTAGGGAGTGCGATAACTGGAATCTGGGTCTTCTGACTCAGCCACCCAGGCCAAGAGGAGTAAAAACAGGCCATTCAGTTCCTGAGCAGGATCTGTAGATTAATGATGAAATGTGTGTGCAGTAATAACACACGTGGGTTACTGATGTTTGCTTGTCTGTGCCTGTAAAATGCACTGACACAGTATATTGCACAGTCAATACGTCCTTAGGCTTTCCTCGGCAGTATTAAATATCATTTGGAATGATAGGTCCATGTTGTCTTATTAGTCGCTCCTTACACTTACATTTGGACGCACAGGAGCAGAGCAACCCAGAGGCAGCCACAAGGGAGGGCTAGCGTGTGTGTGCGTACGTGCACACGCATGTGAGCTGGGGGTCAGCAGCACCTCCGAAAATCAGACACAAGGTCCTCTGGTTTGGGCACCCAAAAACAGCAGCACCCAAAGTTACGAACACGTTTGAAAATGTGGCTGCCTGCGTTTGGCTCCCTGGCATTGCCGTGTGTCTACACTGCGTTGTAAACCCAGGCTCAGGTTTGAGCTTATTGTCTGCACACCAATCTGGCTGACTTGGCTCAGCAAGCGTTCAGGACTCACCCCAGGGTGGGTCCGAGCCTAAGGCCCGTTGAGACTCGGGGCCAAGCCGGTCGTTTGGCAGTGAGGACACAGCTCGTACTGCAGACCCGAGTCAGAAGGGCTGCACAGTGCAGTGTGGATGCGTTAGCATGGCTGTGGGACCCAGACCGAACAGTTGTAACCCAGGTATACAGTGCAATGTGGCTGCTCAGGCATGGACTTGGAAACCCTGCGGCCACAAGCCCAGGTCCCAGACATGCAGGTTTACAGCATACTGTGAACATACCTCGAAGACAATGCTGGAGCCGTTCAAGGAAGCTGCAAAGACAGCTGCATTAGCTCCTGACTTTCTGTCACTGGAGCACAAACCCTCTTGTAACAGACACAAAAAGTCTCCTCATCTCCCCAGGGATGCACTGGGAGCTGAAAAGTCTCTCTGCTCTTGGCAGGTGCCTACCAAGAGTGCTAGTGAATCGCTAATCACTCGCACAGATTGTCCCCCTCCTCTCACCATTCTTTCCCCTCATTTTCTCTGTTCTTTTATCCATCCTTCCCTATCTCTTTTCACTCCCCCCTCCTCCTCACTCCCGGGCCTCTGCCCTGGTCTTTCTAATCCCCAGTGGTGGGTGTCCCCCCCCCCCCCTGTAGAAACTGCCCAGCCCCCCCCCTGTCGTTGGCAGCGAGGAGTGAGGCTGGCCCTGCTACAGTTTCTCTGGCATCTCTGAACAAGCCCGGAGGGTCCAGGAGGCAGCAACAGCAGGGAGCCCCTCTGCTGTGTGAACGCAGTGTGCCTGCCTGGTGCGGGCGGAGCTTTCTGTCGGGGAGCTGCAGGAGCCCTGAGAAAGGACCTGAACCTCATCTGCCCTCGCTGGCTCCATGAGGCCATTCCTCAGGCACCATTCTGCAAAGTTTGGGGACTACCTGGCGTGTCTGATGGTCTTGTTTGAAATACAACCCTCTGAAGAACGCTCCCCATTGAAAAAATCTCTCCTAATGTCACTCTTTCCTCCCTGTTATTTAGGAGCTTGTGTGCACCGCCATCTATCACCCCGGTGACACTTCCATAATGTAGTCCTAGATAATGGCGCACCTTCCAACTTCCCAGAATTGGCTGTCAGTGAAATCGAAGGAGACGAGAGTGAGATACTGGGGCAAGGTTTCTAGGCAGACAGGAGAGCAACCAAGAACTCTGTATTGCTCAGATCCATTTTGCTGGCAAGCGTGCAATGCATTCCATCAGCAAACACTGCACCGGCCTGTCACTGATGGGTGATTTGCTGCAATGGTGTGAACATGCAGGAGTAGGGATTAGCAGCATTTGCAGCACTGGTCAGCTGCAGAGGCAACAGGGTTTGGGTTTTTCCTTTTTCCTGCAGGACCAGGCAGATTTGCCTGTAAATTTCTCTGTGAATACAACCAGCACTCTAATGGTGAACGCCACTGAGCGGCTGACCCCCAGACTTGACTGCAATGTGATATTTTGACCGGAAAATGAACGGAGAGGCTCTGTTGGGGTAACATTTTGGACTGGATGCAAAGGGGAGCTGCGGACGGGGTGTAGCAGTACCTCGCTCACAAGCTACAGCATAACGTAGGATCTTTTTCACTGACTTTGTCTTGCTCAACTCAGCCCAGCCCACAGTGAAGATCTGGACCGTTTGGGGCTGCCAGGGTCACCCATCACCACAAAGCTGGTAAGTTTGTCTCCAGGGTTTGATCCTGTCTCATTGACTTGAGTGGGGCCAGGATCTGATCCAAAGCCTAAAGTGAAGTGGAGTCTTTCCATTGTTGCCTGTGTGCTTTGACGAGTTGGCTCCACACACCTACAGCCAGATGCATCCCAACTCCATGAATGGCAGCGTCTAGCAGCCGTGCTCTCTCGAATCAGGCTCTCTCCACCTGGACCCTGCTGGGGATGAATTCGCATTCTCAAGAGCAGGGCTCTCTGGCTCAGAATTCACTAGCCATGGTGGTCCATTCTTGGGGTGTGGATTCCACGTACAGGGCCCAATCCTGCTCTCACTTACCCTGGAGGTGAGTAACTCTGCTGAGGCCAAGGAAGCCAGAGGGTGTAAGACAGGTCTGGGTGAGAGGAGAATCAGGTGCACAGTTTCTGAAGGGGACCACTAACCCTAAAACCAATGCCTCATCCTGCCTCCCCACAACGAGCAGGAGCAACAACCAGAGGGAATGGGCGGAGACTGGCTCTCGGCTCAGCTCCAGTGGATGAATGGTGCCCCAGGAGCTAGTGAAAAGCCAGTGCACTCCGAATCCCGTAGCCCCTGGGGTGTCCCGGGGGCGGAGGGAGGTGGAGGAAGCGACACCGATGCAATGGAGGGTCTGACACTGGGAAAAGGCCAGTTTAAAGCGAAAAGGACAGGAAGTGACTGTCAGGGAGTGAGCTGGCCTACCAGCCAGGGGGGCTGGGCGTCAGGAGAGGGGGCCTGTGTCTTGGCGTGAGCCCTGGCACCAGTGCCCAGCGCGGTGCTGTGCTGCAGGAAGAGCGCGGATGGCTCCGCACGGCCTGCCGCTCCCAACGTCCCAGCGTGGTGCACTGCACGTGGCATGGGTGATTCGGCAGGGGGCGCTCTGTTTCAGAGCCCAGGCCCCAGGTGGTGTAGGGCAGTGGCTCTCAGCCTTTCCAGAATACTGTCCCCATGCCAGGAGTCTGATTCGTCTTGCATAGCCCAAGTTTCACCTCACTTAAAAACCACTTGCTTACAAAATCAGACATAAACATACAGACGTGTCACAGCACACGGTTACTGAAAAATTGCTTATGTTCTCATTTTTACCATATACTTATCAAATAAATTGATTGGAATATAAATATTGTACTTGCATTTCAGTGTGTAGTATATAGAGCAGTGTAAACCAGTCATTGTCTGTATGAAATTTTCGTTTGTACTGACTTCGTTAGGGTGTTTTATGTGGCCTGTTGTAAAATTAGGCAAATATCTAGACGAATTGATGTACCCCTGGCAGACCTCTGAGTACCCCAGGGGTACACGTACCCTGGTCTGAGAACCACTGCTGCAGGCCATCGTGCTGGTGACACAGCCAACGGTGCTCCTTCTGCTGTCACCCCAAAGCAACGTCTCACTCAGAGAGGAAGGATGCCCCAGGGATTACGGCAGGAAACACAGGTTCAATTCCTTGCTCTTCCCCCAACTCCTTGGGTGGTCATGGGCAAGTCGTTTAGCCTGGCTGGGCCTTAGCTCTCACCTGTACCTGAGGCTGATAGCCCTGCCCTGGTGCCCAGGGATGTGTGAGGCTGACCACATGGAAGATCAGGAGGTGCTCACATGCTATGGCAATGGGTGGCACATAAGGACCACAGACATTGGTAACGGGGCCCTTCCATTGCTCCTGCAGGGTATTTCCTGGATAGCAGGTTATGAGAGATGGCTACAGACCACAGTACTACACAGCCCACTCTCTCGCCTATCAGCTAATTATCCTAAAATGTATCTTCCATTGTAGCATCCCAGCTAATTCCCAAGTTGAAAAACTCTCCACATCCCTCCAAAGTCCCATTTCTGCCCTGCTTTCACTTGTGCTCAGAACAGCAGCTTCAGCTCAAATCTGGTGCTACAGAGATCCTGCGTGTTTACTGTTGCCCATCCGATTTGTCAGACCCACTTCATTGCCTGGGAATAGATTTCGAATAGCCTCCAATCGTATTTGGGCCTTAAAACATCAGTGTAAGGAAACAGCCCCGCGTTAGTCCTGCAATCTTGCGCCTTTTCTTCGTCATTCTGCAATTCTCTTCCTGTCAACGTCAAGGTAATTGAAACCTTCCTGATCAATGTCCCAGCTTTTTTTTTTTTTACAGGCTCTCCAGATGTGCATAAGCATTTTCTGACTTGTCGACTCATCTTGCCTTGGTGCTTTGTAATAGTTTTTTCTGCCCTTTTTCTAGCCTTTTCAAACATAACTGAGTGCACAATATCTGTATGATTGCAGTCAAATTGTGCACAAAAAGATGTGTCTCCAAGTAACAAGCTCTTCAAAACTCATTTCATGGCTGTTACAATAAGGCCCTTTTTCCACACGAGCACGGACGTGCCTGCCTGACACGCACTGGCTAGGCAGAATAACTGGTCCACTTTGTAGGTCAGTAAGTCTATTACCGGGGTCAAACCCCAGCAAAACTCCTCCTTAGTAGGTACATACAAATCCCTCTTCTCCAAAAACACATCCCACAATACCCAACGGGAACAGGAACCAGGCTCAAGTTTTCAGACTGAACCCAGGGCTGTTTATTTTGAAATTTCTTTCCTTTGTATTTTTTGTGCTGACTTTTCCTTTTACGTACAGTTCTCTGGGGTCTTGCCCTGACTTTCTATGAACACATACGAGGAGTATGAAACCAGTCAACACAATATTATTCACATACAGTGTAAGAGAGCAACCTCAGACATTTCCCCTTGTGATGGGGGGTACAACCCCCACCCCATAGAACAAGGGGGTAAGGATCAGCTCTGGGCCCAGGCGGCCTCTCCCAGACACACCTGCAAACCTGCACTAGCTGGAGGTGGGTATTGAAAGGGGAAGCCGAGCAGATCAGAGGAGAGCGGGTGGTGGGAGGGAGCGGACCTCTGCTCTGAGCTCTGGAGAAGTGCTGCCCTAGAGATCTCATAGCCTGAGAACTGGACCTTAATCTCTTACGTGCATTTATGGCAAAGTCATAAGAACATAAGATTGGCCAGACTAGGTCAGACCAAAGGTCCATCTAGCCCAGTATCCTGTCTTCCAACAGTGGCCAATGCCAGGTGCCCCAGAGGGAATGAACAGGCCAGGGAATCATCCAGTGATCCATCCCCTGTCACCCATCCCCAGCTTCTGGCAAACAGAAGCTAGGGATACCATCCCTGCCCATCCTGGCTAATAAATTCATGGAGGATAGGTCCATCAATGGCTATCTAGTTCTTTTTTGAACCCTGTTATAATCTTGGCCTTCACAATATCCTCTGGCAAGGAGTTCCATGGGTTGACTGTCCGTTGTGTGAAAAAATACTTCCTTTTGTTTGTTTTAAACCTGCTGCCTATTAATTTTATTTTGTGGCCCCTAGTTCTTGTGTTATGAGAAGGAGTAAATAACACTTTCTTATTTACTTTCTCCACACCAATCATGTTTTTATAGACCTCTATCACATCCCCCCCATAGTCATCTCTTTTCCAAGCTGAAAACTCCCAATCTTATTAATCTCTCCTCATATGGAAGCTGTTTCATACCCCTAATAATTTTTGTTGTCCTTTTCTGCACCTTTTCCGATTCCAATATATCTTTTTTGAGATGGGGCGACCACATCTGCACGCAGTATTCAAGATGTGGGCGTACCATGGATTTATATAGAGGCAATATGATATTTTCTGTCTTATTATCTATCCCTTTCTTAATGATTCCCAACATTCTGTTTGCTTTTTTGACTGTTGCTGCACATTGAGTGGATGTTTTCAGAGAACTATCCACAATGACTCCAAGATCTCTCTCTTGAGTGGTAACAGCTAATTTAGACCTCATCATTTTATATGTATAGTTGGGATTAAGTTTTCTTATGTGTGTGACTTTGCATTTATCAACATTGAATTTCATCTGCCATTTTGTTGCCCAGTCACCCAGTTTTGAGAGACCCTTTTGTAGCTCTTCACAGTCTGCCTGGGACTTAACTATCATGAGTAGTTTTGTATCATCTGCAAATTTTGCCACCTCCCTGTTTGATCTGGAAAAGGGGGTATTTATGTATATGTTAAATAGGACTGGTCCCAGTACAAACCCCTGGGGGACACCACTATTTACCTCTCTCCATTCTGAAAACTGACCATTTATTCCTACCCTTTGTTTCCTATCTTTTAACTAGTTACCAATCCATGAGAGGACCTTCCCTCTTAACCCATGACAGCTTACTTTGCTTAAGAGCCTTTGGTGAGGGACCTTGTCAAAGGCTTTCTGAATATCTAAATACACTATAGCCACTGTATCCCCCTTGTCCACATGCTTGTTGACCCCCTCAAAAAATTCTAGTAGATTGGTGAGGCATGATTTCCCTTTACAAAAACCATGTTGACTATTCCCCAACCAATTATGTTCATCTATGTGTCTGACAATTTTGTTCTTCAGTTCCAACCAGTTTGCCCGGTACTAATGTCAGGCTTACCGGCCTGTAATTTCTGGGGTCACCTCTGGAGCCCTTTTTAAAAATTGGCGTCACATTAGCTATCCTCCAGTCATTTGGTACTGAAGCTGATTTAAGTGATAGGTTACAGATGACAGTTAGTAGTCCTGCAATTTCACATTTGAGTTCCTTCAGAACTCTTGGGTGAATCCCATCTGGTCCTGGTGACTTATTACTGTTTAGTTTATCAATTTGTTCCAAAACCTCCTCTAATGACACCTCAATCTGGGACAATTCCTCAGATTTGTCTTGTAAAAAGAATGGCTCAGGTTTGGGAATCTCCCTCTCATCCTCAACTGTGAAGACCGATGCAAAGAATTCATTTAGTTTCTCTGCAATGGCCTTATCATCCTTGAGTGCTCCTTTAGCATCTCGATTGTCTAGTGGCCCCACTGATTGTTTAGCAGCTTCCTGCTTCTGATGTATTTAAAAAGTAATAGCAAAAAAAAATTTTAGTCTTTGGCTAGCTGTTCTTCAAATTCTTTTTTAGCCTTCCTAATTCTATTTTTACACTTAATTTGCCCGAGTTTATGCTCCTTTCTATTTTCCTCACTAGGATTTAACTTCCACTTTTTAAAGGATGCCTTTTTGCCTCTCACTGCTTCTCTTATTTTGTTGTTTAGCCCTGATGGCACTTTTTTTGGTTCTCTATATTTTTAATTTGGGGTACACATTCAACTGAGCCTCTATAATGGTGTCTTTAAAAAGTTTCCATGCAGCTTGCAGGGATTTCACTTTTGGCGCTGTACCTTTTAATTTCTGTTTAACTAATTTCCTCATTCTTGTGTAGTTCCCCTTTCTGAAATTAAATGCTACAGTGTTGGGCTGCTGTGGTGTTTTCGCCACCACAGGGCTGTTAAATTTAATTCTATTATGGTCACTATTACCAAGCGGTCCAGCTATATTCACCTCTTGGACCAGATCCTGTGCTCCACCTAGAGCTAAATCAAGAATTGCCTCTGCTCATGTGGGTTCCAGGACTAGCTGCTCCAAGAAGCAGTCATTTAGGGTGTCAAGACTGCTTCTTGGAGCAGCTAGTCAGTTTCAGCAGAGGGTCACAGTCACAAGATCCTGACTTGTGGGATGACGTTTAGCCATTAACTCTCCTGTCCAATTCGCCTCTTCTCCTTCAAATGGCTCAGAAACATGTAAACACGCACAAGCCCCAGCTAAGCAGCAGTGAAAAGCCCTACTGGGCAACCCCCAGCAACATTCCCTTTCCTCTTGCTACACCACCTCCCTTTGAAAAGACTCTCGAGTCACCGCTGCATGTGGTCTAAGCGAGCTTTATTTGGTGTACTGCCTTTCCAACTAACTGTCCCGTTTGACCGAATTAAATAACACGGACATGCAGTTAGTTCCTTTCTCAGCCTGCTGCTGCTAATTAAGATTGGTGGCCTAGGCAAGAGAGGGCGATTTGCTTTCAGCTGCGATTTGAAATGTGACTGAGCCATGAGGAGGAGGAGACACAGGAAGGCTGCTCCAAACAGCTTTACCGGCAGAGCAGAAGGCTCTTGCAGCCACAGAGAGAAGACAGTCGGAAATCTGTGAGGAATTATAGAATCATAGAATCTCAGGGTTGGAAGGGACCTCAGGAGGTATCTAGTCCAACCCCCTGCACAAAGCAGGACCAATCCCCAACTAAATCCCCAACTAAAGGAGGGATGGGAGGGTTGGCTGGAGCTTGCACCTGGAAGGCAGGTTTTGATTGAACCCAGAAGGGAATGGGGAGCTGGTACAGGTTTCTGAGGCTGGCGGTGCTGTGGTCGGGTACCTTGGAGAAAGTGCCCGCTCTGCACAGTGCAGCACTGTGAGCTCTAGCCTGGGGGAGACTGCAGCCAAGGAGGGGCTTGTGTTGAGTGATATTTAGAAAATGGAGACATGTTATGGCTAAAACAAGCAACCCTTCTCCTTGCGCCTCACCCCCAAGTAAACCGCTCCCGGGCAGAGCCCCTCCTGCCTCCTCAGCCTTCACAGCCCCACAGAGTCACCAGCATTGGTCGCGAGTGTAAGTATGTCTGGGCCATTCGGGTTTTCCTTGGCGTGACGCAGCAGGATGAGAAGAGAGAGGGAGCACTGCAGGCTAAGCACCTTCTCTTTGTCTTTAAATAAAGATGCTTGTGTCAGGTTTAGGAAAAAGAATCTAGTGTGTTAGATTTCATAAGCCTGACTGAAATCTCCAGCTCCTGTGGTTTGGCTTAGGCCATAAACATGACCCCCTTTGAATGATTTCACCTTCCCCATTGAGCACAAGACCTCAGCAGGGCTCCGACCAAGGTCCTGACTGATTATTGGCAAATTAAAAATATAAGCTATTGACTGGACACTGAGATAGAGTCTCTGAGCCAGTGTCCAGAATCTAAATGAGGTTGCTGAAGCGGCACCAATCAATACTGCCGTTAGAGCACAGAGCGCAGGCAGGTCGCTGCATACGAAATGCAGTTTGGAGGCTTAAATAAATAGTTGTTCAAATGAACAAGGATGCTCCAAGCTGCATCCCCTCATGCACATAGTAACGACTTTCTGAAGTCAGAGAAACAAGAGTGAGCCACTAAGTAGTCTTGGCTCAGGACTCAGCTGCATTAGCTATGGGGATTTCAGACTAAGCCAGCAGTAATATCGGCTGATTGGGCCCAATCCCTGTCTCCCTGCAGTCAATGGACGCCCCCCATCAGAGGATGCAGGATGGGGCCCGGCTGAGAGAGAGCAGAATCTCTAAGCAGGGTGGCTCCTTGTGAATTCTCCGTCCACTTCAAATAAGCTCAGTTCAGGCTCCGGAGCAGGCGCCGTCAGCGGTGGGTCTGCAGCCCCTGGGATCCCCAGAGCACCTCTAGCCTGCCAGGCCAAGAGGCGGCGTGGAGTGGGGAGCTCTCCGGTGCGAAGCCCAGCAGAAGCGCTGAGGGCCACGGCTTAGTCAGTGACGCTGAGCGCCTGAGACAGAGGATGACACTGTCTGTCAAGATTATTTGAGAAGGAAAATGACTCACGTTTCCTCTGGAGCAGGCGGGAGAGAGGCCGGGAAAGAGGCCGAAAGAAACAACTGATGGAGCCGGGCCCCATTACCAGTAACAAAGGTCCCTCGGGAGAAATTAGCTCCCCCACCAATGCTAGGGTCGCCAACCCTCCAGGATGGTCAGGAATTAAAGATGAATCTTTAATTAAATATTATGTTATGTGATGAAACTTCCAGGAATACATCCAACCCAAACTGGCAACTCTGAGCAGTGCAGGGAACCCCCCGCCCACCCCAGCACCTCACAGGCACAGAGCAGTTCCTGCAGCTGGAACTTCGTTGACAATTCTGTTGCCCGACGCAGGAGCCGGAGTAGACCCCACCTCCTCCTCCCGCTGGGGCCTGGCTTTGCGGCAGTAGGAGTGCGACTGGCACTAGCGTGAGCAGCTCCAATTCTGACACGCAGGGAGCAAGATCCGATGTGGGCGAAGGGGCTGCTCCGTGGTCCCTTCTCCCAGGAGCCTGCCCTTTAAGGTCCCTGCGGGCCTGGCCTGGAACCAGGGGCTCAGAGCGCGAGCCCCTCTCTAGCCCGAGGTTTCAGGACCAGCCTTTGCCCCTCTTTTGTCTTCTGTCAAAGAACTAGACAAATCCTGCTCTGACTGGCCCCCCGATGCCCGGGGCTGGGCTAGAGCTCAGTAACTAGACATGTCCCCCCCACAACACTTGCCTGGGGAATATGTCATCTCCTCTGCCTCCTTCCCCACCCATGCCTCTGATTTCTGCAGGCGAGTGACCCAGCAGTCAGATGGGGAAGTGGGCTCGGGGGGATGGGCGACAGGGGGGTCACCGTATTCTCTGTCACGGTCTCTCCCTGCCGACAGCTTCTGTGCCCAGCCGGCACCTGCTCTCGCAGTCCATCTCCTTGCAACGCTGGTTCAGAGTCACTCCTACATCCCTCCACCCTCCTCAACAACTGGGGGTGGCAGATTGATGGGGATAGAATCAGATGGGCACAGATGGTACCATCTGCTGCAAGTTCTTGTTAGCTCTGCAACAAGAGCTCTTGGGCCCTGGCCAAGGGACAAGCTGCCAGTGTCACCACTGGTGCTGTTCAGTAGCACGACTGGTTTTCTGACTTTGGCAGCCAGCAGCAAGTCAGTGAATTTCTTCAAGAGGCCTCCTACTCCTGGACTGCACCTGGGTGCTATCAGAGAGAGAGAGAGAGTGCTGGAGGTGACATGCTTTGATGCTGAGGCTGGTGCGTGGAGGCCCCCTAGGCAGAGGGGTCCCCAAAATTCTTCACAAAATTCACACTCCAGCGATAACGAATGGGACTTCCAGCGAGGCACCTCCCTGCGAGGGTGCTCGCCCAGAGGAGCTGCCAGCTTCACCAGCTAGTGCAGGTTTTCATGGGGAATAGTGAGATGCTGCCTTCTGGGCAAGACACTGAGATGGCACCAGGAGGAAATGCCATTGCTGAAATCCCAGGGGCTTTGCAGGTGGAGTCTGCCTGCCTTGTTTGGGCAAAACTTCCAAAGCTGAGAGCAAGGCATGGCTTATTGAGGAGAGGAAGATCCGACCTCCCGCAATTAACAGAAGCGTCAGGGCTTAAAATGAGGCTTAAGTAGGGTGACCAGACAGCAAATGTGAAAAATCGGGACAAGGGGTGGGGGGCAATAAGAGCCTATATAAGAAAAAGACCCAAAAATCGGGACTGTCTCTATAAAATCGGGACATCTGGTCACCCTAGGCTTAAGGGCCCAGGGAGCTGGGAGGTCACCCAGGAGAGAAGGTGGCACAGCACAGCAGTGGTTTTAAGGGGGAAATAACCTGATCTCAGCTCTATACTCAGCTCTGTGTTTGGTTTATGGGCTCAGGACAGTGCAAGAACTGCTCAATCATTCCTGGGTTATTGGAAACAGGGCCGGCTGCAGGCACCAGCTTAACAAGCAGGTGCTTGGGGCGGCCACGGGAGAGGGGCGGCACCTGATGCAACTGAACTGCCACCGCTGATTGGAAACCGAATCTCTAGGCTTGTATTCTCTCGCTCTTTCCCCTTCCCCCAGTTCCAGGCTCTCACACAGACACAGACATGTCCCGTTTGGGAGCTAAGTGATTTCTTGGCTAACGCTCAGGGACATTTAGATTCCTTTCATCAATAGTGGAATATAAGAACATAAGAGCAGCCATACTCGGTCAGACCAAAGGCCCATCTAGCCCAGTATCCTGTCTTCCAACAGTGGCCAATGCCAGGTGCTCTAGAGGGAATGAACAGAACAGGGAATCATCAAGAGATCATCAAGTGATCCATCCCCTATCGCCCATTCCCAGCTTCTGGCAAACAGAGGCTAGGGACACCATCCCTGCCCATCCTGGCTAATAGCCATTGATGGACCTATCCTCCATGAATCTATCTAGTTCTTTTTTGAACCCTGTTATAATCTTGGCTTTCACAACATCCTCTGGCAAGGAGTTCCACAGGTTGACTGTCCGTTGTGTGAAAAAATACTTCCTTTTGTTTGTTTTAAACCTGCTGCCTATTAATTTCATTTGGTGACCCCTAGTTCTTGTGTTATGAGAAGGAGTAAATAACACTTCCTTATTTACTTTCTCCACACCCATCATGTTTTTATAGACCTCTATCATATCCCCCCTTAGTCGTCTCTTTTCTAAGCTAAAAAGTCCCAGTCTTATTAATCTCTCCTCATATGGCAGCTGTTCCATACTCCTAATAATTTTTGTTGCCCTTTTCTGAATCTTTTCCAATTCAAAAATAATTATATTAATTATAATTAATAAAAAATGTTTTTGTTGACTTGTGACAAAAGAGAATTATTTTTATATTTCCTTCCCATCAGTTTGATCTCATGCAGGATTTGTCCTGCGTCTCTTGTCCCACACTTCCATTCCCTCAGGATGTGTTTACTCTCCTTTATACGACTGCCCTGTAAAGAAATCCTGCGTCAGTTCCCAATTGACTTGAAAATGAAATACCCAACCTGCAGGCGTAGAGCAATGGAGCTCGGCTGTCAGTGCTGGACATTCAAGGAAACCAAACTCTTGTGCTTTGTTCGTGGTAAGCCTAGTGGGTTAGCGCTTTAAGGGTTAAACTTTCTACTCAGAAGCAGCAACATTTATTGGCAAAACCCAGCATACAGCGTGTGCACCGGGGCCCCAGAGTACTGTACTCTAGGGAACCCACCAATCAGAGAGCTGCCTACATGTTGGAAAATATTTATGTCACCTACCAGGCTGTGAGCAGACTCAGTGGGTTTCCTGGTACCTCCTGATGGACAGGGTCAGCTCCCAGCTGCCGGTTTGAAGGAAGAAGCTAGTTCAACAGCTGTGTGTAGTGATATAAACTGCCAGTGATTGTGCCATCTCACGTTATCGCAGAACTCCTTCCCGACCCCGGGCTGCGCAGGAACGCCTTGAACGCTCACAGCTCCCTCTTGCTGGAAACACCGTGCTAAAGAGGAGCGTTGCATTTTAAATCTGCAGAAAATCGCAAGACTTGCGATGGTAGAACTGGGTGGAGAAAGCAGCCACCCGGCTTGACCTGACATTTGAGCCTTTTGCGGTTCCCCCACCACTGAAATCAATGGGAGTTTTCTCAGCGTCTTCAGTCACAGCTAGTCAGGGCCCAACCCGGATCGTTTCAACTTACTGATGCAGAATGCAGAGGAGCTGAGGTGCTCGGGGACATTGGTGGCTCCTCTGCAGGGTTTGGAAGGACGTGGCTTGCCTGGGGAGTTGGTTAGCTGCCTTTCAAAGCCATGCCAGCAGAGTTCAGGAGCCCACAGTTTGCTTGGGTTGCACTTTATGGGATGCATGGATCCAAATTTTCCCCTCACACCAACCTGCTGCAAGGACCTAGCCCACTTGTCCCAGGACAACTCTGACCTTCCCAGGCAATCGCTGCTGCCCCATCTGCCACCCGAATGCTTCCGAAATGCCCTGAGAAAGGCCAATGGGCCAAGCTAATGGGTGGGTTTGTGAGGTTGCATTTACATGGGCTGCACTAGCTGCTAGGACCTTGTCCAGGGTGGGCAGGGCCCAGACTCCATGGAAACACCTTCACCTTGTCCAGGAGCTTTGGTTAGGTTCAGTAACCCACTGAGGAGGATCAGTTAAGTACCTGGAAACCACATCAAAGATCATTTGCGCTACTGCAATCACCCCCGTGGTGGAACCAAAGCCCGGGAGCCGACACTGCCGGCCAGTTCTGATCCAAGTGCTGTGTGCGCGGGATACCCTGGAGGCAGGGGAGCTCTCGGATCGGGGCTGCGGGGAGCCCAGACAGGGAATCTCAGTCCTGCCCACTGCAGCACGGAGGGCTGTCTGCGCATGGGGCTGGGCAGGGGGGCAGATGAGTGGCCTGGATGGACCAACGCCCGCTCTGCAGGGGCGGAGGGCGGCTGCAGCAGAGAAGGCAGAGCACAGCTGCGGGGGTGGGGTGAGGAGAGCATTCTCGGGGCCTCGTTAGCTCACTGCCATGTGCTCAGCCTCTGTCCAGTGTCTGCGTCTCTAGCTACGGGACAGGCTGGGCGCACACCTGGCAGAGCGCTGGGGCGCTGCTCAGCCCTTGGTAAATGACCAGCTATATCCATGACCTGGGAATGGAATTCAAACGAACGTCCAGGCTGAGCGATGGACATCTGGCTGCATGTCGCCTGGGCCTGTCCAGCAGTGTGGCCCACGCTTACGACATTCTCACGAGTCGCATGATGGTCAGTGCTTTTCCTAACGTGCCAGTTCCTGAAGTCGTGCAGATATGTGAGAATCTTGGCTTTCATTGTAAAAAAGTATGTTTTTAGCCCTCCTGTTTGGGGTGAAAGGCATGGAAACGCGAGCACTAGCCACTCCAAAACCAGAGGGCAAATAAAGAGAACGCCACCTCGATTGTTTAGGAAATCTCGTGATATTTGAGCTAGTCTCAATGTGCTGGGCCCTGACTCTCTGTTCTGGAATGCCCAGGGTTGGCAACACTGCTGTAGATTGATGTGCAGAAGTCAGCCTAGAAAGCGATAGATACATGCATGCCATAGCATTATAGAGCAGAAGTTTCCATTCAAGAGAGCCACCAGGTTTCTCGGAGAGTGATATGCAGCAACTTCTGCCCATCTCCTTACTACAGTGAGTAAGTGATGTAGAGGTGGGCAGCAGATAGCTACTCATAGGGATGTTATTTTGGAGGTGAGGGGTAAGTCTTAACTAATATTTTCCATTTTATTAAAAGCCGTCTCTGCGGCTCCAGCGCCAAGGAAAGGTTTAAGCAGGGAGCAGCTACTAACAGATTCATTAAACTCGCTCCAGAGCAACTATAAAAAATCAATTTAGTTCACCAGGCGGCTTGAACTAGAGCCAGTGGCAGGGAGCACCTCCCCTCTGAGAGCTCTCCAGCACTGAAGTGCCACTCTGATATTAGCAGGATTGGAGTAGAACAACATTCGATTATATGAAATCTCACTCGGAGCAGGAAAGCAGAGTGCTCGGGCTGCAGGTCTCCTTGAAGGGGGAAGTTATCAGCCCATGAATTGATCCCTAGATAGCGTCCAGAGCGGTTCTCTCAGTGCAATGCTTATTTTAAAAACAATAGCAAAGCAGCATTTTCAGAGCCTCCGCTCATTGGCAGACCAACGGCTCCTGTAGCTACCTGTCCACCTGACATTCATATTTCATTGCCCTGCGTCTAGTCCCCTCTGCCCCTGGGGAGCAGCAGCGATCACTGGCAGGTAATGAATGAAGCAAAAATATTTTCAATGACCTTTTTACTAATAGTGGCCACTGCTTTATTGGAAGGTCAGTTCAGCCTTTACGGCACTCTTTTTATAATGAACATTTTATCTTTTCTCCATCCATTTTCAGAGCCCTGCAGTAAAACCAAAGAGTCATCAGTCTAGAAATTTAACATCTCCCCTCCTCTCTGCACTCCCATGTAAGAAGCCGTTTAAACCGCCTGACTCCAGCCAGTCCACAAAGTATGTGAATGTCAAAGTCTTCTCAAGCCGACTGGTCTTTAATATATTGGCATTTACGCTACCGGCTGCTTTTCTGTTTCAATAAGCAGAACCCACCTAGCCTTGCTTCCTGTGACACCCCTGTATACAATAACAAACATCAAAAGCCCTGAGCCCTCTGCTTGGGTGTTAATGAAAAGGTCTGGAATTGCTTGATGAAATATTCATTAAACCCTCCTTTCCTGCATCCTCATTCCGATTACTCTGCGGTGCTGATGCGGGCCCAGGTGGTGCACACACCAGACAGGGATGGAGAGCAATTGGAGAGCAATTCTGGATTCCTAGAAGATGTGAGTTAAAAAAATAAATCCCCAGGTTCATTAAAAGAGCTACTAATGTCTCGGCCTTTGTTTGCCATGTATCAGTGTGGCAGGCATGTGCTGGAGGGAATCTGCTAAAACCCTGATGAAACGTCATCGTGGAGAGCGGGCCAGAGGGCTCACGGACAGAGATGCCAAGCTGCGGGTCAGTCAGGAGAGGGAGAAGAGGGTGTGTGGGTTGGCGGGTGGTCGGCTGCATAGCACACGGAGTGAGAGACCAGAAGCTTTGCAAGAGAGCTGGTGGTTTCTTTTGCACTTTACACTTCCCCAGCCCCAACCACCTGGGTATCTCCAGGTATTTTGCAACATGAATGAAGTGTCATGACCCCCTCCCACCCCAGTGAGGTGAGCATCATGATGTCCATTTGTCAGACAGGGAAACTGAGGCAGAGGAGTGGAACGACTTGCTCAGGTCACACTCTCAGCTGATGAGAAAGACGGGTGTAGAACCCAGGAGTGCAGAATCCCAGTCAGCTGCTGTAACCACCAAGCCCAATACACCCCAGGAAGAAGAACAGTTTGGATCACGAACGAGTCAGGTCATCTAGCCCATGGCTAAGAGCTACTGCTTGAGCTCAGCTTCGTCGTAATGTGTGACAGGAATGGAACAAACGAGGGAAGTTCCCGTTCCTGGTCTCCCGCACTGAAGATGAGCCCTTCCAAACACCTTGGAGAATCACTTCACCTGGAAAGAGCCATGGGATCATTCAGCCTCCCTGCTTGGCAAGACCCAGCCCAGCCCCCTGGTGCGACATGTCTGCACACGCCAAAGCGATCTGCAAGCATCTGCAGTGTCACTCACATCCAGATACAGCGGAGGCTGCCGGAAGGAGATTCTCAGGGATGCATTAACAGAGAGAGCTGGAGAGCGAGAGAGGGGCTTGTGTGAAATGCAAACGCCGCAGGTAAACTGAGCTGCTCTCCCCAGCCGAGGCTTAAAGTCCCCTTGTAAATGGCAGGAAACTGGGAGATTTCCTGAGGATCTGCAGAGCGAGGGCAACATCGCTCTGATGCAGCTCAGTAGCCACTGGGGGTCAGTCACAAATGCAATGTTTATTCTGCCACGTTGCACAGATGCAACTTCACAACGTTTACTTGACAGTTGAAAAACTTCAGCCTTAAGAAAGAGACTCCAGGCTGTTTGACAAGGCAGGTTTGAACCCAGCGCTGTTACTCCGCATGCCAAGGAGAGACAGGCGTCAAACCCAGAGCGGTGCTGCAAAGGAGTTAACAATCATGGCAAATAAAATCAGGCTGGCTGAGCGGAGGGGATGCCTGGAAAGGCAGCAGTGAGCGACGAGAGGACAGAACAAAGGCACGAACCACGTGGGTGAGAGAGCACAGCAGATGGCTCTGTAGGGGCCTGCAAAGGAACTCCTTCCTGCCAAGACAAGGAAGAGACTTGAGAGAGATTTCACATTCAATGTCCAGGTTCTCTTACTCCGCCACCAGCCCCAGCCTAAGCAGCTCCCCTGCACAGCACAGCCAGCCCGCTGCTCCGCCTGCCCGCCTTTCCTTACACCCCCCGTTTCTGTCCACCCTGCTCCCCGCTCCTGCTGCCCCTCCTTGTACTAGTTGTGCTCCCCTCCAGGGCATCCAAACTCTGCTGCTGCCATCCTCCACTCCTGCCAGCCGGGCCTTGTCGCCCCAGCAGCGACTCCCCCGGCCCCGACCATCCTGGGCATGGTACGGGTCTGTCCAATCCAGAGCTCCATTCTGGGAGGGGCTTGTGCTCTGCTCATTCCTAGGGACTGTAATGAGAGGTGCAGACTCGTTAGCGCCCAGGAGGCGCTCATCACCTTACCGGGTTGGGCCCTTAGACCGTATGTTCCTTGGCCCATGCTGGGACCGTGGCCTGGCTGGGACCATTGTAGAGTAGTTGGGCACTGCTGGCTTTACTTCTAATCGGATTGTGGCTTAGAGTTTGGCACAGGTGCCTTGAACTGAATTTGGCCCTTTTCTCTGTTCGAAAACAGTCTGACTTTTATACCCGTGTACGCCAGCGTGCGAGTATTGTGTGAGGATGTAACCGATGGGTTCTTTGCAACATATTCTCCATTCATTGCTTGTGCTGTATGATCAGTCTCTGAATCACAGGGTGCAGCTTCCGCTCTCTGTTGCATGGCTGATGCTTCTGTAAACAAGAGGGAAGGTAACGTCCAAGATAGCTGCACTGCCAATGCTTCAGACACAACATTTCCTGCAAATATACGTCCACAGGGGACTTGGGAAACTGTCACTGTCCGCGAACTTTCCAAAAGTAAAAAAACCGCACGTGTGTGTGTGTTCATGGAAAACAAATGAAAAGGCAAACGAAGAACAATGTCATGTTTATTTGACTGGTTTCAGAGTAGCAGCCGTGTTAGTCTGTATCCACAAAAAGAACAGGAGTACTCGTGGCACCTTAGAGACTATAAAAGCTTATGCTCTAATAAATTTGTTAGTCTCTAAGGTGCCACAAGTACTCCTGTTCTTTTTATGTTTATTTGAATAATCGTTCACATCCATTTTCACAGCATTCATCCAGCTCTGCTCATCAGTGCAGAAGGCACCTTAGCACGTACCATAGGATGTATCTGACGTATGAACCAGCTCTTACGTAGCATTTCTTTCAGCGAGAGACAGAGACTTGGAATAATGTACATTGAGTTACATTGCGCTGACAACTGCCTGGGACCCATAGTGGGGCCTGTATTCATTACACTTCATGGTGGCTGTGTCACTTTGAAACAGCTTTGCAGAGTGGCTATGAAATCCAGAACGTTTCATTCGACTAGTCAATGGGTTAGACACAGCAATGTCTGCTGTGTTCCTCCAGTTAACTCAAATCAGCTGATAGGTCCCTAATGTTCTATGTACATGATTCCCTTCAAACTGGCTGGCGGCTGTACAAGCAGCAGGTGTCTTAAGCAGTTCCCAAGTACATTAGAAAACAGGTTTTCCCTTTACCGACATCCCCTAAGTCATCTCATTTATCCAGCTGAGGAAACACAAACAATGCTAAGGATGATGTTTGGTACAGAGTGGGAACAGAGCAATCTAATCTCTCTCTCAAGAGGACTCTTCAGCTGAGGAAAACGAATCTCCTAAAAAGGGGTGCACAGAGACAAAGGCGAAGCTGCAGAAACCCCTGATTTGTTTTTCAAAGACTGTAGCAGCCTGGAATTCTCTCTGCCAGGAATTCTAAACAGCGGTGCCTTGCACAGAGAGACAGCTGGACTTGTAAAGTGGCCTCAGGACCTCCAGACCACATTCTACGGGCCTCAACCCAGGCACTGAAACTGGAGGGCCAATGTTTACACCTAGGATTCTGAGTAGATCTTGATTCCCACCAACTTATTCAGGCACAAAAATTCAGACCTCTGCATGCAAATGGCATTTATGTACAGTGCATTCCCAAATGCACTATGTATTTCACAGAGCTAAACTTTATCAGGGATGATTTTGTATAAGATACTTTAAAGTTTGTAGAGGACACAAAAATTGGGGGAGTGGCAAATACTGAAGAGGAGAGGTCACTGATTCAGAGCCATCTGGATCACTTGGTAAACTGGGTACAGACAAATAATATGTGTTTTAATATGGCTAAATGTAAATGTACACATTTAGGAACAAAGACTAGGGCCATAATTACAGGATGGGGGACTATGTCCTGGGAAGCAGTGACTCCGAAAAAGATTTGGGATCGTGGTGGAGAATCAGTTGAACATGAGCTCTCAGTGCTACACCGTGGCCAAAATGGCTAATGTGATCCCTGGGTGCGTAAACAGGGGCATCTCAAGTAAGAGCAGAGAGGTTATTTTACCTCTGTGTTTGGCACGGGTGCAGCCACTGCTGGAATCCTGTGTCCAGTTCTGGTGCCCACAAGTCAAGAAGGATGTTGATAAACTGGCGGGGGGGGGGGGGGGTCAGAGAAGAGCCACGAGAATGATGAAAGGGTGAGAGAACCTGCCTTACAGTGACAGACGCAAGGAGCTCAGTCTGTTTAGCTTAACACAGAGAAGGTGAAGGGGTGACTTGATCAGTCTGTAAGGACCTACCTGGGGAACAGATATTTAATAACGGGCTCTTCAATCTAGCAGGGGAAGGTATAACATGGTCCAATGGCTGGAAGTTGAAGCTAGACAAATTCCAACTGGAAATTCAGATTCTCCATCACTGGCAGCTTTTAAATCAAGACTGGATGTTTTTCTAAAAAGATCTGCTGCAGGGATTATTGTGGGGCCGGTCTCTGCCCTGGGCTATGCTAGAGGTCAGAGTAGGTGATCACTGTCGTCCCTTCTGGCCTTGGGATCTATGAATGTTGCATACACAAAATGTTGGGTGTGAAAAGTGTCACCTGGACTTACAGAGTCTGCTCTCTTAAATCTGGGCATCAGCGTTCGGTGAGCGCAGGCAAACGCAAATGGGTGGATGAGCTCTAGGACAATGGCCTTACAATCCAAGTGAGAGGGCAAATGTTACATCTAGGTTCCTCAATAGACCATACTGTCCACTAGCGAGAAGCACTGTGCGGAGATCCCACAGCACGTGGAGTTAAGAGGTAAAGTCTTGTCTCAAGATGGAAAGGAGCCAGCTGGCATTATCGCTGAACCCCCAGAACCAGGCCTGCTCTGCTCCCTGTTCTATAACAATTCACAATGCCCATATTTTCAGACTGTTACAATGAGTGTGAAAGGTATGGAATGCTACCACACAAGTGTGAAATTCCAGACTAATTAACTGCATTTCCCTTTGTTCTGCAATTTCACTCCTGCCCTCTGCATTCCTAGATTCCTCGGGTCCCTCTCACAGAAAGTGGGTGAGACCAGCCGTGGTGTGGTGGCAACATGCTCAAGCCATGCAGGAAGCAAGTGCCTTCCCTCGCTGCCCCTCAGCTCGCCAGGCTGGTGAGGACCAGGAGGAAAGGACCTTCAATCCCTGAGTGGGGCAGGAGTACCTCTAGGTCTAGCTGCCTCTGCTATGGTGCCTTTCATCTGCAGATCTCAAAGCAATCTCCCAGGGAGGTCAGCATCATCACCTCCATTTTACCAATGGGGAAATAGGAACACAGAGAGGTGTTGTGATTTGCCCAAGGTCACCCAGCAAGTCAGTGGCAGAGCTGTGACTAGAACCCAGATCATCCGCGTGCAAGCCCAGTGCTCTCTCTCAATCCAGCTGCTGTCCAGTCTCCCGCTTCCTGAGTCAGTGGGGGCTCAGCCCTTGGCACAGAGCTCTGTGCTCTCTCCCTCCGGGAGGGGGAGACTGCAGAGGCCGTGCGCATTCTCCCCTAACTCCCTCCGGACAAAGCATGGAGCAGCAGTAACAGGATCCACGGGGAACGGTGTCCAGCCTTCCTTGGCTGGACACTGGGTCGGTTCTGACCGAACACGTGGGGCCACCACAACAGTCCCTCCTGCTCTGTGAGATTCTGGGGGTGTTCCAGCAGGGAACAGCAACGGAGAAAGAACTAGAGGGAAACTTCAATGGCATTTGTATTCTTGACAATCCTGGTTCTATTCAACTTTACTTGTAAATGTGCTCCTTAGGTTTTTTTTCTCCTTCTAAAAATTTTCGCTCAGTGAAAAATAACGCAAGAGACAGGCAAGACTGAACAAGTGACTTCCATGTCAATGACGCATTTCATGTGCCTGTGAATGGAAAGGCTCTTGCTCATTCCACTCCCGTCCTCTGCATTTGTCTGGTCTGAATTTAGCAGGGCGATTGTTAAACCGGAGTGATCTGGAAAAAGGACCTGAGCCAGCACATTCGGATAACTGGTGCAGAATCTGGCGGTGTAAAGGGGCACGCTCCCTGCACTCCGCTTATTCCATGGCAGAGGTTGGAGAGACGATTTGGCCTGGGTGGGCCACCGGTCCAGTGCTGGGAAAGCAGGTAGCTGGGGGGAGGGATGGGAGTGTGGCGAGGGGAAAAGTCCTGCTGGAAATCCCTCTTACCTTGGCGCTCCTACCCAGAGGGCTCTGCCAGACCCCGGGCCGGTCTCGGACGGCGGTTTCTCCATCGACCGCGGGCGGTCTGAGCTGTGGGGCTGCAGTGATTGAACGGCTCGTGTGGAGGCAGATGCGTCTGTCACACCCCAGGAAATGAACTTATCACTGCATCCAGCGTGGCCAGCAGCACAGGTCTGAGCTCGAGAAGCCATTGGATGCTTAAAGAAATTGAAAACCAAGCTGTCCAGTGTGCCCAGCAGCTAACTCCTCTGAGCTAACAGCACCATGTCCTGAAGGGACCTGGGAGCCTCTTAGGCTGGGGCTGCTGAAGGCACTTTCCAGAGAATGTCTCTGACAGCCTTGGCTGTGTCAGCTGACACGGAAACGCTCACAGACTTGCTACGCTGCTCGCTGGGCCTCACAGCCATAGTTACCAGAATTCGGGTGTAACTAATGGACAACTTCATGTTGAAATACACAGGGGTTTCCTCGTCATGGCTTGTGCATGGGACTGGTAATCAACAGCCGCTGCGTTCTAATCCGAGTCCTCACAGTGATTCCCTCTGTGGCATTCAGCAAGTCAGGGCCATGCTCTGTGCCTCGGTTTCCCCATTTCACCCATCTTCCTGGAGTGCTGTGAGGATTCATTTGGTGATGTTTGTAAACCACTTGGACCTATGATATAAGGTACATTGAAACACGATGTAAGTGCTAGGCATTCCCATTCCCCTGTGTGGCATGGCAAACCCAGGAGATCCACTGATGATTTGCAGATTTCTGCATCATCATGACACACCAGTGCAAAGTGTCCCTCGTTATTGTGAGCACCGCGCATGTTACCAGCTTATGGGATCCTAGTGCAGAGCAGGGTTGAAGTAGCAGCCACACCCTCTCCTGGAACACAGTGAATTCCAGCGTTCTTTGCTGCCTGTAAATCTAACACAGGTGCAGACCAATCAACCATGGATTACATTCTAAGTCATAGACTCGTAGGACTTGAAGGGCCCTCGAGAGCTCATCTAGTACAGTCCCCTGCACTCCTGGCAGGACTAAGTATTATCTAGGCCATCCTGGCACTAGCTAAATTGCTTCATGATGCAGACGACTGGCATGGGGGGATGGTGGGGAATGTGGAGCTACAAGGAATGCTAGGCCACTCGCTACGTTAAAAGAACCCCCGGATCTTGTAAACCTGTTGATTGCATTCTCCTGGTTTTCCTTGATGTCTTTTGTTAGTCTCCAGACTTTGTTCCATTACAGTTTCATAGTAATGGCCGGTGTTCTCTGCTCCCCAGTGTGTGTGGGGAGTAGCAAAGATTTAGCGTCAGTTTAAATGGGTTTATGAGAGGCAGAGGCCCTGTAGGCATTTGTACCTTTATAAACCTGTGCTCAGCCTGGGCCAGTCAGGAACGTGGTCTGGTAGCAGATCTCCTTTTTAGCCTCAACTGTAGTACAGAGCTTGGCTTATTTGACTGGGGGCAGGAAAGGGAAGCCTAAAACCACAAAGATGCAAATGTTTGCAGCCTATTTTCTGAAAACATCCCAATTCTTTTTCTTTAGCCCACATGCAAACTGTCCAGGCAGTACTCTCCTCCCTGCTGGGCCTAACTCAGTCTGAGGGACCTTTGGCAGGTCAGAATCCTCAGTGACATCGCAACTGATGGTGTCACACACTGATAACGGTGGCTTCAGGTGGGGAGCAGGAGCAGAGGAAAGTGAGTCCTGCTATAAGACATGGAGGAAGAGGACAACATATAATAGCAGCATTAGTAGCTGAATTGTCTCGAAAACTGATGCTATGTGGAAAACTTGGACAACCTCTAAGGCTCTTTAGTTTACAGGTCACCAACAGGGAGGCACCTGCTAGAACAAGCCAAAGGAAGGTGCTAAGATGCTGACTGCAGCATGACAAACTGCCCATGAATGAATGCAGCACATACACCGATGTTGCAAGGAAGGAATGGGACCGTTTGGGAGCTGCCATCGACCAGAACCCATCATCAACGTGGACACATGTCCCCTGGAATGGTAGTTGAAGCATGAAGGGACATATGAATCCTTAGCGCATCTGGCACATAAATATCTTGCAACGGTCCCATGCGAATGCCTGTTCTCACTTTCAGGTGACATTGTAAACAAGAAGCAGGCAGCATTATCTCCTATAAATGGAAACAAACTTGTTTGCCTGAGCAATTGTCTGAACAAGAAGTAGGACTGAGTGGACTTGCAGGCTCTAAAATGTACATTGTTTTATTTTTGAATGCAGTTGGTTTTGTACATAATTCTACATTTGTAAGTTCAACTTTCATGATAAAGAGATTGCACTACAGTACTTGTATTAGGTGAACTGAAAAATACTATTTATATTTATTTTTGATTACAAGTATTTGCACTTTGTAAAACAAAGTGAGCACTGTACACTTTGTATTCTGTGTTGTAATTGAAATCACTATATTTGAAAATATAGAAAACTTCCAAAAATATTTAAATAAATAGCATTCTATTATCGTTTAACAATGTGAATAATTGCACGATTAATCGCGATTAATTTTTTTAATCGCTTGACAGCCCTAATTCACAGCCTGTGCTAGCTCCTTTCTTATACAGCATGAGGATGCACCTGGGAGAGGTTTGCAAACTTAGCAATATCTCTTTGTTTTTGATATCGAGTGCAACTGTGCACTTGCAGCTCTTTGTTACATTTTCTCCCGGAATTGCTCCCTCCCCACATTTACCCCTTCAGCATGGAATTAATTTCCTGAGAATTTATAAACAAATCCATTGTGTTTGTCCATAGTCTAGCACAGGGGAACCCTGGTCCATCTCTGAGGCACTCTTGCAATGCAAATCATCATTAATTAGTATTAATTATTAATAATAATTATTATTAATTTAATAAATGTACATACATTTTACCAGAGAGTGTAGTGACACCATGAGGGCGAAATGTATGAAAAAAATGTGTCCTTAATAATCAATTTCATCTAGGAACACTAAAATGCCTTGATCCTAATCATATGGTTATTGCATGGCATCAGTACAGGGCAGAGCTGAGGTTGTTTGGCACCCTAATTGTTCATTTCTTACAAGAATGTGCTTTTAAGCATAATCTTAATGCTGAGTTTCCTGGGTTTATGATGCTTGGTTTATAAATACAAGATCCCTATAATGGTTTTCACTTTTCAGTTGTTGATACGTACTCCCAACCTTACTCCATCTGCACATCCTTTTTTGTCATAGAATTTAAATCAGACACATCTAAAACAGGGACATGCTAGGTTTTCCCTAGTCCAGATAGGAAGGCATAACCAAAATCAAGCATTACTAACAGGCCACAGGCATATAATGAGCTTGTCTACTTGCAGTATTGCTCAATGAAACTACACCAATTAGTTAAACCAGTGCAAAGTCTCTTGATGGTTTAAACCAGGCACATTTCATTGATTTCGTTGGTTAGGAACAAGTTTAAGCTAAACAGAAATAAGCCACTCAAACTAAAATAGGAGAGTCCACATAGTAGTTTGTGCCAGCTTAAACTGGTTTAGCTAAATTGGTTCAACTAAACAGATGCAACATTGTGTGTAAACAGGCCTGTGATGGCAGGGGGCCATATAAGCAGTTGGGTTTGGCTGAGTGTTGGGATCGGGCTCATGTTTAAATTTAGTGTAGATAGAGTGAAGAAGTGAAAATGTGACTGAGAAGAGCTGGGAGATAGGAACTCGCTTTCTCTCTAGGTGCCGTTGTAATGTGTCTGAGGGATATTTGGCCAGGCAATAGTCCAAAGCCAAACGCCTCCATAAACCATTGCACAGAGGAGTGAATGACTACCCCACGGGGGCGCTTTGTGACTATTGCACTAGGTGGGTATTTCTCTGGACACTGTAACAAATCACCCTCCGTCCAGGAAAAGCACAGTGCCTGACTCCTTACCCTCATGACCTCCCAGCCACAAAGAAGTTAAAAGATCCACCGTTCCACAGGGATTAATTGAGCCCCTTCCTAATATCTAGCTGCAGTGTATTTACTGAATACGCAAATAAAAATCAAGTTGTCATTTCAGCTTAGCCGTAAGCAGGTGAGGCATAGATCCAGGCAGGGTCTGGCTGGGCTATTCTATTGCCAGTTAGTTTAGTTTGCACCCATTGCGTCTTTTTCCTCTGTTTACATAATAAATTAATCCTGTGAATTTTGTATTCTCTCTTTAACTCCCTCTTTTTTTATAGAGCAATCACTACGAAAAGATGAATTTTTTATAAGTTTGCCTTTGTTACTTTAAATTTTTTATAAACTTCTTACCCTTAAGGAGTATGTCTTAGAGCTGGCAATAAAGTATGTTAATTCCACTTGAAAAGGGAAATGTAAGTTTGTATTTTATTAAACACACCCACACCCACTATATCTATATCCATGTATTTCATACTTGTGTATACAACGTGGCGGTATTGCATATGCTGCGTATAAAGTATACAGAGAGACCTGTGATTTCTCCAATTAAAACTTGTCTTAAGTGACTGCTGAGTTTATGACACAAGCAAACTGACAAGTCATTTGTAATTCTGGCCCCAGTTCTGTCTTCGCTCCCCCACCGTCAGGACTCTCAGTGCCACTGAATGCCAGAACACTCCCACCGTTGCTGTTGGCTGCCTCCACCCCAGGCAGGGAGAGACTGAATCCAGTCCCACAAAGTCAAGTGTCCAAACTTTTGGCTTGATCCTTCTCCCATTGATTGACAATGTGGGGGGAGGGAGAGTGCCATTCTCTCCCAAGGGAGCAGATTCTCCGTTAATGCTAAATGCTCAGTTAAAAACATTTGTATCACAGCAGAGCGAGTCTGTAAGAGCTTTTACCCTGCTTTAGAAGCTGTTGAAGGCAGCCGAAATTTCACTGGTCTCCATCTCCACCACTAGTTGCTCTGCAGGTTAGTGTCCCAATAAACTGGCAACATCGTCAAAGGACCCAAATGTGAGTCTTCTTTTGATGCAGCAAATCGCAATGGTGACTGAGCTGTGTGTCGCTAGTCAAATTTGCCTTAGGGCACGTCTACACATACAGCGCTGCAGCAATGCAGCCACGCTGCTGCAGCGCGTCTGGTGAAGACGCTCTACGCTGACAGGAGAGAGCTCTTCCATCGGCATAATAAAACCACCATGAGCGGCCGTAGCTATGTCAGCGGGAGAAGCTCTTCCACCAACATAGCACTGTCCACACCGGCACTTAGTTCAGTGAAACTTGTCACTCAGGGATGGTTTATTCACACCCCTGAGCAACACAAATTACGCTGACATTAACGGTAGTGTAGACATAGCCTAAGTCGGAAAGAGAGTGAAGCTCTGTGGGAAACGTGCAGAACAACTCCCTCAGTCCTGATCTTTTAACCAACAAAAAAGCTCAACAGCCAAAGCGTTCTGGAAGCGGGCGAGAGCTCGGTGCTTCCTGAACCCATCAGAACAGCGAGCAATCACTGCACAGTTCATTCCCGGCGCTATCCTTTCCTGTCACCAATGAGGCAGGAACCTGTTTAGATTCAATAAATGTCCATTTACAAAAGGAAAGCTGGCAATTGTGGAGAATGTTCCCAAGTTGCAGACTGGAACGTGTTGTAAATAATTATCTTTCCCATGGAAATCGATATTTCTTGCAATGGAGCCCTTTCTTCACTTGGAAAATATTGCAGATTTTTATTCCTTCATTTGCATAACATCTGAGATAGTCGGCTCAATCCATAACGCCGAATATGTGCAAAATCACTGAAATATACATAATATGTATCTCATGCTAAACGGGAAGGCTGCAGCTCCAATAACAGCATATTACTGCATCATAAAGCACACAAGCTAGTGAAGGAGATAAAAAATGTTTTCCCCTTTGGACAAGTAACCAGTAAAGCTGTGACATGTCCTCAGGTGAAGGTTGCTTGTCTGAAACTATAACATGCAAGAACAAGTGGAGGGCAATCAGCAGTGACAAAGACAGAGGCATTCTACCTCGTAAAACACTGGGGTAAAGGGATGTAAACATGAATCAGTACACACATTCCTCAGCTGGTCATTGCATTATACATGGGGCACAGATTCGGTATTCTTCTCCCAGCCGGAATGGGGAATGCTGGCATGCTGCGAAAATGTGCACTGCTAAATAACTCTGCATTTACCAGCCAGCTCCAGTGACTGTGCATGAAGAGGAATGCAGGAGCCTCCCAAAAAGCAGCAGGATGTTTCCCGACCTACATAAAGCATAGGTTGGTGAGAAAACCATACGTGTAATGAGGTCAACTGAGCAGCAGAAGCCCAGTTAATTTGCAGACATTAACCAGTGAATTTGGTGTCAGAACTGATTGGGATAGAATAAGATTCCAGTCGTTTGTTTACAGTTGTTCAATCCTTTACAGAATATTTAGCATTGTTCTTAAGTGTTTTGCTGAATCAAGGCCATTAAAGGGAACGTGTGATTTATAACCAAGGAACTTCATACCTCATAGCCATTAAAATTCCACTGTCTAGATGATATGTAAATGCCCGGATGGCACAGTGCTCAAATATGCTCTCACTACCCCTACTTTTATTCACTGTTTAACTAGGTTTACACCCTGCTATTTCCTTGCTCCTTTATCTGAGACGTCACAGCTAATGAAACGGAGATTCTAATACTCTGGGCATTCAGCTTTTTCACACTTTAATTTCCTAAATTTGCAATACTCCCCATCTCCGACATGCTCTGTTTTAATGCCTAACAGGGGAAACCACGGCTCTCCTGCTGCAGTATTGCACCTCTGTTCTCCAAGAGAACACACAACGGTTATCCACCTATTCCGAGCTGGCTACATCACACTCGGTATTATTCTTAAGCCAGACCAAAAAAAGAGCTCTTTGTTCTTCTCTGAACCATTCTATACAAACAAAATCTTTGCCAGGTACATGACTTAACCGAAGCAGTGACCTCTGACCTCCCTAGCTTCTATTTCCCCTGGCAGCCCAGCCAGTCATGTGGCGCTCAGACTGTTCTGTTTCCCATTCAAGCGTGTCTGTGTGAAGCGCAGAGCCGGGAGGCATTCCCATAAGGGGCACGGAGCCGGCCAAAGTCATACTTCAGCACAATCTCGCAGACCAGCAAAAGACAAGGCTTCTGTCATCACCTACTTCGCTTTCAAAGAATGCTTCAACCAAACCTGCTACCACAGGCTGCACAAGGGAGAAGGCCAGTGTCAACTTCAGTCGAAGATGACATATAACTAAGCTGCCCCATGTGGGCTCCTCGGAAACAAATCGCTGGCCTGCCAGGTCTGCAAGCTAATAAATAATAACAATGATCATCATAAACTAGAACTAATAGCCAGGCAATGCCTTCTGTAGCACCCTCCTCACATGGGCAGGAGACTTCCCGATCCAGCTCTATTAAAAGTAACACTGAATGAAGTGTCCTTTCAAATTTGACTGTAAAAATACACTATTGTCTGTTAACAGCCCTAGGCAGTTTCAGCTGTTAATTGAACAGCCGCAGAACGACACAGAACTGCCAGCTCTGATTGGTTTGTTTGCATGCAGCTGCAACACAGGCCTCCTCTGAGAAGCATCTTCCCGCCCAGCGAGCTAGGTGACTTCGGAGAAAAACTACAAACTTTACACACTCACAAAACAGTCAGTGCAGCCACCTAGCTGTAATTCATCCTAATTATTTCCCCTGCTACTGTATGCATTAATAACCCTGGTATTAATTTGGAGCACTGTCATTTATACCCATATGTACCAGATTGCTCATTAATACACTGTAAATTGTAATATGGTGTTTTTCAGCTGCCGTGTATCACTGTGTATTTAAAGCTGTTACTCTGTAAGCGTTCGAGTGAGGGTGACCCAGAACGTGTCTCCAGCCCTGACATTTTCCTGGAAAGGCAGGTTGACAAAGCAGAAAAACATTCAATCTTATACCTTCGAATCATAGATATTCATCCTCAGTTCTGTCTGAAGTCCCCAGACCTACCACCCACTGGTTTCCTCTTTCCCGGCAACCAGATGGATCCAGTTAAGTTTTCTCGGTTGCAAGATAAAGTACTGTCAAAGGCAGTGCTTGTCCCAGGGAGGAGCACCTCGAAATGTCTTCCCACTGCAAATCTCATCACAAACACTCACCAGACGTGGAACTGGCTGACACTGCATTCCGTTTTGCAGGCTTATATGGAACATAGTCATTGAGTTGCACATGGTGGGTGCCTGCTTTTATTCTTAGCTTATTAGATCAGTGGGGATTGCAGGATTCCTTTTAGACATGCACAAGCCTTCCTTTCCCCACATGATTTACTGATTGCCTCTGGACAGCTGAAATCCAGAACGCCCCAGACTGCCGATTTCAGATTACTACATTAGTTCTCTATTGAAGAGCAGTAATGCAGATGCAGGCACCAGAGACTTTCTGTAAAGATTATTATTATTATAGAAGAACCTAGATGCTCCAACCAGGATTGGAGGCCACATAATATGAGGCATTAGGCAAACATATAGTAAGAGAATTTCACTCCCCCAAATGCTGACTAGCTAAGGACAAAGGAAGGATTGTTAATCCCACTTTATAGATGTGGTGACTTGGGGACTTGTCCAAGGCCACACAGGAAATTGGTGGTAGATCTGTCAATTGAACCCACGCTTGCTAAGTCCCAGGACTGTGCTTTTGCCACAAGGCCACCTTTCCTTCCTCTAGGACTGCTAGCTGTCTGCAGCAACATTCCCCACAAAACTAATGTGCAGCGCTACAACTGTCTCTAGTTCACGGGGGAGACAAGGCGGGGGAGGTAATACCTTTTATTGGACCAACTTCTGTTGGTGAGAGAGATGAGCTTTCGAGCTTACACAGAGCTCTTCTTCGGGTCATGGTTCATGGGGACAATTGACATCCTACAGTGCCTTCATATGCAGAATTCTTCTGCCAGATGTGTGCAGTCAGACCCATTGTCTTTGCTGGTAAGGGGCCGATAGTCTGACTCAGATCCCTCTTCGTTAAGATAAACCTGCCATCTGAAAGCCCTGCAGAGCAGAAGGCTTCCATGTAGGCCCTTTCAAACAACACGACAACTTGAAATCGGGAATTGGCTCATTCTAATCTTCTCCCACTTTGATGACTTTAGATCTATATTAGCACAAGATGTTTTTAATCTCTTCTATATGGCATTTTGTTTCCCTTTAATCACACAAGGTGGGCTTAAGCAGGAGAACATTATACAATTCCCTCCTGCTGTTTCTTTGTAGCTTGATAGTTGCACATGCTAATGCTCAATTACTTGTTATACAGTGTCTAATATTTTCTGTAGTAAAGAGAATTTTATTATCACTTAACATATTGATGAAAGAGCACAAACTAGTTAATTGAATACGTAATAAATACAGGCATATACTTGAACTATTGATTACTTCAGTTGCGTGCTTGAAGCATTGATACAATGTGCAGATCTGCCCTTCAGACTATGGAGTCACGTTGCACCAGTCTCTATTTTTAATAATGGGGCAACTTGTTTTTAAGCACATCTGGTGGAAAAAACTCCATGTGCTAAATGATTTGGGTGCTCATGTGTGTGTGAAGGGGCCAGAGGGGGCCTGGGGAGTAACTACGTCCATGGCCCCGGGCAGGATTCCACGCAGACTCTGTGTAGGAGAGCTCCCCCCGGACAGGCAGTTCTATGCTCGCTGAAGAACAGGTGTTAACTGTTTACCTCAGAGCTCTTGCCTGGACCCTGAAACCAGACGTGTCTGTTAAAGTTAGGCATGCCACCAAGCATGGCCCAAAACTTTGCTCTTCAATTTTAGCTCATGGAGGCACCAACCACCAGCACGTAACTGGGTTGCAAAGCTGGGACCAAACACACACAAGCTCAAATCTGTGAAATAAAATCTCCTCTTCATCCAGCACCAAGGTGGCACCTCACTCCAGAGGCCACGTGCAGCATCCCCCCAAGTGACACTCACACAACTCATTTAACAGCACGACGGCACTCCCTGGGCATCCTGTGTGGATCTCATGCCTGCTCCGAGGCTCAACCCCAAACCCTTACACAGGAACCCACCCAGCTGAGCACACTGAAGCTTTTGCAGTCTCTGGGTCGGGGGTGTGGAGCACGCTGTCTGAATTCCCCTGCAGCTCCGCACACAGCTCTCCTCCCCAGGGGAAGTTCACAGAAATGCGCAGTATTTGGATGGAGCAAGAGAAAGGAAGCAGAAGCCTTATGGAGGCCCAGAGACGAAAATCTACCTTCATCGACACATGCAGCCCTGCTAGCTTTAGTGTGCGTCCCATGCCGGCTTTATGGCTTTGCACGTGAGTTTGGCCCTGCTATTTATGTAGAAGGAGGTGTTCATCCCAGGACAGACTTCTGCACAGAAACTTAGGACAGAGCTGCAGAAATTACCCTTAGTGAACTCTTTAGGTGGCAAATGTGACCCCGTTTCTTCTGTTCCTGCAGCACTGCTTGTTACCAAAGCTACGTGTCTGCAATACGATGATTTCAATGGGAGTTAGGCACCTCAATACCTTTGGGGATCTGGGCTTTCCAGCCTGCAGGCTGCTTGTAAATGGTTCAGAAAGAGTTTTCATCTAGTTATTGGATATCCAGAAACGGCAGTGTGTGAAAAGGGCCAGCACAAAGTGTGCACCACTAGGGCTTAGCTGAGATGTCAGCCCTGGCCAGGCCTTGGGCAGAGGTGTGAATGTCATACTATAGTAGACTGTCCCAGCCTCTCCCTATCCTGAACCATCCCCTGGTGGCACAGACCTGGAGAGGAGCTGCGTCCTGTTGCGCTTTGCCCTATTACTCTCCCCAGAATGGGACTTTTCCGCTGGGTCCACTGAATGGATCAGTAGGGGAGAACATGATGGGACAAATATGTTCCCAGAAGTAGAGATTTGTTGGGATGCCGTATCCTGTAGCAGGCTGAGTTCAAAAGGATTTCCAAGTTGCAATTACATGCCTTGACCCACTGTGGTATCCTAAATGCATCAGCACATGTGGAGGAGGAGGAGGTTGTGAAGGAGGAGGTTGCCTGGGGAGGTTGTGAAGGCTAGGACTATAACAGGGTTTAAAAGAGAACTAGATAAATTCATGGAGGTTAAGTCCATTAATGGCTATTAGCCAGGATGGGTGAGGAATGGTGTCCCTAGCCTCTGTTTGTCAGAGGGTGGAGATGGATGGCAGGAGAGAGATCACTTGATCATTACCTGTTAGGTTCACTCCCTCTGGGGCACCTGTCATTGGCCACTGTCGGTAGACAGGATACTGGGCTGGATGGACCATTGGTCTGACCCAGTCTGGCCGTTCTTATGTAGAAAGGTGGAGGAAAATCAACAGAAGACCCACCCTGTATCCGGGGTGATGCGAAGCACCCCTCTGCCCCCTGTTGTGAGCCTTCAGGATCCCGGGGGATTTCCTGGCATTGCAGCAGTGTGGTGACACTCGTGTCTCTCTCTGCGGTGGGGCACATCCCCACACTGGCAGTAAGAGGGATACTGGCGCTAGGGAGCCTAATGGGGGCACCTGGGGGGGGACACAGGCCTAATTAAAGCTGAGTCTGAGCTGGGAGCTGCTGGGTCCCAAACCAGAAGAGCAGGGATGGCACATCGCATGCCAGAATTAGATACTAGTGCCCCTGAAAAAGAATCTGCCTTTGTAGCTGCCATGCTGGCTGTGCTCGCGTTACACTGGAGCTGGGATGTGTGCCCAATGGCCGCAGACATTTTTTCAGACCCAATAGCAGGCCCCGTGGCAATAAAAAGGGGTGTCTCCGTACGCAGAAGTTAAGGAGGGTCAAGGAGGAAGCCCATATGGACGGCTGGCCTGGGATCCTCTCCTGAGGAAAGGAGTCTGGCAAGAGGCCAGGAGAGACTGGAGCGGCAACTAGTGTGGAGCAAGCTCTGGTGAAAAGCCCTGCGAAAGAGCAGCATCTGGAGTCCCAGGGAACGAACCCTGGGAGACACTCAATTGCCAACAGAGGGGTGAAAGGCCAAGCCTTCCTGAGGAGGGAAGAGGTCAGTTTTGGTTTGGATTTACTGAGAGGCTCCAGGCAGGGGTAGCCCTGTGTACAACATGGGTGAGCATGGAGAGGCCTTGTGAATGGGCCAGCTGCCTCCTAAGGCCCCCGCACATTGCCTTAGGATATTCTGCAGGTGCCCTGCCTCAGTTTCCCTCTTCTTCAGCCTAGGGCCCTTAAGCAAACTTCCAGAACAAACTCTTCTCAAGTTCAGCAGCACCCCTCTTTGGGGCTGGATTTCTATAACTAACCAAAATATTCACAATAAAAGTTCCCAAATCCCCAGCAAGCCCAGACTCCCAGTCCTCATGCTGGGATCTGCCAGGCCTTCTCCGCCCGGAGCCCTTTCCCCAGCAGACTCTGTAGGTAGCTACTCGGTCAGTCTCTCTCTCTGAGCAGCCCCTTTCTCTGTGTCTCTTTCTAGCAGCACCAGTGACTCCAGACCCAGCTGGTTCTACTAACTAAGCTCCAGACCTCAGCCTAGATGGGGCAGCTCCGGGCCTCTGGCCCTTCAAGGGGCAGGCCGCCCATTACAAGCCTGCTGACAGGGAACAGCAGGAAGAAATCCATGGAAGCGGCAGCAAGGAATCTGTTGACATGACCCTTGGCTGCCTGTCCTAGGGTCCCTGGCCTGGAACCCAGCATAGGGATCGGGCCTGGGTTCCCCTACCGGCCAATGGTAAGGTAGGTTGAAGCCCCTCAGAAGGGGAAAGGACGCCTGGGAGAGGCGTGTCTGAACCTCTGACCCAGAATGGCGGGCAGCAGGCCGGACGGAGGGGCTGGACTGTCTGTTACCCCGGAAGCAGTGGGACAAAGTGACCTGTCTGGAGGGCTGAGCCACAAGCGGAGGGGGAGCGACCGTCGGCACGGGGCGCTAGAAGGGGAGATTCTGCTGTGCCACACCCAGCCGCGATGGGCGCACCAACGGTGAGTCGACTCTTTGACACTCCCCAAAAGGGGGAAGCATGTTGCTAGCGTCCTGTGCAACCTTCCTCAGTATGGGGGTGGGGGAGGAATATTGGCTCCTCCGAGGGTCACATCCCCGTGAAGACAGCTGTCAGGGGGAAGAGGACCTACTGTGTGGGACTATCGTCTCACCTGCATGTTCAGCGCACTGCTGCCTTTGTCTCTTCATTACCTGCCCAGCTTTATCCTACCTTCTTATACAATTCTGGCCTTTCAGCCTCTCCCTCTCTGCCTTTCCCAGTCTAACCCAGAGACACTCCCGGCCCAGAGAGCACATTCTAGTGATGTCTAATGCTCTCCGACTCTGAGCCAGGGGTGGATCAGTTACCCCAACCAATAATACCTCCATTTACAAAGGATCTTTCAGCAGACGCAATGTGATCCTAAGCCCATGACTTTTCCAGTCCATTCACAGATTTCCCTTAGACGTTCCCCTTCATTAAAGGAATGCTCCCATCCTCACGTGCTATTCCTTGACTGAGCACGCTAAAATGGAGGCTTTATATTGTATGGATGAGCTCTTTTAAAAAAGCCATCTATACAGCAGCCTGTGATGGATTACAGAGAATGGACCATTCAATCAGAGAAGTGCAAGTTGTGGTTTAGGTAGTCTGCAGCTCTCTTCTAAATCCAGGAGTGTAGGGGATACCAGGAAACAACCACCAGTGAAATATATGTCTCTGTTCCAGTGCTAGACAATGAGGATGTCTCTGACATTAGCAGGAGACATAGTAAAGTGACTGGGAATGAGATACAGTATGAGGCCTTCAGAAGATTTTACACGCTTTCTCCCTTTCCATGGAGTTTTTTTCTTTCTGGGCTTTCTGATCCTTTTTTCAAGCATCATACTCAATGGCCTGATGCATTCTGGGATACATACCACCACTCGTCCAGTAGGCCACCATGCCTCAGAACATTTTGTATTTTAAGCACATATTTAAACACTGTCAGGTGCTGTCATGTGCCTGTAATCCCAGCTCCTTGGGAGGCTGAGGCTAGCAGATTGCTTGCGCTCCAGGGGTTCTGGGCTGCGGTGTGCTATGCTGATTGGGAGGCCGGTGCCATTGACAGCCTGGCCAGTGGGTGACTGGCTAGGACAACACGAACCGCGTGTTGTGATCTGCGCTACCTCTGTGAGGGCTGATGGACCGATGGATCGAGGTGACTTAAACACTTTGCTGAATTGGGGTCTTAGTGAAGACTATGAAACTGCCTCATAAATATGATGTAGAGAAGCTCACCTTTATCTGACATCAGTCCAACATATTAAGAAAAATTAAGAAAATCAAAAAAACATCAGTGAGGTCCTATTGGCTAAAGGAGTGACAAGAAGCAAGAGATTTTCAAATATATTGATGGGAGAGAAGGACATGAGATAAAGTTGGGATATGTGGCACAGCAGATTTAATAAAAGAAGAGCCCTTAACATAAAGATTTGTATTTGATCTGGTTTAGCCACTTCTGTTAGGAGAGAAATGGGATTTGAGACACACACAGTCCATTTCAGTGCATATTGTACATAGTAAAGAGTAGGTCTAGGCTGCATTAAGGGGGCTGTAAATGATTTGTTTTAAATTCAAAAATGCAACGTCTAGGAACAGATGGGAAACATGCCTGGGTGCTGTAGGAATTAGCTGCAAAAAGAGTGAAAACTCTACGGCTAGAGTCTGGCATGTCTTAGACACTGGGTGGGGTTTCGGGAATGCAAGATGGTTAATTTTGTTCCAGACTTTAAAAACAGGAATTACCAGCTTCTTAGCCTGACTTCTCTCCCAGGTAAAATGCTTGAAAATGTTAATGACTCAATTACTGCTCCACTAGGGGGAAGGAAGGGCTGTAGGGTAGCCAACCTGGTTTGGGAAGCAGAATTTGTGCCAACCCAGCCCAACAGCCTTTTGTGACAAAACAAACTAGTGAGGCAGCTGGTATCATTTACCAGGATCTTAGGAAAGGCTGTGACACAGCATTGCGCTGCAATCTCATTGGCGAGGTATTGTCTGGAGAACTGTGCTATAAGGTGGATAAACAATTGGCTTGCAGATAGGACAGAAGCATTATTATCAGTTGTATTACATCAGATTGGGAAGATGTGTTAAGTGCACCAGCAGCAGCAGCAAAGCAGTGTTTCCAGATACACAGCGGAAGCCGCTGTAACCACATTCTACATTATGGGGTGGGGACTCTGGAGAGTAAGTGGGCTGGGTGAGGAGATGGTCCAGGAATAAAGAAATGGGCCAGTACTTTGGTGTTTAGAGTGCGAGGAACGCTCCTGGAAGGATGGCAGAACATTACCCAACTGGCGCTGGTGTGCGGAGTGAGGAAGAGGTAGTTTAAGAGCCAAGCACAATCAGGAGTGGAGCACTGTGTCTTCACAGCTTCTAGTTTTGATGAAGCTTAAATGCTAATTGTCCGAGCCAATGAATATGTATGTTCCTGACAGTCCTGGCCATCTATAACTGGAAGCTTGTCTGCGTGAATGGAATGCTTCTGACCTTTACTATCAAACGGACTTTGGATCCTGAGAAATCAGAGTTTATTACATTATATATATTTCCATAGGAGAATGATGGAAATTGATATTTTTCCCCCTTGCATGATTTCCTTTCTTTAAATTTGTTTCCTGGAATAGGGATATTTACAAGATTAATTCACAGGTAAGTGTTGGAGCTGAAGGAATGGTGGAAAAGACAGCAGATATTTGTTCAAATTCCAAATCAAATTTTGATTTGACTGTATCTTGGGCCATTTCTGTGAATATAATTGATTGTAAAAATCCAAGTCAATCAATCAATTTATAATAAAAGAGCCCCCATCCCATGCTCTGGGCAGCCTTGCCAATCTTTAAAATATACTAAACAAATAAACAGACCCCTCACTTTCCAGAGATCAGCTCAAATAACCCAGCCACAGCTAGAAATGGTTGACCTTGTTGTCAGCAAAGAAGTTATTTTCCTTGAAAAAATTGAATTTGGATTTGCTGGAAAATGAATTTTTTTCAGAATTTTTTTCAAATAGAACATTCAGATTTTCACTGAAAAGCCAAAAACCCAAGCACCAACATTTCGTTTTGTTTTGTTTTGTTTAAAACCAAAAATTGAGGGATTTTGTTTTTCAATGAAAATCCAAAATTTTTCATGGAAAATTCTTGATGAAAGCAAAATTATTTTCATTTAGTCTGAATTTTTTGACAGATAAAATCATTTCCTGACAAGTTCTTGGAACAATATAAACGTTAACAGGAATTCCACACATTACTCAGAGCCTCCATTGTCCCTGCTGTGAATGTTGAGGTCAAATGCTTGAATCTTCACTGAAAGTAAATTGAATCGTATCTGCCATGGTGAAATTCAGCATTCACGCTCTGCAGGTTAGAATACATTCCAAATATTACCATCCATATTCCTCATCTACGCAACATAGACCGTGTCTAACATATGTAATCGTGATGTTACTGGAGTTATATAGGTTAGTTATGGTATTGGTTACTTGTAACTTACCAGGCAAATTGTATATTTGATTGTGGTAATAATTGCAATTTTCAATTCAAGTGTTCTGCAGAACAAGAACTACTCACCAAACAAAATCAAGAACATTTTAGATTAATTAATACATTTGGGAATTTTGCTTTCTGTTCACTTAAATGTCATGAACAGAAAAACGGCCAAACTTATTGCTCTTCTCACTGTTCTAGTAAATATAATGTATAGTATAAAGGAAAATACATGGGTGTATAAGTGTGCTATTGTTACATGGTATGTAGGTAAGAACAAGGGAACCTGGTGCAACGTATTTATACATAATAAAATGCACATAGTCCTGAGATGGCTTTTAGGATCACTGGGCTTTACCCATTGAGCTACTTGAAACACACAAGCAACAAAGACAAAAATAACCTTGACCGAAAACATAATTTACCACAGAGACCAGTGTATTATTTACACACTGAAATAAATAACACCTGAGCACTTACTCGGGCATGCCGGTGTACCTGCAGAATCTGTGTATGAAAGCTCAGATCCACAATCACTTGTATACTAAGTATCTGTGTATACCAATTAATACCTGCCCTGGATATCGTCTATCTAAATACAGCATGCATGACCTGCTAGGACCATCCGTCTGCCCTAGAGGTCAGATTTTGTTTGGCTATGTTGTGATCGTAGGGCTTTATTCTGTATGTTAGCAAGGCCCGTCACCAGGCTATGGCTCAGAGAAAAAACACCTTTACACCTCATTTCATAGATTTGGGGAGGTTTCTGCCAGCATAGCATAGGCTGGGTCTACACCCAAGATGAATTTTCTCTTAGTTTTTATGTATATATGTGTCACCCAGTCATGTGGGTATCTGCCCAGGCCTGAGAATGCACGAGCAGTGTGTTCGCTCACACTTTCCCCAGCTGGATTCCTTTCTGTTAGTATTCAGTGGTGTGTAATAGACGTGCGATTGCTTTCCCTGGGAATTCTCTGCTGGCGATGGTGAGAAGGAGCTGGTGATGTGTGCACTTGGGAGAATTCCTGCCTTGCAGTCATCTTCCGTAATACCCTGAAATTCTGCATTCCATTTTTCTTTTCTAGGCAGTGACTTATCTATCTTGGCACTATTCAGAGCAACAAAGAGAGCGCATCCTTTTAGCTCTGCCAGCTTTCCTGAGTTTTTGCAATTTGCTTTCAATCCTGAACACTGGTTGCTGTATGTCTGCCCAGTCCGTTCTTATGTGGAGCTAATCCCATGACTTGATTTTCAAGTACTTTAGCGTCTAGACATGGTATTGCAATCTTTTGTCCTTCCCCGCTGCTTCCATTATTGATTTCGATAGCCCTTCAGGCATGGGCACCTTCTAAATACAGACATGATTAGTAGTATTGTGGCTCTTCTCCACATTGGGTGAATTTAATATTTTTGTCAGATAATTCAGCTAAACTTTGCTCACTGTGCTTACCATGTAACTATTAAAAAGAGACCGAAATAGAGCTACAGCAAGGAAGGGAAGAGAAAGAGGGAGGTGCAACTAGCATGCACCATGGAAGAAGAAAGAAGGATAAGGTCGCAGGCAGGGGAGAGGGAAAGGGAAACTGCAAGCTGTCAGCAAGACTGTAAGCTCTCTGGGGCGGGGACTCTCTGCCATGTGTCTGCAAAGTGCCCAGCACAATGGGGGCCTGAGCTTTGACTGGAGTGAGTTGGCGCTGCCGTAATGCGAACTAACAATAATAATAACGCCTGGGACCCAGCTGGGACCGTGCGGCAAGACAAGGAGCCCTGACGAGAGACAGTGCTGCAGGGAACCCTTAACAAGCTGCAGCCCCAGAAATCTTGAATTACCTGTAAATATAAACGATCACTGTGGTGTTAGTCCAGGGCTCAGCAGGCAGACGAGGGAGGAATGATAGGGACTATTTACTTCAACCTCATATTAGAACTTGGTGGGAAGTTGTGTGCACTTGTTTAAAACTTAATATGCAACTCGGATTTCCCCATTCCAGGTGCAGGGTGTGGGAGGCTGAAAGTCCTGCTGTGATTAATGGACCTGATCTGGAATGCTCTGGGTTAGCGGAGGCCTTTGGATGCTTGGATTGCCATTGTTGCCAGATCAGAGAGGCTCACTCCTTCTCTGTGTACCCGTGTATCAGGATAACCCAATTAAGTCATTTACAGCGAGGACCTGGAGATGGCAGCAACATATAATCACAGACATAAGCAGGGTTTACATGGTAATTATATATTCTATTTTTTATCAGTGCAACGCAGACAGAAGATTATTTTCTGCTTGATATCATCGTAATTTTTGATCCATTTCCCCCCTAACTTAAAAAGGATTAAGATTGGGTTTCTGGTAATAATTTTGGATATGCCAACTTCATAAGTACTACACAGTACTTATGTATTGTATTAAACTGATTATTAGCTACTTTTGCTTATTGTTAGCACCATTTCTGCTCTTCAGGCTAGCATCAGAAATGTATAAAACCAGCTGTTTTGGGTGGTCATGCAAATATGCCGAATATTTTTTTAAAAGTCTGTTTTAAAATAAAGTACACTGTCCCTTTAAACTCCCTGGGCTGAAATAGGCTCAAGCCGATAGGCAATGGAGAGACGAAATACTCTGCCTGGCTTTGATCATTTTCAAAAGGAATTCGTAGGAGGTGAAGCTCCAGGTGAAGCTATTTCATATCCCGAGACCTTGTCTCTGCCGAAACCACCATCTGCTTTTCATTTGCTCTTGGTCTGAGGAGCAGACTGATTGACCTCACAATTTACATCAATAATTGGTCTGTACCAATACGTTTGCACAGGGTTCTGACGGTCCCTAGGGGTGAAGCTAACTGGTCAGATACTTGGCCAGTTGTGAGCAGCATGGTGTCAGCGATGGTAGCACTAATGGGGAAGAAATGGATGCTACGTCTCTATTTATTGCTCAGGGTTAAACAACGTTTGTAGCTGATGTGCAGTTCAGATTCACGCTGCCTTTGAACACGAGGTCCCCGAGGCAATCCAGATCTGTGATTCACTCCATTGCCTACCAGATGTTGATGGTAGTGCCAATACCAGAGACGGGACATTTGTCTGGCAGGCAAAATGTTCAGATGCAGGAGTTCTGGGCTTTGAACTCCTGACATGCTCATTGACCCTTCTGCCACATCTTGGAATCGGGTGCAAACCTGGTCATGGGCCTAATTCTCTGACCCAGCTCAGCGGGAGTTTGATTGTACTCTGCCCTCTCCCCAGGCGTCCTGCGGATCACAGAGCCAAGTTCAGGGTCTTTGTCTTTATCTTCAGCTCAACTTGTGCGTGGGCATCTGTTACTGTGTGAGAGACAAACCGAGCATCCCATGCACAGAGCAGCCCAGCTACTCTCCTAGTTTCCTGGAGAGGGACACACCACCACACATCACAGCTGCCAGGAAACAGAAAGGTGGTGCGGGGAGCGTCCTGCCCCAGCAGGTACTCCATGGTACAGAGCACAGCTCAGCTCCATCAGGGCCCCTCTCATGTTGTTTGGTGGTGAGGGGCAGCTGGCTTGGGGGAGCATGGGCATGTCTAGTGCATCCACTGGATGTTGTCTCTGGCACACGAGGGACACAGGAGCTGACAAAGCCACTGGAGCTGCACTATTGGGTGCAGAGCGGATTGACAGTGGCTCTGTCGCTTGTTCCCTGCACGCCATGCCATTGGGGCACCTCTGCTTTCAAGCCTGGCTGCTCGGGCTGTGCGCTGCTCTCTAGAATTTGGCCATTAGCGAAGGACCCCATAGCGTGGACGCTGGCAGAGCGGGAATTCTGAGGCTGTGTTGCTGAGCAAAGCGTGTTCTCTGCTCCTCCCAAACAGGGTATTTGTGCCTCCCAGTGCAAACCATGAAATCTCGTCAGAGTAAGTAGCAAGGCATTTGTTCCGCAGACTGGGGCCTCGATTAGCGCAAAAAACAGGTTTCGCTAAAGCAAATGTATAAATCTCTCCTCCCCTAATCTCTGTGCATTTCCAAGCTGCACCATCCAGCTATGGGCTGCACCACTGAGACATTTGCAGACAATTAGGCTACCCTCAAAGATGACATTAATTTTAACTAGTTCCCTATTAGCTGAAAATAACTCATGTAATTCTCCCTGTTTGGCACCAGTAGGGAACCAGTGCAGAGTAAATGAGCTCATGGTTAGAAATTAAAGATTAACAAACTAGCTAGGAGTAATTTCATCTCCATATGAATTAGGAAATCGTAGGGAATTATTGTGGACAGAGCTGGGCAGGTTCATTTTACTAGGTCAGTTAAGAATAGCCTGGAATAATTATAGTGTCTCTAGAGCAAGTAGCAATGCTGGAGTTAAAGCTGAAAAGTCCTTTTCACTCTCAATTCATCACCTTAGTTGCTCAGATTTGCCCTAAACATTTTCCTTGGGGCAGAAATAGATCTTGACTGGTATATCCAGTGATTTATTTATTTTTGGCAGATTTAATACATTCCACTTTGCAGCGTTTGACTCACACAGTTGTGACAATGGTCTGCGCCCCACCAAAACTGTCTCCCCTGATTTTACACTGGGGGAATTATTTACAAACCAAACCATCTTCTCAAGTTAAACTGGGCTCAGCTCCTGGGGCTTACGAGCAAGGCGAGAGTTGGGAAGGCTGAAAAAAACAGAGACTTGGAAACAAAACTTGAAGCACTTGAAAATGCTGTCCAGAACACACGCAGTGCATCAGTCTCCTTAGCTACAGAAACATACATCATTCTCTGGACACTGAAAACAGGGCAGGGTGACCCACTTCCCAGCCAGCCTACATCCGAGACATCCACTGCCTCCCAAGCCGGTTTGTTTCTGCCTTAGGGATCGTTTCCGCCTTGTTCAGATCCCAGGGTGCGGTTCTCGGGCCTCGGTTAGACTAGATCATCATAGTGGTCCCTTCTGGCCTGGCAAGTTATGGAATCTGAGGCTTCTTGCTGAGATTGTTTGAAGTTTTATGCATGACCTATAGATATAAACCTTCGTAATGCATGGCTCGGGCCCAGAGTCTGCCCACACAACTCCTAGCAAAGCCAACACCGGCTCCTTCCACCTATGGGAGGGCAGAACTTGGTCCAGACTTGCTTTTTGTAGTAGGGGTGTGGAAAATTTCATTTAAAAAAATACGTTTGTGGGCAAGATTTCCATTAACGTTTCTAAGTGGGAATCTGCACCATGAGAAAGAACATCCAGTCAGGCCACTAACACACCTGTAGCTGCTTAGAAAAGAAAAACTTACTACCGATTTGTATCAAAACCTGATGGCCTTGGGGAGGAGAGAGAGAGAACTCAGGAGAGCTTTTTGCATATTATTTACTCTGGACATTCTCTCGCAGTAGGATGCAGCTTTACCTCTCAGTGTTTAGTTCTAGAGGAGAAAGGATGCAGCATCATTAAAAATAGAAGCATCAAAGATTATTTACATTTCAAGAATAGCTAAGGTCTTTAAAGAACCTTCCATCATCCTTTAAAGGCTCTTAGTCAAACGCTGCTCATTATTAAAGCCTGCTGGCTTTATTTAGCCTATGACTACAATTATATATTTATGAGGGAATCAGCAATTGGAAATTTCCCTGTAATGGTAACTGGAGCTTGGCATCCAAATAAAATGAACCCCATTAAGAAAGTATTGTGGTCACTGGGGTGGATCAAGTGTGCTAATAGTCCAACTAACAGCAATTAAGTCAATTAACCATTCAGACATATGCTGCTCAATTTCCCTGCTTAAACAGCCTGGTGCATCTGTGAATTTGTGGAACTTATTTATGGCGTAAGCGGCTGCTCGTCACTATTAACCAGGGGAACCAGTGAAAATAAGGGAGGCTTGTGAAAAATTAACGACTGCAGCAAAAGGACTGGCTAATTGCCAGCCGCACTCCCGATGGCTTTTCAATGTATTTATTTTATCGTCATCCCAATATGGTAACACGCACTGTATGGAGTTATTTGGATATGCAGATGAGATAAGTAAAAGTTATCTTCATTAGCAGCTTCTCGGTGGTGCAGCTTCACTGGGAACACGTCTGTTGTGAGCACTGTCCGTACGAGAGCACCCCTTGGGTGGTTATAGGGCAGCAGGGCTTAGGCGAGAAAGACCATCACTGGCTGGGGAAACGATTTGGGGGAGCAAAGGGAGAGGGTCAAGCAAACCGTACACACACAGTGACAGCTCAAGCCTTCGCTGCCTGTGGAGAGCCAGGACATCTGGGCTATGGCCGTGGGGTTGCCCACCTGTTTTGCCAAAGACACAGACATGGAAGGGGGCTGTGGGTATTCAACGGCCCTTCAGGGCTATGAGCTTGGACTGAACTCCCCCTGTGCCCATCCCCCTCACCACCCTTCTGAATGGCTGAATCTATGATGTGGCTCCAAACTCCATGTATCCTGTCGCCAGAATGTCTGAGCACCACGCAAGCATCCGTGGGTTTATCCTCATGGCCTTCCTGTGAGCTTGGGAAGTGCCATCCCTATGGTACAGAAGGGGACCTGCCAAGGGAGGCCACGCAGGAGTTCTCTGGCAGAGCAGGGCCTGACTCTGACTTCCCAAGACTACAGCCGAGCGACATTTTTCAAACAACTTTTTTTCAACAACAAAAAATGCAGATTTGGGTTGATTGAAACATTTCCCCCATCTGGTGCTGAATTCCCTGAATTGTTTCAGTCCAGGCAAAAGCCTCCCAAACGTTCTTGAACACCATCAAAAGGCTGCATTGCAACGTGTTCAAAACAAAAGGGGTTGTTTTTTTCAGTTCCAAACAACTTTTTGTTTCTAAATTCGGTGTCATTGAAACATTTTTCTCCCACGGTTAAGGCTTAGAAACAAAACAGAAACATTTTTGACTTTTTGTTTTTTAAAAAAATAAAAAACGGAAAAATGGATTGTTTGGACCAGCCAATAAACAGGGAAATCTGCTCGGCTGACATGAGACTGGGGTGCGGGGTTCAGGAACCAGGGCTTGCCTACACTTAGTACCTCAGCAGCACTGGGCCTGAATTCAGCCTTAGTGTAACCGCTTTCATTCCAATGGACACAAGGAGGGATGAATTTGACTTATCCTCCCAACCTCCACTTTGAAATAAGTTACTGTGGTTTATTAGTTACATGGCAGTGGTACATAAAGGTTCCAGTCAGGGCCAAGGCCCAGACCCCAGTGTGCTAGATGCTGTACAAGCATTCAGTAAGGAGACAGCCCCTGCCCTATAGCTGTTACAGTGTCTGTTACAGTGCATTGCACCCATTTTACAGATGGGAACTCTGAGGCAGAGATGTTTAAGGTGCAATACAGGATCTAAGCCTCCCAACCTTGTGCTACTCTGGAGCCAGCTGCAGTAATAAAACAATCCAATGGATTTAATGAGCATTGAGAATCTCAAGAATGTGCTTAAAAAATCTCCTCCTCTTCTGCAATTCAGATCCTTGCCCACTGTCCAGATGAGGATGTTCCAAAGTTTTGTTAAATACTTGCTTTAATGAACTCTGTTAATGTTAACCTAGCCATATAGTATATGGGAGAAATCTACCATAAATACAGGTAAATAGAGATTGTAAAGATAAATAACAAGAGCAGTGTGTGAGAAGTGAGAATGTACTCTATTTACTGCAGACCCATAAAAGGCCGGTAAAAGATACTGCACCTTTAATGACTCACTCTCTTCCTGGCAGCCGGCACTCACAGTTAGTGAGCTAAGGATGCAGTGACACAAAAAGCTTACAGATAATTAAATATTGATTTTTGTTTTCTAATCCTATATAAAAATTGTCCTGGGTCTCCCAATGGTAGTTTCATCTCACTAGGACAGAGGGGGGAGGGCTATTAACCCTGCTTGGTTTCAAGCTCTTGTAGAACAAATACAAAGGGAGACTTGAAAAATTGAAGGAACAACAGCTCTAGAACCTCTGAGAAAGCTGCTGTTGTTCTTCCCCCTCCTCCACCCCCAGCTCTGCCAAGACTGTCACGCCTGGGAAGGAAGCCAGAGCACAATTTGGGATCAGAACTTTTTTTTTTTTTTTTTTTTTGGAAGAGCTTCACATTTTGTGCTTGGAAAGCTGCAACAGGGCTTCTTGCATTACACACCCGGGCAGCAAGTCGTACATCCCATGCACAGATGCGTGCGTACTTTAGCTACAAGTGCTGAGATTGAATACTGCAAATTGAAGGTCCAGGCATGTACCTGCCTCAGTATCTGGAGCATTGTTGTCACAGAGGGCACAGCAGGTGCCTCTCTCTTTAAGCACAGAATTTGCTTACAGCCAGAAACATCTCCTTCTGTCTGTTCCCTTCCCCGTTAGGTTTCTCTGTCTCTGTCATGTCTGTGTGCTGCTCAGTGAGAACGCACCACTAAGTGCCGGACAAAGCACCATTACCAAGAGTGGTGCGGCCCCAGAGAGCTTGCTGGCTAGAAAAGAAAGATAGAAACACCTTATGCACTAGGAGGGCCAGAGAAAAGACAGCGTTGGGGCACGTGCGCTGAGTCAAATATCTGAATTTTTCTACAGAATGTTTCTTTATTGGAAAATGCTGATTTGTCAAATCTGAAACTTTTCACAGAACCATATCAGTTTCGATGAGCCTTTTGTCAGGAAGATTTCTCAGGCCCAGGATGGAATAGCTGGTCCAACAGCGAGAGACAGAGCAAGCCCCAACTGGACTAGCCCAGGGGTCTGGCACGCTGTGGGATGTGTAAGACTCAGATTCAAATCCCTGATTCAGCCCTAAGCCCCTGGCCATTTGTAAGCATCGGGGTCTCACTCACTCACTTTTGTTCCAGTGCAGCATGCAAATTTATTCCCAAACTTCAAGATTTTCCACAAAAGGATGTTCTTGTTTTCCAGCCAGCCCTGTAGGAATGAGGAGATTGGGGACACAGAGGGGCTGGGAGCAGGAGGTTGTTCCCTGCACAGACAGAACGGGAGAAGGGGCTGGGAGGCTGGAGGAGTGAAGGGCACAGGCTATGAGACAAGGCTGGGTTGGACCTTGGAGGTGAGGAGCAGGTGATTAAACTGGATACAATGGGTGAGAGGAGTCCAGCGGGGGTGGCATGGTCTGCCTGACAGGTGAGGAGGGTATTTCTGGATGGACTGGTGTGAGATGCACACTAGGGAGGGTTGCTGGAGCCTGGATAGGAGATGACTCGGGCCTGGACGCAGGTATTAGCTGCTGGGCCAGAAAAGAAGGGGAAGATTTTCCGAGCTGTGGAGAAAGTAGCAGCAGGATTGGACAACGGCGTGTATGTAAGAGAGAGGGAGAGCGCATGCAGACATGCTCCTACACAACAAGCAAAAGAGGTATTAAAATAATAACCTTCTGAGGCTGCCACGCGTGGCGTTTTCTATCACTATTGGGAAAGCAATTGCCTTCAGCAAAGATCTATTTCCGAACTTGCTCATTTACAACCATGCAGTAAGTACTGTGTACACAGTATGAAATGGAATAAACCCCAACATTATACAATAGAGTCACTCATTCACCAAATGAAGCACCGGGCCTCCTTTTGCAGTTATCTTTTCAAAAGCAGCATCCAGCATAACTCATACTGTTTACAGTGTTCAGGATGCAAGTAAATCACATTGCTTTACATAATTCCTCTCCTTTGGTAAATTGTGCCTTTTCTGAAAGAAGAGAATATTTATTCCCCTCACTTTCCAATGCTGTATATAAATGAGGCCATTGCTCTAATGCGCTGGATGAGTCTGATTGTAGGGAAAACAGCAAAAAGTCTTCCTGAAAAACTACATGCACCGTTTACTTTGAAATCTTAGATATTTTACTTGCAAAAATCTGTAGATTCGATGCTTTCCATACTAAGTACAGTAAGTACTGTCTGTGTGTGCTAAGCCCCTGCTCACCCGTGCATGCAATCAAACCAAACAATGAGTCAAGTGCACCTTAACTTTATGGGACCGGATCCATATAAAGGCAGTTAGGAGAGCCGCTGTTGCTAAGTCGATTCTGTATCAGTTACAGCATCTTCTTGTGGGTTACTTTGCAGTTTCATGGCTACCAATGTATCTGCACCGTCTTGCCCTTGGAATGTTCTTCCTGGATCCCAGACCACCTCCCTCACCCCATTTAATCCCTCCTAAAAACTGACCTCTGCCGCAGAGCCCGTGAGGAGCCAGGGAGAGGTAAGGCAGCAACACATATTTGCTTAGCAGCTCCCTCAGGGTGCATCCCTGCTGCACTGTCCTCGCCTTGCCCTCCCCCATGGATGCTGGATCCTCACTTGCATGCTTTAATCGCTTAGAGCCTCGTCTTGGGACCTGGGCTGGTCTCACTCACACAGCACTTCCTTAGCCAACCGTCGCCTGAGAATGGGCCTGTTCTGGTGAGTTGCGGGTAAGGGTGGGAAACCTGTGAACGTTGAGAAGTTTGGGGGGTTGTCCCTGCTGTTTCACTCCTCTTGGCTTCTAAGCCTGGCTGGGCTTCAACGTTTTCAGTAAGATCTGCCTTGGAACCACGGTGATAGATGTGCTTGAACTTGTGTACTGCCTCCCCCTCTCTGTCTCCGAAGCCCTCACTTCTCTTTCCAAAGTGCCAAAACTCTAGTCCAGGCTCTGGCAATTTCTCATTTGAGCTACTGCCAGCACTGTCTCTCTTCCCTGCCCGGCTCATATCTGGTCCACCCCTGACAGTTCTGCCAAGATCATCTTCCCTCCCTAGCACTCGGAGCAGGATTTTTTTCTCCCAAGCTTCTCTCCTGACAGCTCCCTTCACCTCCTTCACCCAGTCACAAATGAATTCCTTCTCTCCTCCTGCCTAATGCCCCTGGAGCAGACTGCCAGTTAACAACCCCCAGTCTCCTTCCTCTCAGCCTTCACAAACCACAGGTGTTCCCACAGCATCCCAGCTAGGTGACCTCCCTGCACCCAGCCTGCTGGTGCCTTGGGACTGGTCCTCCTTGGCCTATGGATTCTCTTTACATGCCAGTTCAGCACGGGCTGTGCGCACACTCTCCGGGCAGTAAATACACAGTTCTTAACGGGCTTCTTTCATAAGAGTCAGGAGTAAAGCCACATTCCTACGAGCACTCCTCTCCTTTGCTTCAGTCAAGCAACAGAAGACGATAAACTAGGGAAAGTGGAAGGATCAAAAGCTCCCTGCAAAGCCCCGGAGCTGGGTAATGAATGTCTCCATTACAGAGGGAAAAACTGATTTTATCAGAGAGTAAAGCACGTTGCTTTTGCACTAAATGAGCTTACAATAATAACGTGTAACGTGTGTTAGAATAAAAGTCCGGAGCGCTCCCTCTCTGTGTGTAATACTGGGCCATATGCCACCTGTTTAGATCTCATTCTCAAAACCCAATCCGCACAAAGAGGAGGAACTAATAGTGTTAAACAGTAAAGTACATAATTGTAAATGAAGTGTCTGGGAATACTGTGAAAGCAGTGCCTGGTAATCTCATTTCGTGTGTTCTGAGCAGTTGGAGTGGAACAATTTCTCAAGGCGAGCTGCATGTTCTGGGTAGCGAGGGAGGAAAGGAAACAGCGGGGGACACTTCAGTCAAAGCAAAGTGCTGGGCTAGTTTGCTTCTTGAGTGCATCCGGCTGCGATCAGAGGGGACAAAGCTGGGCAGCTGATTGCGCCGGCAGGGCTAGAGAGAGGCTGTGAGACACTCTCCTTCCTGTCAGGGGTGGGCTGAGCTGGTCCAGTTGCTACACTGCACATGGCCTGTAGCCACCTGGCCATGGGTTTATACCCCCAGACACACTCCAGCTGATGCTGCCATTTACGTGCCAATCTGCTGCTCCCACCCCAAATCTCCTTGGTCCGTTCCTTCTGACATCAGGTGCAAGCACATCCTCGCAACCACCACACGGCTTTGGCAGCGGGAAGTGGGGCCTGCACGAGATGCCGGAGCCTCTCGGTTTGGCTTTGACCTGGAAAAAATAGCCATAAACAATGGCGTGGAATTCCGTGGGGGCTGGGCTACCAACTTTCTCTCGTTCCCTCCACATGGGTGAAATACAGCAGCAGGAGAGTATTTCCCGGCTTGGGGGCATTGCTCAGGTGTAGATTCTACTGCAGCAGCATGTGTCCTGCTGGTGTGCTCGCCCATGGAGAGCAGCTGAGGCCAGGGTCACTGCGGATCACCATCTGGGCACAGTGCCCTTTTGGCAGGGCACATTCATTTAAGATTTCACAGATGAATTCCCGAGAGCCGGCATACAGCCTCACCGCAGAGTCCCGGCGATGCTCTTCTGAATCATCTGCCTAGCTTCACAGAGCACAAATTATCTATCCACTCATGGTCACTGCTTGGCCCTGGATTGCACTGGGTATGGAGCCACATGGAGGTGGGGGAAGGAACTGGATAGCATTAGCTTCCGGCTTTGGAGCTGTCTGGCCTCTCGGAATGAGGTCTGGGTGCCCTAGTTTCAGCCCGGATTCCCCTTGCAGTGTGAGGTGCTGACTGGAATTCCAGCATTCAGGGAGTTACCCCTTCCCACCCCCAGTGGTCTCTCCTCCGGTCTTTTCCCAAGCTCTGCATTATGCCCCATCTCCTGCCACGGGCTGTATTAGCCTCTCACCTTGTCGCCGTCGGGCTGCCCTTTTGTGTTTCCTCTTGAGGACCCAGTTTGTGCACAGAGTGTCCGAGCAGCCGCGCCAGTGTCCGGTGTCGACATCTCTGGGGCTGCTGAATTGCCCCAGTTACAGTACCTGTGAATTTGTCACATGGCTCATGCCTTAGTTGAGATGCAAGTCTAAATACTAATAAACAGCTATTAACGGCGTGCTGGCAAAGTTGGGCTTGGCTCTGAACTTACTGCTTTAGCAAATAAAACAATCGCAGGCGTGGCTAGCAGTGTCATTTACTGTGTGCTCACATCTGGGTTCATGGACAGTGCAGGCTGGTGTGAATCCATTACTTCTGCCCTCTCTTTCCTTCCCTGCCCCCTCCCTGATCCCACTTTCGCGGCCACGCACCACCTTCCCCTGAGCGCGCTCCCAGCTGACTCAGCAGACACCTGCCCTCTCGTGGTACCAGTTAAATGAAATCCCCAGTGTGTCTGCTTTCTGACCCACGGAAACTCATGCTCCAGTACATCTGTTAGTCTATAAGGTGCCACAGGACTCTCTGTTGCTTTTTACAGATCCAGACTAACCCGGCTACCCGTGGAACATCTGGGACAGAGATCCCGGGAGCCTGGCAGTATTGTGAGGGTAATGCGGAGATCAGAAGCAGCCCTGATAGAAACTCCCGTGGTGACGGGCTGCTCCAGAGCAGAGTGCCACACCATCAATAAGGCTGGGACTTTATTGCATAGCTTCTGCTGTATTTCCCTTACGCTCCATTGCCCCGAGCCTTTCCTCACAGGCCCTCTGGAGAGCCACGCTACCGAGCCCAGCTCAGATCTTCCTCCTGCGAGACCACAAGCTCCCATTGTGCCCCTTCTCCCCTCCAGTGTGCTCGGGATCCCATCGTTAGATGGGCAGAAGAAGTCTGCTGCACAGCATAGGGGCCGGGGCCGTGTTCTGGGCAGCCAAGCTCGTCTGAGGCACAGAGCAGGGTTCCATGCAGCTGTGTGCATGCAGCGGGGGTCACAAGTCAATGCCGTGCCCTTATCCACCCTGCTCAGCCACGTCAGCGCAGAAATACACTCTGACTTCTACGCGGCTGGCGAGGTGCATTCTGGGAAAACGGACCGGTATCTCCTACTGACCCGACTGCTGGTGCTCCAAGGAGGGGTTTGGGGGTGTCTCTCACATGGTGCACAGCCCTTTGGCATGTGCTGCCACACAGGACTTGGGATGTAGGAGGACTGGCTAACACAGGCATGGGTAACTGGCCCTGTGGGAAGAACAGGGCTAGCCCCTCGTTACCTCCTGACCATGTGATGCTGCAGTGCCCCGGGCATGGTGCATCCACGTGGCTAAGAACCGGGTGGTTAATCATGTGCTGTGTGCACGAGAATCACATGTGGGGACAACCCGCTTACAGACCGAGTACAAATCTGTGGTGCAGACAGGCCCTATGGAGCAGTGATGCCCATATCTTACGCTGGCAGAGCAGCGGCACCATACCCCTCAGACACTCTGCCACATGGGTTCCCCCAGGTTCTTCTATGCAGCAAACGCATCAGATTTTCATGGCCCTGCTGCCACCACTTCCCCATTCTGTGATGTACCTGCCTGGCCGAGGCGAGGGGCAGCCTGTCGGTCCCAGAAGGGTAGGCGTGCTGTTCTGATGCTCCCACCCAGCATCAGCCGTTAGACTGAGACTCAAGAAAGCCTTTTGGGGAGCAAGATGTCAGGCCAGAGCAGGACCAGCAGCAGCTACAGACGCCTTTGCCAGAGCTGATAGATGCTGGCGTTTCAAGTCCTCCACTTTCAGGTCCCTGGCTTACCTTCCCCGGTGCCAGCATTCACGTGGGCAGGGAGGAAATGGGCAATTCCACAGCAAGCAAAAGCAGGAGGGGGAGACTTGACTTCGCCCATCTCATTTTATTCTAATTTGGTTGTGCGACCAAATGTTCTAGTTTGTCCTGTGGTCTCAGAGTGATCTGCAATAGCATTGGCTCATTCCGAACAGAGACACCACTTGAATCCAGTCCTTTTTGCCTTGAGCTCATTGGATCCTGCCCAAGCTAACCAAGCTCTGAAACTAACATGGCATGTCTAACGTTCTTAACTTCACCTCTGCAGTCGCTTGCTGTTCCTACCAGCAGCGCAGGGGTCTCACTAGATGGGCATGCGTCTCAGAAAGGCAGGGCAGTGTAATGGGTACAACTCTGGACTGAGACTATGAGACCTGGTTTCTGTTCCTGGCTCTGCCACTGGCCTTCGGGGAGGCCTTGAACAGGTCACTTCCTGTCCTTGTGCCTCGGTTTCCCCATCTGGAAAATGGGAATAATGATAGTGGGCTAGTTGGTAAAGTATTTTGAGAGCTACTGATGATAAGTGTTAGGTGTTATAGATAAATAGGGCAAATGCCATGAGGTCTGATGACTAAGGCAGTGATGTTATACTGAAATTATCTTAGCACAACACTTTCAAATATAGAACAACACCAAAACATTGGTGCCAGGACAACTAACAGAGCTGGAATTCTTGTTACGAAGTTCTAGTCAATGCCAGAGGTAGATAGTCCAACGATCAGCTCTGCTTTTACTTAACAAGCAAGACCCATACATCAAAAGATATATTCGCCTTTAAGAAGCAGACTTGAGAATCAAAGTACCATTTTATAATGATGGTGAGTCACAAACGGCTAACGTTCCTGTATGCACCAATTGTCACAAGGCCGCAGATCTTATCCAACGCCCCCCAGATCTGGAGGGCATGGACCTAGATCGCTGCCAGTGGTGTACTCTGACAGCAGCAGCGGTGCTCAGAGCAGAGTGTCAGGAAGAAAGCAACCAGAGAAAGCTGAGCCTAGGCCGCCGTGCCCAAGTTCACACTGCTGCAGCTTTGCAGTGTGGAGATGATGCCCAGCCATCGAGAAGAGCTGAACGTCTATTTGTCCAGCAGCACAGCTCCGCAGTTCCCACTTTGGGCCTGGGCCCTGGGAAGGATCGGGGAGGACAGATCAGCCACAGAAAAGCTCAGTTATATGGAACGTGATCACTTTTCTCACTTATGCGCTCTTAGATACCCAGGCAGGCAGACTGCTGACCACATAGTTCTTTGTACGTTACGGACCTACCTATTCCGCGCTCCCTGCCTGTGTTACCCCCCTGTGAGAATCTGCCATGGGAGACCATACCTGGCCCACATTCAGTGGCTGCATCTTTGTCATTTACACCCTACTTTTTTCTTCTTTTTCTGAGACACTCTATTATGATCATCAATAACAATAATAATAAACGAGAGTGAACCTAGATGCAGTAAATAAATGAGTGAGATGACAGGAAGCGAGAGATTGTTTTCATTCCTATCTCCTTAGTAATAAAGAACAAGGGAAGAGAAATACATTCCCTGCTGAATAAGGGTTGCTTCTCAATGCAGTTGTGTTCAGAGTTTCCCGTGAGGCTTCAGCAGGTTTTAAAACAAAATAACTATCATTTCCTTAACATCAAAGGGAAAGTTTCACAGACACTTTCCCGTGCCAGGTTCCCTTTCACTGGCTTATTACATATCAGCGCAAAGCCAGGTACTGGGAAACATTCTCCTTGGCCACAGAGCTCCGCAAGTGAACTGCAGGATGAATTGATTTGGAACAGTTGGCCACTAAAGTGAATTAATTTAATCCATAAGTGCCTCATTGAAATGCAGAAAATATCCTACTTAGTGTTCCACATCTGAGCAATGGTTCCGTGAAGAGATTGTTCTGTAAATTCACCCAGCATATCATGATCATCTCCTGTAAGTAACTAAGCAACAGGAGACACAAGTCACTCATTTGGTACAGCCTTATTGATAACATATTTTTTTTTAATCAACACTTAAATGAGAAACACTCTTTTCAATCTAACACTTGAGATGATTTCATAACATTTTTACTGGTACTGCCCAATTTTAAAGCAGGAGCAAACTTTTTGAAAAGGAAACATCTGTTCAAAAAATGCAATTTACCTGAGCAGTCAGTTTCTACTTTATTTTGCTATGTTTGCAGAGATCTGTATTTGAATATAAGCTGCTCTCAATTCTGTCTCAGCTCCTCCTCCTCCTCAACCCCGCAAGAAGCAAAAGTTAACTAACTTATGTAAATTACCCCTTCATGGGGTGCAGTGCTGGGCAAGGAGGAAAGGGAAAACTTAATTTCTCAAGAAAATATTCCTCCTATATGCTGTACAATTCATATGCATTCCAGTGAAAATAATAACAATCAACAGAACTTTATTATTCCACCAGATCTGGGGAGGAAACTTTGTCGCTCTTGGGTTTGGATGGTGTGATTTGTAATGTTTTTAACCCTGGAAGGTGTAGAGCTTCTGCAGGGTGGGGCTGGGCGTGGTATAAATACCCTGAACAGAACAAATGGAGTGGCAGGCTGTGAAAGGCTCATAAAAAAAACCCAAATCTCCCCTGGTTTCATAATTAGTGACAAACCTGGCCCTCAGCGCACGTGTGTCAAGGTTCACAGATGTTTGCGGTGATGTTGGAGCTGGCTTGTGCTTTCTTACTGAGAGCCAGCTAAATTCAGGAGTCTGAGGAGAAGCTGGTGGGACATGGGGCATCTGACGCACTTTGCTTTGAGGTTTTGGGGTAGATTTGGGGCCAGAGCTCCCAGGTGTGTGACAGCCCCATGCAGATCAAACCCAAAGAGTCTGTCAGCAAGTCCCTCCCCTGAGCTGAGTGGCCACCCTGGCTCTGAGACTGAGAATTTCCACATGTCCACCTGGGTTATCCTGCAATAGAGCCATAACCTTGTTACAAGAGACGCACAACTGCACCATTAGTACTTCATGGTGGGAAAGGTTGGTAGAATATGGGTGGCCGGGAGGGAGAAAATAATTGCTTTGGAAATGGTGATAAGAGGGAAAGAACTTTACGCAGTCACGGCCCTGTATAAGCTCTTTGGAGCAAGGACTGTTTTTTCGGTCTGTTTATGTAACAGCTGGTCCTTGACTGGGGTGCCTGGGTGCTACACTAATAAAAATAAATAATAATAATAGTGTATGTGCTTTCCCCTTCCCACTATCCCAGAGACAAAGCCTCCTAGCTGGAGAGACTCGGGCTGGGCCCTGGGGGTTCGTAAGTGCATTCTCACACACAGCTTTTGGACTTGTTCATGCAGAGGGCCAGCTGCACACACTCACTGTCTCCGTTACGGGCTACGCGCCGTTCTGAAATTCAGACTCTGTGGGGCTTTTCCTAGGCCATGCAACAAATCAGCGGCAGCGGTGAAAGTTCCTGGCTCTCAGCCAAGGGCTCACACCAGTAGGCCAAGCTGCCTTTCTATTTAGAAACGCAGCAGAGAAAAGGGATGTCATAAGCCAAGTGCAAGATAAACAGAGAGGCTTTACCCCAGCCAGCCTGCAGCTTACCCGCCAGGAGACTTCTCTGTAAATAAAGCTAACAGAGCTAATCCTCCCACCCCTGCTCTGGCTCCAGTGGCATATGCTTATCGAGGGGAGATCTTGTTCACATATGGCCAGGCTCTCAAATTAGAATGTGGAAATTTGGAGGAGAAGCCTGGCCCCAACCAGACTGGCCTGGGAGTGCCCCAGCTAGTTGAGGGCTGGGTGGGAAGCCCTCAGCACATAGGAAACAATCTGAGATTTCAGGCCCCTCTTTGGGACAGGTGAGGGACTTCCCATGGAGCTGCTCCTGCTGTAACAAAGCAGACTCTCTTTCTTTCGCAGCTTCTAAACTAGAAATGATGGCTCGTGTCCATTATTTTAAATGTTAATGGTCTAATAAACAAGAATCACAAAAATGCTGTATAAATAAATGGAGCTGAATTTATTTCATTCTGTGCCATGGTTAACTACACCAGGACAATTACTACTTTGCTCTTTATTTATGCCTGCTTTAAGGCTATTCTGATACAGACAAGAGAGGTTAAAAACCACTGTTTTCCTCTGGCTTTATTAAGCGATGTGGAGCAGAGCATTCAATACAGTAAAGCTCGGGAAACCAGCATCATTGTGAACATTTTACAGGTAGAAAAAAAGATTTTGAAGCCAACTGAAAAGCCTTCACCTTCGCAGGCCCAAATTCCTTTTCTGCAAGAACGGATGACACCGAAAGCAGAGCATTTCTGTACACTACGGGGGCGCTCTCAGTGTCAGGGCTGTGATGGGCTCCAAGTGGGGACTCGAACTCAGAGCTTGGCTGGTAAGTGGAAGAGAATCTGATCTTGGTCTGAAATGTGTTTGGAATTTGGATGCCTGGAAGTACATTTAGTTTCAAAAAAACCCACACTGGTAGGATTCCACATTACTAGAGCTGGTTGAAAATTTTCTGGCAGAATTTTCCACAGAAACAGCAGGGAAAAAAATCAAAAGGAAGCATTTTGAAATGTTCCATTTTCACATCATGTTTAGATTTTTCATTTCAAAATGACTTTGCATCTTGAATTTTATTTTATATTTTTTTAAAGTTGAAATCAAAATGCGATGTTTTGATTGACTCAGAATGAAAATTTAAATATTGTTTCATGGGAAATTTAAAAATTCAATGTTTTGTTCCCTTTTGGAATGAAACAAATTTCAAAATCCAGAGATTTTCCATGAAGTAAAAGTTCCAATTCCTGTCAAGCTCTAAAATGACAATGGTTGCTGGGTTTAAAATAAATTTCAGTTCTCTTATCAGGATACAGCAGATTCTCCTGGGAACTTTCTTATATTGGCTCACCCTAGAAATGAAAATATAAATACGAAAGAGTCAGACCCTAAAATGAATACCTGACGCACTTAAATAGACAAATATTTTATCCACTGGCTGGCAGGATGATGCACTCTTTGCCATTTCCTAGGAGCCCAGCAGGGGGCGCTAGCCATCCTGCTGCTGTTGGGGCTACAAACGCAGAGGAGGTCAGGGCGAGGGCTTTGCACTGCTTTGCAAGTGATGAAGTTGGGTAGCATGTTGCCTGTCAGGGAATGCTTCTTGAGCTCTTGGAGACTATTATTGACTTCTTTGTATGCGAGGTGAAAGGGGCCTAGGAACGCAGGAGACTTTTCCCGTAACGCGATCGGGGAATGGACACGCGGAGGTTTAATACCTGGCAGTGGTACAGAATTTCCTTGTAACGCCTCATTTAAAGGAAGACTTCTTGTGGAGTTAAAGGAAACTGTGATCAGAGGAAAAACTAAACGTAAAAAAAAAAAAATCACAGAGGACAAGAACTGCTTCCACAATGAACTTCAGAATACGCCGGCTCCGGAAGCGAGTTCAGGGAGATGTGTCTGTGTGAAAGCAGCAGATGGGCGGTGGGAGTGTGGGGGCCTCATCGTCACAGGTGCTGAGGGCCCACTCCCCAGGGGCACAGCTCGAGTTCTGAAAAGCAGGCCCCGTGCAGGGCTCAGGGCATGTAGGAACATGAGAGCATATGAGGGTGAGGGGGAGGGTGTGCGCGTGCAGTGTTTGAACCTGTAGGAGAGAGCAAGTGTGTAGGTGGGTTGGGAGGAGGAACATTTCTTTATTCAGTAAAAGCTCTAATTCATCAAGGAAATGTTTCTTACATATAGTGTGCATTGGCTGCCTCAGATAAATACGTATCATTTCAATAGGGGACCATGAAATCCCAGGGGTACGTGTTGGTGTGCCCTCTCATTTTATCCACAGCTTGGCTTTCTGCTCAGGATGGGTTTCTGTTGAACACTGAAATAATAGTGCCACTAATTGCACTGTGATCGGTTATTTCACAGCGATGTTCAGGCCCCTACGTACAGTATATGTCAGCACAATAGCACTGTCTGTCATAAAACTCAAAGGAATCCCAGGCCATTAAAAAGGAAATGTGAAACTTCAGCTGCCAGAGGTTCTGATCAGTGTATTCTGGGCTCTTTACACCGGAGAGTAGCTAAGACACGGTATCTGCCCGGATAGCACTTTTCTAAATGCACGATTCACCAGAAGTAGAAGCCCTGATGGTGCACCAGCCTCACGTGTATAGGCAACCGTTGCCACCTCATTGCACAACACAAGTGCCAGAGAAGATGCTCGCGTGGTGAGCATGGGACACTGCCCGCAAACAAACAAGAGGTTTGGAACTTCCCAGATTTTGTGACAAGGAAGATTCTGAAGGTTTGGATGTTTCTCTGAGGCTGATTCATCTTTACCTGAGCTTCTGGGTCTTGCAATAAACTGAGCTGGAAATTGTACAAAAGCAGGGTCTGCCATAGGGCTTCTCGGCTTTGATCAGATCATTAAGGTTGGACCTTTCAGCGGGGCCAAAGGTCTCAGGCACCTTATTCCCATTGACTTTGAGTGGGATTTGTGGGCCTTGCACCTCTGAAAATCACAGCCTGAAACCCCAAGAATATTCTCTCCTGGGAGGATGTAGCATAACATGCTCGGGTCCCCATTTTAGCTGCAGATGTCGAGCCCCTTCCTTAAATGTGTCTTCTTAAGTTCATTGTCTGTGATTAACTCTTGAGAGCCAGAAGAGAGCTGTGCATCTCCAGGACTCCTGCCCTCTGTGGGAAGTGGGGAGAAGGACTATGAAGTGTTTGTGTTCTGAGGCGGTCAGATGGGGAGAAGGGCCAGGAGGCCAAAGCAGGGACTGTTGTAATTTCTCCTTTCTCATCTCAGACTGGGGGGCCTTTTTCTTACATTTTTGATGGGGGGGGGACATGTCAGCTCTACGGGGAATAGTGCAGAGAAAAGCTTCATTTCTCGTCTGGCTCTTTGAGTAGCGGGGAGCCTGAACCATTCAGTGGGTGACCTGAGATGGCATGACACGGATGATGTATGCTCCTTTCAGGGCTCCAATAACCGAACATTACCCTCTCTCTGGAAGGCACCGGGTGATGGGTTTTGCTCAGGGGTGAAAGTAACATTCAGCACTTACCGGTACAGGGGTTGGCCTTGGGCGAAAGGGGCGGTGTTGAGGGTCAGCGTCCCCAAGCCGGCCGTGGGAGCCCCGGTCCCTTTTAAATCGCCGGCCCGGGGGCAGCTGCTCCTGTCGGCGGCCCAGGGGGGAAGGTGGGGCAAAGGGGGCAACAACGTTAAAGTGCTTCAAGTAGGATCCTTTGCCATAGCAGCGCTTTAATGTCGGCTGTGTACGGGCCGCTACGTACCAGCTTACTGTCGGCCCTGGGTTTGCTCAGCATGCAGGGTGCCCTAAAGCCGTGCGGCCAAGAGAATAGATACAATCCCAATATTTATTTGCTTGAGTCGTTTCTGTCTGTAAATGGTTCCACTTCCTATAGAAACACACACACACACCAGGCGAGGTCTTTTACTGGAATCTACAGAACAATCTCAAAGAAGTTTCCGCTGCGGAGTCCCTGGGGTCTATTCGTGTTTAGTCAGCTAAGAGTCTGGGATTTTTTAAAAAGAAAAAAAATCACCCAGAAACTCAAGGTCATGGGGGTCACCTGCCCAGTGCCTGATTCCAGGAGACAGCTCTTGAAAAAGCTAACACCTAGCCAGGGATATCCCACAATGCACCATGTGCATTCTGCTGATAAGAGCCTGGGCCATGTAACCTTAGCAGCACGTGACAGGCATAGAGAAAGCACCGTTCTATTCTTGAGGGCTGTAAAAGGAAGCTAGTGCACTCTGAAAATGAAGTCAGCCTCAGAAAGGAGACAGATAAGGGAAGGGAACAGGAAGCCATGGGATATTTTTATATACATTTACAGAGAGGGTTGTGCCAGTTTTGATGGGGAGGATAGCAGAGCCTCACGCCTTCACAGGTTTTAAAAGGCTACAGGAAGGATTAAAATATACTTCCAAATTCAGATTCATGTTTCCTCTTCAGCTCTTTAACAGTTCCTTCGGGTCAGTGAATGTTTCAGAGGAAAACGTCTCCTCACTCCCAGCATCTTTTGAGCCATCTCTGTGCGATGGGTTATCGTAAACACTCTGAAGGATAGAATAAAATAGAAGAGGAATACTCTGGCATTTAAAAAAATCCACATTCCTACTCAGATCAGCAGAGAGTAACAGAGAGAGGAGGAGAAGAAGTCAGGTTTTCAGTGTGAACGGATTTCAGCAGCTGATGAGGCTTTACTGGCCAGCACCAACATCTAAGCTGGCACCCAGAATGGATGGTAAAACGGTTCCACCAAGTTATTAACAGGAGGGTGGTCTGAGCCTAGAAAGGGGGGTCAGACATTCTGTTCTTTCTCTGCCACTGGCCTGAACAGCTACCATCTCCATCCCTCAATGTACCTGTCTGTGAAATGGGGATATGCCCTACCTCACAATGTTCTTGTGAAGCTTCGTAAATGTTTATAAGATGCTGGAGGACCCTCGGAAGAAGAGTGCAGCTGGTGGATGCATTATTATTGTCCAAGGACACAGCTGGCACTTACAGAAGGGGATCCTCACACCCACCCCCAGAGTTCCTCTTGCTATAGGTCTAGTCAGCAAACTGGGCTGAGGCTGCCTATCTTGACATTTTAGCCCAGATAAAACAACAGTGCGTATTGAGATGACCCTGCACGGGAAGAATGGGAACAACTGCACATGTCTCAACACAGACCTGTCTCCCTTCAGAAACCTCAAGCAACTTGTCCTCATTTGCAAGGAAACACGGTTTGTTTGGAGGTATCTGTAAGGCCAAGGACTGGGATGGGGACGTCTCTCTGCTGGAAAGCAAGGCTGCTGATGAGTTCAGAAGGGTCCAGCCGGTGACCTCTGGTCACCTCCCACTTTCCACGAGCTCCTGGGGGATTTGAGTTATAAATTAAATCCCAACACAAATCTCAGTTTAACCAACAGAAGCAGTCATCTCCATGTGTGTGCAAGAGAACAAGTGTGTGTGTGAGGAACTAAAGCAGGGGTCGGCAACCTTTCAGAAGTGGTGTGCCGAGTCTTCATTTATTCACTCTAATTTAAGGTTTCACGTGCCAGTCATACATGTTAACGTTCTTAGAAGGTCTCTTTCTACAAGTCTATAATATATAACTAAACTATTGTTGTATGTAAAGTAAATAAGGTTTTTAAACTGTTTAAGAAGCTTCATTTAAAACTAAATAAAATGCAGAGCCCCCAGACTGGTGGCCAGGACCCGGGCAGTGTGAATGTCACTGAAAATCAGCTCGCATGCCGCCTTCAGTACCACAGGTTGCCTACCCCTGAACTAAAGCATTCCCTTGCCTGTGGGCACACCCTGAGCTCCAGCTCTGGTGAGATTTCCTCTAGAGATGCCATTCGCCCCCTCTTTAACATCACTTCCCGGACAGTCACCCCTGTCACTGGGATGGCATTTCGCACTCTGAACCAGTCTGGACTTTGCATTCCACTTGCTATAGATGGAGCATCACTAGCTACACATTCACTTGAAGGGGGGGCGCTGTATTTCCATAACATTTTGGTTGGCAAAGGTTCTTATTTCAGTGTTGCTTTAAATGTAAATACTTCACTGGTCTCTCTTTTTCCAGTCTAATGCTTGATACAGTGCTTCAGCATTCCACTGATTCTGTTCTCCTAGAGACAGAGAAATGCATCAGGTCAGATTTTGCCCACAGTTACCCCAGCATATGTCTCAGCTCACTGGAGTCACTCTGGAGCACACTGTAGTATGTCTATACGTGGCTCTTTCATTCCGTTTAAGATCAGGAACTTCATGACTTCGGCAAAGTCAGGCTTTACCCCTCTGTCCTGAAAACTTTCCCAGTGTCAGAATCTTTTACACTGAGTTTCTCAGTTGCTCTGCTCTATCCGAAGTGAGGGAGGAAAGCAAACTAAATATAGAACAGATGAGCCCAAGTGCACACTGGGATAAATTCATTATGGAGACAAATGCAGAACTGTCATCACATCCTTCCCACTGCCGTTCCATTTGCTCATCACGTGCTGCACACCTGTGGCCTGCTGGCTCGGCTCTTTGATGTCGTGGGGCAGCGGTGCCAGATTCCAAGGTAGCCTTGTGCCTGGCTTGTCTCGTGACTCTCTCAGGGCTTTCATGGCTTCTGCTCTTACAATTATGTCAGTATCATCTTTAACCGTCTGGCTTCTGCAAACAAATGTATGTCCTCCCACATGTTCCCTCTGGGAAAGGGACGGAGTCTGTCTCAACCAGCTGTTGGGCTGGTACCATGGCTCTTTGCGGGCTGCGTAAGCAGGTGAATCTCTGTCATTTAGAGACAGTTGGTGGAGGAAAGTTAATGTGAGGAGTATAGCAAAGGGGTGGGGTTGATCATTGCATGTGCACCTGATTATTAATAATTCCTAGTTGAAGTTCTCTGAGGCAGGAGATTTAGACCCGCAGGGAGGCAGCCTGGTCCGACGCCCCCCGTCCCCACACCTTGTGTCATCACAATGCCTGCACAAAGGGTCCCAGCCCTGCGGGGGCTGAATGCCAGAGCTTTGCAGGCAGGGGCTCAGGAGTAAATACTAATGCAAAGTGTGGGGGCAGAGACCAGTCAGGCCACTTTCCCCCTCCCCATCCCAGAGAGTGACACGACCCAGGGAGGGGCAACAGCATGGAGCTGGGCAATACTGTGCTACCCGGGGAGAGAAGAGATGAATCTGAGCCCGAGCTGGGGCATCACCTGACTGCTGTTACCAAGGGTCAGGGGGATATAAGGTGGCAACATTTGCTCACTTGCTTATTGTGAGCCACATGCACCCATTCCCCTCCCCAGAGCACCTCCGATGTGGACCAGTTCCCTCTGCCGGTGCCGGTCAGGGACCTTTGGATCACTGGGAACTGCAGCCCTAACCCCCATTCTCCCTGTGCCCAGCAAACTGCTGCCTGCTCTGTGCTGCTGCCATTCAATCCCTTCACCGATGAGAGACCGTCCAGCACCAAAAGGGTTAACGAGGGCCATGGACTGTGAGAGGTTAGCGATGTGCAAATCATTAAACACCCAGGGCAGCAGGCGCCTTTGTGCAAAAGAAAAACAAACAAACAGATAGAACCAATGTCCAGGTGTGCACACGACCAACTAGAAGGGTTCAAAAAAGAACTGGCTATGTTCATGGAGGATAGGTCCATCAATGGCTATTAGCCAGGATGGGCAGGGATGGTGTCCCTAGCCTCCGTTTGCCAGAAGCTGGGAATGGGCGACAGGGGATGGATCACTGGATGATTCCCTGTTCTGTTCATTCCCTCTGGGGCACCTGGCATTGGCCACGGTCGGAGGACAGGACACTGGGGTAGATGGACCCTTGGTCTGACCCAGCCTGGCCGTTCTTATGAAGGTGGGGACAGTCTGTGAGCCAGAGCTAGCACTGGCTTGGCTTGGGCCCATTAGCATCCGAACCGCAATGATATTTAAACAAACAGAAAACAATAAACTAAACCTTTGCTTGAAGGTGTTGAACACCTTCTGTTCACTTGTCCCAGGTTTTACAGTCATTATTGTCCCATGAATGTGGGCGTTTCTTAGCCTCTCTAAATTTTAAACAAATATTTTTGCCAGATTTTGGAGCATGTCATACCCAGGAGGGTGCATTTTATTATTAACCCCACTATCATGGGTCACACTACGCTTAAAGGCCAAACTGCTGTGGGGACACTGACCAGGAAAGCACAGCCCTCCCATTCCTGCCTACCAAGTGCAGGATGCTACATTTCTACTTCTCAGCCATTCACAGTATGGAGGGCCCTGCGCATTTCCCCCACATCACACAGGAGAAATCACCACCATTGGACTGCACGGATTTGCAACATTTCATTTGCAAACTAACTACGTTCTAATTTGCAGCAGCACAGACGCCATCCACGCCCATTTTGCATGTCGCTCTTTGCACTCAGGAAACAGCTGTTTGGTAGGAATTTTTCACATTTAGTGCAAACAAGTCGAATCTGGGTTAAGGTCTCAAGTTTCAAACCAGAACAATTTCTTGCTAAACAACATCTCTGAGAAATAATTCTGGGTCAATCAACGAGTTCTGTTCGGACACAGGTCAAAGTGTCGCGCCAGTTCTGAATTCTTAAATATTATATTAATTTATATAAAGTAAAGTTCAAAACAAAGTCATTTCCGAATGAGAATTGAAATGTTCCGTGTTGCAATGGTTGGAACATTCCATTTTGACCTTATCAAAATGCTTTTTTTCAATGTTTGTGTTTGGAAAAATTTAATCAAAATTGACAGGTTCCCACAGAAAGTTTTAATTTTGACAATTGATATTTTCTGATGGTAAAACATTCCATCAGAAATTTTCAACCAGCTTTAGTTAGAGGAGACATTCTAACTGGAGTTTGGAGGAATACGGGGCAAAATGGACTTTGGCTTCCACTAAAATTGGCTCTTGTGTTAACCCTGGGACATTGAAGCTGTGCTGCTGAGTGCTTATTACAGGTGCTTTGAGAGCAAGCACTGACCAGGACTTGGTTCCATGTGTGACCTGCTATTTTCATTGCAATACTCGACTTAGTTACTAGTTTTTTTATTAACCGTAAAGAGAATCATTGCCAGAGTGAGTTACTGTAGTAAAGGAGCGGGTTTCAGATGCACAGGATAAACCGATACAGCGGAGTCAAAGCAGCATCGGTTATGGATTACAGGAAGGAGATCTCCTCTTCATACAAAGGATTAGCAATGGTTTCTTTTTTTAAAGCTCATCCCACTCGGTTTGTTATTGCTCACATAGTTAGGTTTGTTGTTTATCTAATACAGGCAGCAAGTCTAGCTTTGTTCAGTTATTTCTATGATGACAGGGTTCTCTCCACTCCCTAAAAATTAAAATATAAACCAACTGTGTAACTCCACTCATTCTGGGCTGAAAACTTCCTTCTGATACACCCCTAATTCTATGAATTGTCCTCTCATTTCTTCTACTGTTCTATTGGTGTCTTTTGATTACAAGTCTGCTTTGAAGAGACACTAATTGTAGCCTGCATACAATGCTTTGTAATTATGCCTATTACATTTTGATTCATTTCCATATGTCAACACCACTACAAGGGGTGTATGTGTGTGGGGTGGGGGGGAAGCACAGTTTTTATAATCGGTTATTGTCTGCAAAAAAAATCTGCACAGAGCGTGAGTGAAGTGTTCTTTGTTGAAACTGAAAATAAGATTATAAATAAAAATCTTCCTCTGACATCCAGAAAATGGACACTTTAAAATAAATTGCCACTGTTGATCAAGAAGATTGCTAGCTACCTTTTACATTAATGAGGCAAATACTCTTCAAATCCCTAATAGCAATATGTTTGAGTATGTCATTTCAATAGCTTCTTTCTTAATAAAGGTTGACCCTAATATTCCCTCTGCTGTCAAAGGCATTGTCCTCCCAGACATATTTGTGATTTTTAGCTGCTCATAAAAAAAAAAGAGGAGGACCAACAGTTTTACAAAGGACTATGAAAATGAAAGTGAGGAGAGTGCTAGACCGCGGCTGAAGAGGCAGGACTTGGGACAAAAATGCAATTTGCATTGCAGCCTCCTTAAGAGCTGTTCTCAGGAGCCAGAACATTATTGAATGTCCTGGGGAAATATACATCTTCGCAAGTATGTTCATAATGGGTGGAGGAAGCCTATGTAAAATGGCTTTTCTGACAGTTTATGGCAGGTTAACCTGCAAACCACTGAAGGTCAGTCCAGGTTTACCAGCTTCCAGGATGAAAATGAGTACTTCCCCTCTTTCCAAACTAGATTACAGTGTGTAGCAGACGTCGCACATACTAAATCAAAGGCACCAATCCACTTCCCAGCTCTCTCTCTCACGCCTCCCTCCGCCTCTCCTGCCCAGATGCCTGTTTGGCTTTGTCCCCCCTCCAGGTAATTCTACCAACTAATTATAGGACTTGTAAAAGTATGAGAAGAGCTTATTCTTTAGCAATCAATCAATACAAGTTAAAAGGGCATCTTGTTTGTTTCTGTAACAATGCTCTTTAGAAAATTGGGTCCTTTTACATTTCCTGGCTGATACACCATCAGTCATCAGTTGCATCAGTCAGATTATGTTATGTTTCGGAGCATAATATAACATGATGTGAATGATGCATCAGGCAGGAGATTCACAAGCGATGGGTTTCTATAAGATGTATTTAAAATTAAAAATTCCTGAGTTTGGGGAGTAAGGAAGAGTCCAGTTTTGTTTTTGTCCTCGTGCCATTCGCTGTGCCAGCGTGCAGACAGCACATGGTCACAGCAGAGGTACCAGCAGGCAAAAGAGGACAACGTCTAGCAGCTCCCAGATTACCGGTGGTGAAGCAGTTATGTCACAATCCACTCCTAGAATCTATCCCATGCCATGCCCCAGAGCACACTCCTTTTGCTGCTCTCAGCAACACATGATCACGCTCTGGTGTTCCATGCTCCAATAAATGTGTTAGTCTCTAAGGTGCCACAAGGACTCCTGTTCTTTTTGCGGATACAGACTAACACGGCAGCTACTCTGAAACCAGCTCAAGTGGTCGCCTCAAGGACTGGAAAATGCAGTTTCCTTTGGGCCATATTCGGCAGTGACATCAATGGCAGAGGGAGCTACGGGTTGGCGGATAGAAAACAGGTGTAAGTGGCAAACCAGTGTAACCTCCACTGGGTAGATAGTGTTGTGTGGGGAGCTGAGTCTGCTGTCCTCAGGCCTCCGTGTGGCCCCAGGGGTGCTGGGGGAAAGGGGCAGAAAATCTGCTCTCTTCAACACCCTCCATTTAGCTGGTTGCTTTGCTACTATAACCTCTGTGTCAGCAGTACTTGCTTTTCAGACGCACCGAATGACCAATGGATGCAAGGAGACACTGATGGCAATGAATATACATTAGAAGTTAAGAAATCAATATTGCCAACCCCCCCGAGTTAAAAAATCATGTGTCAGAGCCCCCCTAAAAGTCGTGTGATTTACTCAAAAAGAATTTGGGTCTTAATTTTGGGTCTGACATCTGATTTAAGTTAGTCCCAGCAGTGTAAGTGAGGGCCGCAATAACCAAGCCTTTTTCCCAAGGAAGAGGAAGGTGGTATGGTGTGGCCAATTCTCATGAGTTTTGGTGCTTTTCAGAAAGCCTGAGCTCCTGGAGTCAGCTGGTTACATGAGAATCTAGACTTTCATTTTAAAAATAGTGAGTTTCCAGTCCTCATGATTGCAGAGCAAAGCTTGAAAACATAACCTGGGTGTGACCCTAAAAGCTCAAATCCCAGAATGCAAATACAAAAATGGATATTTTTCAAAATCTCATGATTTTTTAATGCTTGGAGTTGGTGGTACTGATATTGGGCCAGACATTGTCCACACACTGTTGTACATACAGAATAACTCTCATGGACTTCAGAGGATTTGTACTCCAGACTGATATCAGTGTAACCGAGATCCAACTCCAGCCCTCCATGTTTGGATCTGCTGTTTTTTGTGGAAATAAGAGCTCTGGGTGCTGTGAACAGCATTGGTACCATGCACCACAATGAGATGGCAAAGGGGCATCACAGCTGTATCAGAGTGACTGCTTCTTTTAGTTAGTGTATTAAGCAGACTGTGGTTCTATTGTACCCTGATTTTTGTGATATTTTAAGTGATTTTTTTCCCCTAGGCCATTTCACGATCACAAATGTTGCTGAGTTTTATCTTGTGCGCGCGCACACACACACACACACACACACACACACACACACACACACACGTGTAATTTCTGTGAAATGGCTATTTGGACATCCAGAAATGCAGAACATTCAATAGCTTGCAAGTTTTTGCTGCAAATTTATTTTTATCCAAATTAAATTTTGAATTTCAAAACGTTACATTTGCTTTGAAAAAATGAGTCCATTTCTGACTGTAAATGGATGAGACACTTTCAGTGAATCCAGAACGTTTTGCTGGATCTTTTAAGACTGATCAATTTAAAATTATGTTGAAAGGAAATGCAAAAAGGTTAATATTCAAGGTTTTCGTATTTGATTCTTTGCACACTCGGACTGGGAAGCGAGCTGTGGAGATTGCAGTTGGCATGGAAATGAGAGATAGGGTCTGCAATAAAATCAGCCAGAAGTTTGTGCTTTAAAAAATCAAGCACATTATTTCTTTAATGTGCACACATGTACCAGATCATGATGTACTTTACCGGAATCACTTCAATGGCCACTGAAATGTTGCCTTCTCTGGGGTAGAAGCTAGCTGGATTAGACAACAGGCAGTGAAGATGCACGCCATGTATAAACGAAGCTGTAGAGAGTCGTCAGGTTGGCACCCACACTGGCATTGGACCAGGACATCCTAGATGGAATACACAGACCATGGCAGAAAAGTTTCCCAGAAGGTAACATTGTGTTTCTTGTTGTGGAATCCTCTCAACAATCTTCTCATTTCAAACAAACCTGCTCAGAAGGTTCCTAATTTGTGCCATGTGTTGTCATCACGTCACCGAGACAAACGGGTATGCAGAACTGCTCCCTGCCCACACACGGCTTGCTTTTTAAAATAATGCTAGTATCTCAGTAGCTTTAAATAAATCAATAGATACTGAGTCACACCAATAGGAACTTCATGTCAAGATGGAGGAAGTGCCTCACCTGCCAAGTTATTATTACTAATTAACCACATCATTGCTGCTCAAGTTACCAGCGTCCTCTTGCCAACACGCGCTCTCCATGCTCCTCAGTAGCCCACTCGGTCTCACCTCCATGGCTTCCCTTCGAAGTGGTGGCACAGGGAGACACCCGCAGTGAAGGGGCGAATGAGAACTGGCCTGAAAAGCAGCAGAAATGACCAAAATCATTGTTTGGCTGCTCCCTGGATAAGCAACTATCAACCCAGCTCAAACCACTTCCGCCGAAGCTGAGGGGAACAGATACACACCTGGGCCATACTGGCTGAGAGGGAAAGCATCAGGCAGCCCTTTCTCTAGCGCTGCTGGAGGGCGTCTGCTGCAGACTCCAGGCTGTCCAGCAGGAGAGCGAGGGAGAGCTTTGTTTTATTTTTACAGCTGCTTTGTCCAGCCATGGGTAACCAGACAGGGGGTGGACTTGCCTAGTTACCCAAGTCCCCTTCCAATAGCTGGGCTGCTGGTCCCACTGTGCATGTGTCCGTCCCACAATAGCACTACTATCCCCTTCTGGTGACGGGTCCACATAAGAAGATAAGGACCTCCTATAGCTGTCAGCTCAGAGAGTTACTCCTTTAACTCATGCTGCTGATGCTTGTGCTTTTAATGCAAAAGATGCTGCTTTGAAAGCCCATTGACAACCCAAAGGGGACGTTAATACCTGAGTCTATGTTACTGCAGATCAGACTCAAACTGGGACCCTCGGTAACCCCTGGCAGCAGTTCCAGTCAATGGGTGGGCTCCGTGCTGTGCACACCAGCTCTGGAAGCGGCTCTGTGCCTGACCCAGAGCCCAGTGGGGTCAGAGAGTCTTTCCACTGACTTCAGTGAGTTGTAGATCAGGCCCTCTGTGAAGACGTTCTCGCTCATGGAGAACCTCAGGCTCACGCCTGAGCAATGCGAGGGCTGGTCCTGCTCAGGCATCACACAGCACTGGGCACGGATTAGAGGTGCGTGGGCTGCAAAGCTCGAGGGGATGCCTGGCACGCACCACAGCTGCAGTGCAGAAATGGCCCGACAATCGGACTGACTTTGCCTCGTGCTGGGCGGGTGCCATGTGGGGCCGACAAAGGGGTCAGAGGTGGGCACTGGAACTGGGACTGACATCTCCCTCCCACTCCCACTCCTCACCCGGAGGTTGCTGTGGGTGAAAGCCCCAGTCAGGTCTCAGAATGGAAACTTGGAAGCCCGGAGAGCAAAGCAAGGATTGTGATGAGGGGCTGAGCTGCCATACAGGAGTCTCTGACAGTTCTGCAGGAACCGTCAGAAACCGCCTCTCTGACTCAGAGTGATTCACAGGACGTTTGAAGGAAATTCAAGTTCTGTTGCTTCCAGGGAGTGAGTGGGCGCTGGAAGGTGACAACATGCCCCTTCTCCATTCATCAGTTTGTCTTATCAAACTGCAGAGCCCTCCACTTCTTCAGTACATTAGGTCCTCTCCCGCCACCCACCCAGTCTGTACTGTAAGTTTCACGTTTATTACAAGCTGGCTGAGATAAAAGCACAATCTGAATTTAGCAAATCCTCATGTCACTGCTCCACGTTTTGAGTCGACAACAGAGCTAGACCAAAGCTGAAGTCGAGATTCACTGAATCACTGCCTCAAACTGGGTCCCAGTCCATGGGAATGACGCACACTTTAGCAGTAAGTACCGCAGGCTTTTCCCACAAGGCAACCCCATTGATACACCATTAAACTTCATCCTATCAATAAAATATCAGTTTGCAAACCCAGCCCCAGAAATGCTCTCAAGTAGCTGTTAATTAAATAATGCTCTGTCCACAACGAGCCATGTAGTCCCCTTAATGAGGACCCATTTGAGAAACGAAGAAAAGCAAGGAGTTCAGTCCTTAGCATAAATATAGACAAAGGCCTGATGTTCCTCTCACACTGGTGTAGTCCCATTGACTTCACTGTAGTCATTCCTAGCCTGGATCATGAGAAGAGAACGAGACCCTGCACGTATGAGCACTGCAGCTCCTGTCAAAGCAGCCAGGGATGGGACAACTACACATGACTGAAGCTTGGCACCAGGACACGTCTCCCCTGGCCAATTAACTGCCTGCAGTTGTGCTGAGCATGAACATTTCATCACGAACATTCCCCCCAGCACTGACCCGGCAGGACGGCAGATGCATACAAGATGCAAACTCACTTCTTCTCTGTTCTTTGGCCCATCTCTCTTTGAACCCACTCAGCAATACGCTTCATCATTTGTAGCATCTGGAATATTCCGATCTTTAGTTGTCATTATCCCCGCCGCACCCTGGATGCTTTACAGACAAATCAATAGAGCAAGTCACCATTGTTCTGTCAAACCCTTTTTCCAATGGAAAATTGGATGTTTGACTAAAGGTACTTTTCTGTGGAAAGCATCTGCTTTTCTCAAAATTAAATTCTTTGGAAAATTTGGCCCAAACCAAAGAACTTCATAAACTTTCTATTTTCTAACAGTTTGAGCTTTTTACTTTGTTGGCAAAAGGTTGAAATTTTCCATAATAAAAGAGCATTTTCCAAACAGTTCTACAAATAAAGAATGACAGATCCCTGCCTGACATTTGAATTCAATCAAAAAATGTCTGAAATTTTTTTATGCTAAAATGTTGCTACGGTGCTTCATGGGAATTATAGTTCAGTTGCCTCATCCCCCCATTCTCCTCTATGGACTGGTTTCCTTGGCCAGACTACATTTCCCATGATGCACCACAGTCTGCCTCTTGATGGTCCACTGTGGTGCACCAAGGGAGTCCCTGCCCATGGTGCACCATGGGACATGTAGTCTGGGTGGGGACCCAGCCAAAAGAGGAGCATGGAGGCATGAGACACCAAAACTACAACTCCCATGAGGCAGAGCAATGGAATTTTGAAACTGAATTTTTGTGGTTTTGTTATTTTGACTAAAAGTTGAAGTTTTCCATGGAAAAGTCAGACTCTTCCTGAACAATTTCATTTGGTCATAAATCCAATTTCCTGTCAAAAAGAGTTTTGAGGGAAAATTTTCAACCATCTCTAATTTCCAAGGAGACGTGAGGTGCATGACATGGAATGCAAGGGAGGATGTTTCAAGGATGGGGAGGACACATGAAGAAAGCTGCAGTCACTTATGGGAGAAAGAGACCAGGGACAGAGAAAGGCTCAGTGAAAGGACCACCCCGTGGTATCCAGACAGATGTGTCTGGCACTGGCTGGGAAACTTGTGCAAGCCCAGGATTATTTGATAGGGAGGTAAGTAGGAATGGAAAAAAAACATCACACGCAGTTGCACAGATGGAATGAGAAAGTAGTTTACAGCCCTCTTCACTGCTTCATCCTCAGTGGTGTAAATTATACGGACAGATGTATGATCTGGGAAGTTTTCCAGACTCATTTTTTGAGAGAGAGAGATGCTAAAAACAACAGTAGCTGTGCCATGCCTGAGTATTGGCTTTGCTGCGTTGGGCGAGGAAGAGAGATCAGAGCTTATGGCAAACAATGGACGATCCAGGTAAGAACGGAAACTCCCACAAGTGTAGCAAAAGGTCTTCCTAGCTCACCTGTGCCACCCTTTTCATTGCACTGTCACTCTTCAGTGGACACACAGAGACAAGAGTGTTTGATGCGGCCACGCCCTCTGGGGATGAAATGGGACTGCAGCTCTTGCTATGTTCTTTGGTCTTCTCAATCAGCACCACGCATGCTAGTTACTGTGGCTAGTGATAGTGGCTGTTTTCCTAGACTCTAATCTCTTAGCTCTCAGGATATTTGTTGGGGTTGCCAGGACATGGGAGGGAGGAGGTGGATGACGATGTGTTTCCACTGCTTCTTTATACAAATATCCCAAGGCGATGTAAGTCTCGGCAAGGGGTTCCATGCAGCTTTCAAGGCTGCCTTGAAAAAAAGGATCAAGCAAAGTTTCCAATGCATGTTCTCCCCCGTCAAATGTTACACTCACTCTGGAGACTGTCCAGGGCTCTGACAAGCCTGTCGTTTGCCTGCCCACATCCCTGCTGCGAGCTTCCTTAGGCTTTAAAGATGGGATACCTCGGGCGGTTGCTGGAGAGAAGTACGGATAGCTGATAGAGATCAGCCTCAAAGTCAAGCAGGTCCCAGCATCACAGCCACAGCGCCCCTAACTCACATGTCCGATGGGTCGAGAATGCGTCACCGCGTGTCTTCCGACTGTGGAAAGTGAGGAGCGGCAGCTGACGCTAGCAGCCAGAGATGAGGGTGAATGTGCCCCGCTAGTGGAGTCCCCCACTGGTCACTGGACTGCCTGGGTTTGCCTCCTGCATGTGGCGCTGCTGAGCTGCCAAGCGTGTGGCCAGGATCGCCGCTGCGTGGAGGCCGAGGCTCCCCTTCTCAGAGCTGTTATTCCAGAGGCTCTCAGTCAGGCTGGATGCTTCCCAGCAGCAAGAGACTAAAGCGGAATCACAGCCTGGACCGACATTTGTACAGGGCCTTTTCTGTCTGCAGGTGGGTTGGGGTCTCACTGGCTCTGACAGAGACGGCAAAGCTCTTCTGCTAGTTTGTGCCCTGTCGCAGGGTCAGTGCAGCGTTATGAGGAAAAAAACACTGGAGGCTCAGGGTTGCCCAACAATCTCCCCCCCCCCCCCCGTGGGGTTTAGTTCCAGGGGCTCTGGCTTAACCCAGACTGACACCTGCTTGGCCAGTGTCCCCAGCTGCACGTTGCTCCCCTCCCTGCAGAGGTACGAGCAGCCAGCTCAGAAATACCAACCCACCAGGTCGCTCCTAGGGCTCCCAAAGGCCCTGCCTGGCTTCTGGCCAGCACAACCCCCTGGTCTCCCTCCCCCTAGAGGTTAATCTCCCCCCCCCCCCGTTATTTTAAAGTGTTGAGCCTATAAAGACTCAGCCGGACAGCTTCCAGCTGGAAGTACCTCCCTCAGCTGCCGCTGAGCCCTGGGTGGGAATGAACCCTCCACACACCAGCCTGTTGGCTGGCTTAGTAGGACCTCTTCCTATGGATGGACACTGCCTGGGTAGGGATAGAACATGGCCGGGGCGTCCTGTCATCATACATTTGGGCACTGTGGTTAATTGTTAACAATCAGCTCATCTATCTAGATATTATACCGAGCTCATTGCACGGCTACCTACACAGCTGTACAGCCACCCGCCTTCCTTCCCTCGCAGAGCAATTGGGTGCTAGCACCCATTCCTAAACCCAAGGTTTAGAGACCCTCCTACTGGATCTCCTCCTGCCAGCGGGGAACCAGAGTCTAAAGCAGTGATACTAATTCACGTGCTTGGACAGCAAAGCACAATGGGCTTTTAGACCCACCAGGAAACCAGGTTTTTCATCATTAAACGACATCTCCCTGGTGATGAGAATTGCCCGAGACCGTGTCATGAAATCCCCTCCTGGCTCCAGAATGCTCTGGAGGAGCCTTGCAGGAGAGGAAGGAACTGCTTTTTTTGTGGAACAAGGCTGAGTTCAGAAGACGGGCGACAGCCAGAAACACGACGGACAGGCCTTCACTTTCCACACCTGCCCAGCTGGTACTGCCGGGCATCTTGGTGTCCCGTGGCTCCCACCCCCAGAGGTACCACTGGCCTGTAGCAATGGGACGCATCCCTTCCCCACCCCAGCCCCTCAGCTGACTTTGTCACTCCGGGAAGGTGGCTGGCCAGGTGCCAGATGCAGAGCTAGCACATACTGGGGCTCTGCGGCCCCCTTTGGCACCAGAGAGACTGCGCTAGCAACACTCGGCAGTATTTTCCAACACAAACACTCCAGTGCCTTATCAGCATGATTAAACCATCATAAATTTTAAGCCATAAATCAGAGTTTTACTAGAGTGATCTTTTATAATTTTACTGCCTTCCCCCCCACCCAACTATTACAATGCTTTTATCCCCTCCCCCTACCCCACCACCCCTGCAAGACTACATAGTGTATTCCCTTATGGGCAAGTAAGACATGACATAAAATCAAGAAGGATGATTTAGGTTATATAAATGTTACACCTTTGATTTACAAACAAGGAGAGCATTTACAAGCTTCCTTTCTTTGAAGACATTCCTGGTGTTTAGAGAATCAAACATCTCACTGGAAGAATATTTCAGGGAATAAAATAGAGCTGGCCAAAAAACAGGATTTCCATTTCTTGGGAAGTTACGAGATTCTGAAATTTGGTTTCATCCTGAATCAGGATAAAAAGTCAAAAATCTCTGAAATTTTTTGCAAAATGAAATGTTCTGAAATATTTTGTCTGGCATTATATAAGCAAAGCCAAACCCACGTGTGCCTCTCCACTGCTAGCAATACAGGGTTTCATAGAGGATTTCATTAGCAATCACTGAGATGAGCTGCCATTTTATTTGGGTTGTGGGAGAAGGGGTGGAGTGTAGTGAGGTGTGCATGACGTGTTTGCAGAGGACTTCTTTGCTGGAAAGGAGGAGCTGATGCCTGTTCATTTAGCAACAGGAACAGATCGAGACATAGGCCTGTGTCTAAGCTCCCAGCTCCTCAGAATCTCAGTTTTCATTTTTTAAAGTGTAAGTTTCCACCCCTCGTGGTTACAAAGAAAAGCCTGAAAACAGGCTTGTCTGACTCTGCCCAGAGCCTGAGATAACACATCCCAGAGGGGATCATCTGTGCATCTCAAAGGGGTGTTAACTCTGAGACCTGCACATCTGGGGGGTCATGCCCACCTCACCCCAGCAGGGGGCTCTGTGAATGGCTGGAGGGAGCAGTTCAGCAGGCCTTGCTGCCCAAAAGACACCCCAGAAGCTGTTCTTGGTACATAATGATGATGGTAGCAGATTGAATGAGTCATCTCTTCACAACTGCATTCATGAATCTATGCTTCGATTAGTCGACCAGCTCTGACATCTAACAATCGATCAGTTCACCACTGAGCTAGCTAGACATGGCATTTCCAATGTCTCTGCTGCTTTAGCATCCACTGAACTACGGGTTATGTATCTTGCACCATTAGTGTATACAAGGATTTGCAGACAGAGTCCAGTGTCCCTGAGGGCCTACAGTCTAACAATGGAAGATCCCTGTCCTGCAGACCTTTCTGCTTCCAGGAGTGGGACTCTGACAGGGGGCTGGGTCTGCCCAGGCAGATCAGATTGCAGGATCAGGGCCTAAGTAAGGCTAGGTCGACACTAGGGGGGGGGGGTCGATTTAAGATACACACATTCAGCTACGCAAATAGCATAGCTGAATTCGGCGTATCCTATTCGACTTACCCCGCTGTGAGGACAGCGGCAAATCGACCGCCGCAGCTCCCCCGTCGACGACACTTACTCCTCCTGATGAGGTGGGAGTAAGTGCGTCGATTCGGGGATCGATTTATCCGTCTAGATGAGACACAATAAATCGATCCCCGAGAAATCGATTTCTACCTGCCGATCCGGGCAGGTAGTGTAGACTAGCCCTGATTTCTACCTGCCGATCCGGGCGGGTAGTGTAGACTAGCCCTGATTTCTACCTGCCGATCCGGGCAGGTAGTGTAGACTAGCCCTGATTTCTACCCGCCGATCCGGGCGGGTAGTGTAGACTAGCCCTTAGACAATAAGAGACAAGGAAAGGCTGGAGGAGGGAAAGGATGCAACATTCTGTCATGTAACTCCAGTAGTTTAGGTTTGGCATGCACCACGTTGGTTCCAGTTACATAGAGAGACTCTGCAGGCCAAGGAGTGCAGGAGGATGCTGAGTGGTGGAATGCAAGCCCAAAGGAGGGAGTTCTTGGAGGGACTTGAAGGAAAAGCATAAAGAGCTGGGTGCCCATGACTGCAGAGGGTATTTCAAGCATAGGAGTGGTGTGGAAAAAGGCACAAGTGCAAGGAAGTAGCGAAGGGCTGGGTAAGGTGGGAGGCATTGGATGAGCGAGGAACATACCGAATTGGCTGAGCATAGCATGTGCTGGGGAACCAAGCAAATATTACGAAAAGGAGAAGTGACATCCCTGGAAATGTTATGGCTGCGTAGCTCAGCAAGAAGCCCCCCCACACCTTTTGGGAATGACTCACTCTATGGAACTTAGCAGGTAACTGAGGGCTGGAAGATTTCAGAGAATTAAGGCATGTGTCCTCTGCAGCAGCAGCAATTCAGAGCCGTTAGCAAGATTTCCCAAACCCCGTCCCTTTCTCCTTTCACCCACTTCAGCTTGACTGTCAACATTTCCAGACATTGGCCACAAGATTCTCCATCTCAGCTCCCCGTCTCTGGGACATGGCCCAAAGCCTTGGGTTTGAATGGCACCCAGCCTTCAATACCAGAGAAACCGAGTCCTTCCAAAGCAGAGAATAAAATCCAAGGCATCTGTGTGTGCTTTATACCCTAAACAGGAACTGGCTTGCCACCTCAACCTCCATACCAAATCACAAGCAACAGAGCAGAAAACCAAATTATTCTCAGCTGTTACACTGCTTAATTTAATATTTCCAATGAGCTCCTTTTCCTTCTCCTCAGGAATGAAATGCATATTTGTGCTGTGTCACAAAACATTAGATTTTGTCAAGGCAATTCATTTTTCAATGGTAATTTGTAAGTGCACACCACACCACACACGGTCTGGGGGATTTTATGGCTTCTTTCAGAGAGAAGGAAAATAAGAACCACTCAGACTAGTGATGAGAGCATGGAAAACAAAGTGAGAACAGGCAACAACAACAGGCAGAGCATTCATCTCTCTCAGCCACCCCAGCCTCAAGGAGGAACGAAGCTCTGGGGAGTAAACAGACGCCTGGGCTGGGATGTTCCAAACCAAACATGCACACACCCAGCTGCTCCATACTGAGCCTGCCTGCCCATTGGGCAAAGGTCCAGGGCTCTGGAGAATTTTAACCTAGGAGTTAATGGGGCATAACGTGTGCTAAATAACCCAATCAGCTTAATAGCCACACAGATAAAGTGAGCCTGGGTTTAGAGTCATGTCTGAAGAACCTGCATATGGAAGGGAAGGGCTGCTCCAATGACCGAGCCCAAACACTTGGGATCAGTCACTTTAGGATCTAAACTGGGCTCCCAGGATTGTGTGATTTTTGATGATGTCACTGTGTAATTGTCGGACTGAAACACACAATCTCCCCCTCCCGACTGTCCCAACAGTAGTACCCGTTGGCCAGGCCAGGCCAGGGTATTGTGATGGCACAAAGGGGATGGAGCTGCATTAAGATCTGCTATTTGTAGGGTGCCTGTGAGCATGCTCAGATGTGATTTTTGAATTGCTGGCAACTCTTGTTATCTGAGCTGTTCTCGCTCATGTGTGGCCACACACAGGACCTCTGAGAGGGCTGTTTATGTGCCGGGTTTCAAGTGTGGCTGTTTGGAACTTCTGAGTGGCAATCGGTTTGTACAGGAGGAAAAGTGTTTTTGTCTTTTTCAGTCTAACCTAACTCAAAAATGGCTAAACATACTTGACTGTCTTCTTCAGAGTCTCCGAAAGCCAAGACCTTTTCATGCAAGAAAAGCAAAGCCTGAAAAGAGAAGGCTTCAGAGTGTTATATATATGAGGGAACAAGGGGTCAACAATGAAACTGTTTTGCAATGTTAAACAGAGTGATGGTGCTCACACACACACCCCCAACACCTGTGAGACAATGTCACGGTGGAGTAGGTGGGAATTCCAGTTCACAGGTGTGAGGAAAAACAGGATCCCAGGAAAGACAACTGGCATCACAAGCTATCTCCAGCCCCCCAGGCACTTCTCAGCTGGCACCTCAGCTTTCCCACAAAGACACCAACGAGTCACAACTGGGCTTCAATTAGCTCAACTAAGATGGTGGGTGGGATTTACAAACACCCCCAAGTGCCCTGGGAGCACATGTCCCATTGACGATCACTGGGGCTCCTGCTCCCACAGAACTTGGATGCGTTTGAAAATCACACCTAACATCTTTTCAAAATAATGAACAAAAGCTGAACGTGTGGAAGTCCCAACACTGCCGGCAGCATTGCCCCAAGGCATCAGGCAGGGCCATCGCTCTGCTCTTCGCTCCATCTCAATCCACCACCTCTATTTTGTATTTACTACCAGTCTTGGAGTTAATAGCAGGCATCCAGCCTGTCAGATGCTGACATGTTGTGACATACCATCATATGACAACTCCTAAATGATGTCACTAACCAGGATCCTACTGCATCAGGACCAGAAAGACGATGAGACGGTTTGGGCAAGCACCAGCCCCCACCACAGTAGTAAATACTGGGATATTTGTTGATGGATTTCTGTCAGGCACCCTCTTCCCCTTTTAGCTAAACATTATCTTGCTGTTATCTCTCATCAGGTCTATCTGCTACTGGCAGAGCAGCCTATAAAAGTATCATCTCTAGTTTAAAAATACAGAGTCACCTGGCAAATCTACAGTCCCCTAATCTGCACAGCGAGTAATTGGCAAACAAAAATGACTGTCTCTCTTAGCAAAGCTTTTGCAGCACACCTTGCACTGAAGGGAGGTATGGTTTTGCTAAAAGGTTTCTTTGCAAAATATATTCGAATCTAGGAATTAGTACATTATGGAGCATCATAACACCATAACACTGATGTACAGATGTCAGAATCCATGAGCAGAGCACATTCTGTGATGCACTGTCCTTCCTTTGCGAGTTGTTTTTCAGCTGCTGGTTAATTCACACAAGTCAGAAATTCGGGGTGTCTCTCGCCATCATTAAAATGAACTAGCAGGGCTCTTCCATAGAGAAGGCACCTGGGTTGTATTTTCAAAAGCACACAGTGTTGGCTCCACATTGCTCCCATTTAGGTCAACATCGCCCGTGTATAGGCAGAGAATTTCATTTAAAGGTAAAATCTCTTGGTTGAAAATTTTAATTTGAACTCTATGTTGTTCTGCCCAATCCCCAACTGGCTGTGATGTCTAGCACCTCCTTGTGCAGCCTTTCTGAAGAAAACTCCACTTGAAACGCAGCATAAGAATGATCACTGAACCAATGTGCTTCATTTAGTATTTCCCAGATACTTGGGTCTCTGCGTTCTTTACAGCTTTATATGAAGGGATCTCTTCACCCACTATTGAAATGCAACTACCTCTGGGATGGAATGTAACAGCTGTTCTGCATTAGCCATCTGATGCACAACACTACAGTGTTACTTTTTTGTGTTTTTTTAGAATGGGAAAATGAATAACAATTCCTCATTCTGGAACTCCAGGAGAAATATAGATAAGCAGAATGACATTACGTAGCCACTAAGCTGGTATCCCTGCCTCAATGGGTAAAGGTCAATTGAGGTCTTTAATACCCCACAGTAGCATTTATTTTACATCTCCTTCAGGAGATGGCACCTCCAGCAGTGAAGCCCCCAGAATCTTATAACTTCAGTGCGACCCCCTTACGAGTCCTCAGTGTCACTCCCTGCTGCCCTGGGGTTTCCTGGAGGTCCCCCATGCAAGGGTTGACCAAACCTAGTGCTACTTAGCATATGACGACATTTGAATAGTAAAGGAATATGTTTTTCAGTGTTACATGAGCAAATAAGAGAACAAGATTTATAGCATATTTTAAGGTTAACCAGTGAAACCTTGCAGGCAGCTAACTATATAAGCGTCTATTCAAATGGCATGGTTTATAATGTTGTGTGGGGAATCACAAAGGTGATATTTGCTTAGACTCCCCATTCTGCAGCACAGCAACCCCACTTTGGTTGGCATGGGACAGATTTACGTCACCTGACCTTTCTTCCCCAAGGCCTCAGGTCAAGGGTTTTGTTTATTTGTTCTTTGACCCAGTCTAAAGTAGAAATGAACATCCCAGGCAACACATTAGCCCTCTAAAACAACAAGATTTGCACTGGTCTCGGCAGACCAACTTCCCTTATCCTCCAGGAATTTGCTCAGCACATAGCACAAATCCCCACCACAAGGACTCGTTTCCAAACCAGACAACTGGGCATGTGAGGTGATGGTGGGCCACAGAAATGAGTCTAACAGTCAGCGAATCAGTAAGGAATACGACCTAGATTGGTGGGAAGAACTGCACTGGAACCAGACTCTGTCGAGAAAGGCAGTTCTGTTGGAACTGAAACGCATTGCGAAAATGTGTTGATTTCCCCAACATTGTTTTGGAGAGGGAAAAAATGTCCTGTTTGACATTTTCAAAATGAAATGTTTCCATTTTTTACTTGAAGCAACTTTTCATTTTGAAATTTGTGTTATTATGTATTATGTGTAATATAATATAAACAAGTAAATCAAAACAAAACATTTTAATTGGTCCAAAACCAAAATTCTGAATTTTCCTTCACAGAGAATTTCAAAAATGTCAGGTTTCATTCCAAATCAAAATTAGGCCAAATTTCAAAAATCTCAAAATCCTTCGCAAAACAGAATTTCCATCCTGTGCCCAGCTGTAATAACACTTCCTCTCTACAGTTCAATCTCTTTGTGGACACAGTGAATGTGCTGTGTGTAATTAAATTAACTTAATTCATTTAGTGACCTACCTGTGGATAGCCATAGCTAAATGTTTCCTTTAATAGATTCTCCTGCTCCAGTCTGTAAGGAGCAACAAGAGATGTTGCATTTAAAGTGATGTAGCTACTTTCGGTGTATCTGGACATATTTTCTGTGCTTCCTTCTGCTCGTTCTGAAAAAAACAGTGGGCTCGATCCGGAGGTAACACAAATTGGTGTGGCTTCTTCAGTTTGCCCCGGCTGGGGGCCTGCCCCAGGATCTTTATTTCTAGTTTTTCTATTTCTTCTACTTATCCCTCACCTGAAGACACTTTCTTCATTTTCTGGCATTATTTATTAATTGTATTTCAGCAGCAGCCCACAGCACTGCCAACGCACACAAAGAGGAAGACACAGTCTATGCCCTGAAGAGTTCACAGTTGCAGCATACAAAATATGGGGGGAGAGGAATAGCACATAGCATCCAATTATGGGCATTTTGTCCCACAGCAGCCAGGGGATTATAACCTCAGATGAGGATTCTGCACAAAAGGCCTGATTCAGGAATGCATTTAAAGTTAAGCATGTGTTTAAATTCCATTGACATATATATATAGTGACTGCGCACCAACACAGTCAACCACGTTAAGCGGGATAATCTCAATGTCTTAACCATTGAGTAAGTGAGGGAAGAGCATTGTGCAAGGCCATGAGAGAACAGGACAGGCCGGCTGAGGATGATCCTACATCTTCTAACTGGCCTAGTGGCAAAGGGGAGAGGCACAAAGGCCCCACTTGTGGCACACAGATGATCACACCACGTCTGAAGTATTTGAGCTTTACAGCATAGAAGGTCAAACCCGGGGGTTGGACAGTTAGATCTGTCACGAGATGGGCACTGACTATGTTAGAAGACCGTTCTTGCAATCTAGTGCGCTAACTGGAGGTGAGATCGAGGTTCTGTAGGGGAGTTGTCCAGATGTGGTACCTTGAGCCGAGATGGTGGCTCCATGGATTAAACACGTCTTTAACCAGGGGGAGATGGAGCATGTCCTGCACCTTAAGGAGCAGATTCTGCAAGGCAACTTGTAACCTGATGCAAGGAAGGACAATGTTGGTCAGGACCGGCAGCCAGGTGCCAGGGAACCTGTTGTTATAGGCATGGTTTCATTCAGCTGAGTATCTACTAGTCCTGTGTGAACAGACCCGAGCCATTCTGGGGAGCAATACTCCACCGCAGAATTGCACAAGGCAAGCCCAGAGTGTCTTAGTGTCTGCACACTGGCTTCCCAAGTAGAACCAGCTAATTTGCTGGTCAGGTCATTTCTTGCCTTTATTTTCAATGACTCCTTGGTAAGGTGTTCCTTGAAAGTCAAAGCATGGTCCAGTGTAACACCTAGATACACAGGCTTTGGGTCGTGGTCTGGCCTGTGTCTATTCAGAAAGATGTGGAGCTGTTTGTTGGCCTTTGTGTGGTACAGATGGAAGCAGCTGGAAACGACTGTTCTGAAACTAGATTAAGGTCTCCTTCTTTCACAATAGTGGGCCATCTCTCCCGTTGGCACTCAGGATCTCTGACTCCAGTGAGACATGCTGAAGCACGTGCTTAAGAGCTTTCCTGAACAGTGGCCCTTGTGAAGAAAGACATGAATGTGCCCAGTGATAGAGAAAGAAACAGAATATAGATTACCCAGTGTGAAATCCTAGCCCTGCTACAGTCAATGGGAGCCAAGATTACACTCCTAGAAACATAATTTCTCCTAAACTGACAATTAGTTGGGTTCTCCAGGAGCAGTTAGCACCCGTGACATGGGCCACACGTTTCTAGTAGCCAGGATTCTAAAATGCCCAATTCTTTCCTTTACCTGGTCCCTTCCTCAGTATTTATTCTATATTCCCTGCGCCAGACAGGAAATGGCTTGGACTGGAGCTGAAGGAGGAGGTTGGGGGGCTGAGATTAAGCAAAGCACAAAGGTGAGTTCACAGAGGCGGCAGCAAAGTTGCTATATGCGGCACGGGCAGGGAGTGGCTCCAATAATCACTAACAATGTATGTTTGCTTTACTTAAAAAACATACCGATTTTTCTCTCCCGTTCTGGGCAGGGGGAAAGGTTAATGAATTCCTTCAGTGCAAAGAGAGGTTTTTAGAGCTCTCTTTGAAAAGGAGGTCGGGAATCAATGCTGTAGGTGGGGCAGCAAGGCCAGGGTTCAAAATGTCTGCAAAAAATAATAGATAAAGAAGCAGAAAAAAGAGGTAAACTAAACAAACCGGATGGGGATGACAATGGCTCAGCTCCACATGAAGAATATTGAATTATTGTCTATAATTCGGGTTACAGAACCTAAATTAGGGCCTCCAGACTGAAAACTGCTGCATTGTGTGAGGGTACATCCAGGGTCAAATGCTCCTTTGGTTTGCTCATTATTTGCTCTGATACTAGGCTGTCATTAGCAGCAGCAGGGCTGAACAAAGCTGCATTACAAAGGCAGTACACATCAATGGTGCTAATTAATTGGATTAATGGAAGGGCAGCACAAATTAGGTCTGGCTTGGATAATTTCAATGAAAACTGAATACCAATCCCTGAAGTCATTGGAATATGGATGAGGCAAATTGAGTTAAAATAGAGGAGATTGCTGCATTCATTAGCCCGCCCACCCTCTGAAGTAGTTGTTTAATATGCAAACTATTAATATGCAAATCAGCACAAATGAAAAAAGTACAATTTTTTTTTAACTCTGCCGAACACAGGCAGCTGCCGGGTGTGCAAGAACCACGCATCCCCGTGCTGGTGGCGGATGGGATTGCTGGGAAGAGGTGCTTTTATGTCAGAGTCATTTCAAACAACCCGCCTTGTTCTCAGCTCCTGGAACATGGTTCCCTGCCTGGAATGACCTGGAAAATTAACTCGGAGAAATGATTCCTCCCAAAAAACCCTCCCCCCCCCCAAATCTCACCGATCAGTTTCCAGGGGAATTCTGATTTTCTAACCACTGGACCTACCCAGCAGCCTCTTGTCTAGAATTGGGTGGCAAGCCCAAGCTACCACGAGGATGGGGCTTTCAACTGGCAGGTTTCAGCACAGCCCCAGGGTCGACAAGAACTGGAGACATAGGCAGTGTAGTTGTAGCTATATTGGTCCCAGGATATTAGAGAGACAAGCTGGGCGAGGTAATATCGTTTATTGGACAAGCTTACATTGGGGAGAGAGAGAGAGAGAGAGACAAGCTTTCACAGAAGAGCTGTGTGTCTCGAAAGCTTGTTTCTCTCCCCAACAGAAGCTGGTCCAGGAAAAGATATTACCTCACCTACCTTGTCTCTCTAAGAACTGGAGATGTCACATAGAAACCTCATGCCCTACCCCGCTGATTAGGGGCACAGCAGATCAGCTCTGAAGAAGTCATAGGCACCGCTCCACAGATGGAAGGACACTGGATATAACATAGGGCTTAGAATAACAGCACCACCCCTCTGTTTTTATATATGTGCATTTCACCGGCTGCGCTAGTTTGAATATCAAGATTTGCGGCAGCTGAGTCACATAGTCTGACTGTGGTGTCCCTTTCACTAGTTGTATACAAGTGTAATTCCACTGAGGTTGGCAACTAACTCCTGACTTTAACATACTTGAAAATATTTTAAAATCAAATGTCGTGTACCCAAGGGATGGTTATGAGGTGACTTGATCTCAGTCTATAAAGTACCTACCTGAAGAAAAGATTTCTAATAGTTTAGGGCTCCTGAATCTAGCAAAGAAAAAGATCCAGTGGCTGGAGGCTGAAGAAAGACAAATTTGCATTAGAAATAAGGTGGAAAGGTCTAACAACGAGGGTCATTAAGCATTGGAACAACCTACCTAGGGATGGGACGGATTCGCCGTCATTTGGGGTCTTTAAATCTAGATAGGATGTGTTTCACTGAAACCAGCGGGGCTCCTTATGGAGTCAGGGGCTACCCAGCATGAGAAAGGCACCGGATATTGGGCTGCAGGGGGATTGCCCAGGCGATGTCTCCTGTGAGAATGAAGGTTTGATGGAATCTCCACAAGGAATGAATTCCTCTGACATGTCACTCACTGCCATTGCAGGCCCATTGTGATGCATTGAAAAATACCAGGCTTTCATTCCACTCGACTACAAAGAGAGAGGTGTCCCTGGAACGGACGTGAATTCATCGTTATTTACTACTTGTGTTACCACAGCACCTAGGAGCCCTAGTTATGGACCAGAGCATGGTGCTAGGCGTTGTACAGACACAGAACAAAAATGCAAGGCGCTTACAATCTAAGCATGAGACAAGAGACAGCCGATGGATACAGGCAGACGGGGAGTGCAAGTAAATAATTCATTTACTTGCAAACAGCAAACAGCCGCCAGGTGAAAGGTCCCCTCTCCCACTGCCAGTCTCCTGAGTTAGTTGGCTCCTCCTCTAAGCCCTTGGCCCGGCTTCCTGTCAGTGGCTCCTACTGTGGGCTGCTTTGGTCAGGTACAACTAATGCTTCCAAACCTTCTTTCCATTGAGTGCAGAGCACGCCAGAGGCTGGGTCCTGAGGAGGCTGGACAAGGCAAGCATTTCTGTTTATCTCATTTCTGAACACGTGAGTCAAAGAAGTTTGTGCTCTGATTGCAGGTCTCTGTGGGAGATCCCGCCCAGGGCTCCTGCCTAGCACTGCACTGAGGTTTCTTTGGATTTCTGTGCCGTGCTTCCTTCCACGTGCCACATGCCCCCACCTCCACCACAACGTCAATAAACACCGGGAAGGTCACAAACGATTGCTCTGATGTGGAAAATAACAAATAGCATGAAAATCAAGGGCAGCCAAACAGCTGCTGAGCCAAGAACCCAACAGAGCCAGCCCATTGTGTTAAGATTTCCATTGGGTTGTCTTCACACCCTTGAATGTTCTTGTGGGGGACTCTTTAATGCAGCAGGAAAGGGCAGCGCTCGAGCCAGAGGCTGGAAGTTTAAGATCGGGAAGTTCAGATTGGAAATAAGAGGCAGCCTTTGCACAGTGAGTGCTGCTGGTAAATTCCTCCTGGTACGGAGTCTTTACGTTAAGAGTGAATGTTTTTCTCAAAGATCTCCTTCAACCACCAGTGACTGTGCTGAGTGCAGGAGTCACTGGGTGAGGTTTTCTGGTGTGTGTTCTGCCAGAGGTCAGGTTGAACAGTCACAATAATCTCTTACGCTCGAGGAGCCTATGCATCAGTCATTGCTGCTCTGCGCTCTCCTCTCTGTAGTTAATGGAAATACATGGGCCCTGTTTTGTCAGGATTTTCTTTCCGTTTTCAGAATTCCTTAGCTCCACAAGGGAAGAGTTACACTATGGCAAAACTAGCAGTGTGTCTCTCCTCCCTCCCCCACCCCCCATCTCCCTCCACCCCTATTCCGGCTGCACATGAATGCTCAGAAGACGAGAGGAGAGAACTGACTGGACCAGATGGGAAATCTCAAGTCCATGCAGAGACTAAAGCTTCAAAGAAGATGGGTCCCAGCCTCAAGACAAACACTGCCACATGTTTCCAATCAGAGTGCAGAGAAGATCTTCCCAAATGATTGGTCCAGCCTCCTCAGACAGCTCCGGGCCCAGGCGGTGCCAGCAGGAGGCACCCACTGGCCTTTCCAGAACTTACATTTACAAATGTAGCCAAGAACCCGGGATCAGTGATGGAGGCCACGGCACACTGGGCCTACTCAGTACTCCCTGTGAACTTCACTCACAGCACTAGCAGTGCCCAGAGAAGCGTCCACACCCAGCCCAACGCTAATCCACCTCAGCCCTCACTCAGAGAAACTGGCTCTTGGGGACATGGAGGAGTTCCGGCTCCATGACCCAGCTCTCTGCTGAGCCAGGGTCTTGCCAGCTGGGATTCTTGCAATGTTTCCACAGGAACAAGTTCTCAAGTTCCTTTCACACAGAGTTCCCTTCAAAGAGCCTCCGATGGACTGATCCTGTCCTAGAGGGGAAGGGCTCTCTGGGTCCTAGTGCAAGGCTGTGGAGTCAGACAGCTTCTCTGAAGCATTTGGTTGGTAATTGCACTTCCAGGCTCATTGCCAGTCAGCAGGAGCACATTCCTCACCTGACCTGCAGACGTTTGAGCAGCGTGGGTTTGATTCTGCTCTCCATGGAGGTCAAAGGGATGTACACCCACCATTTGGATTTGACAGCGTTTTATGCTGACACAAGGTGTAGGGCAAAGCAGAATCAGTCTACTTGGGTCCAGAGGTTGCAACTAGACATGTCAGACCAGCTCAGCCCACCCCTGACAGGAAGGAGAGTGTCTCACAGCCTCTCTCTAGCCCTGCCGGCGCAATCAGCTGCCCAGCTTTGTCCCCTCTGATCGCAGCCGGATGCACTCAAGAAGCAAACTAGCCCATCACTTTGCTTTGACTGAAGTGTCCCCCGCTGTTTCCTTTCCTCCCTCGCTACCCAGAACATGCAGCTCGCCTTGAGAAATTGTTCCACTCCAACTGCTCAGAACACACGAAATGAGATTACCAGGCACTGCTTTCACAGTATTCCCAGACACTTCATTTACAATTATGTACTTTACTGTTTAACACTATTAGTTCCTCCTCTTTGTGCGGATTGGGTTTTGAGAATGAGATCTAAACAGGTGGCATATAGCCCAGTATTACACACAGAGAGGGAGCGCTCCGGACTTTTATTCTAACACACGTTACACGTTATTATTGTAAGCTCATTTAGTGCAAAAGCAACGTGCTTTACTGTCTGATAAAATCAGTTTTTCCCTCTGTAATGGAGACATTCATTACCCAGCTCCAGGGCTTTGCAGGGAGCTTTTGATCCTTCCACTTTCCCTAGTTTATCGTCTTCTGTTGCTTGACTGAAGCAAAGGAGAGGAGTGCTTGTAGGAATGTGGCTTGTCTTACTTCTCATAAACGTACTCAGGAAAAGGGGGTTTTGCAGGTTCATGGCTGCTGCGGCTGTTTCAGGTGCGAATGCCCTCCCACCGCACCGAGCTCAAACGTGCCACTGAAGTCTTTGATGGTCTTCTCTCAGGTGGCTGCAGTGGGGACAGACCTGGGGTCCCATGACTGTGTGGATCCAGTGGTCCCCAATGCCCAGCACATGCACTGAGTTCACTCACAGTGCGATACATCAGGACTAACGCCCTGTGGGGCAAACGAGATCAGACTGAGGACGTGTCTGCACAGTGGCTCGCCAGCTCGAGGATCATTCTGAGAATTCATGGCCAACGTGGTGACTCATCTTTCAGGATGTCAGGGACATTTCCTTTGTGGCTACTTTATTTGTATTTATTGACAAACCCCAGAAGGGGCGGACTATCCGGGGCTCCACCAGAGAACGGAGCCTCTTAAGAATGGCCTGACACACAGAAACACCAGATGCTGCAGAGCAGAGGCCCGGGTGAGTGCTGGCGCCCAGGCTGGGGATTAAGAGATGCCAGGGCAAAGGAACTCCAGTGACCAGGAGTATCACAGTTAGGAATCATATGTCCCAAAATAAATTTTCTTCCCTCTGTTACTAGGAAGACCTCACATTATGGCCTCTGAAATTGTTTTAAAATCTAACATGCTTTTCACCAGCGCTGCTCCTCGTTCACCGGGGCCCAAATTCTGCAGATATTCACTAATGCTAGTAGCTGCACAATGGAGTCGTCCCCTGGTACCCAGTGCCTGCAGTTACTCACCCACCGCAACGTTTGCAGGAGCAGGGCCTCATTCTGGAAACCAGTCACTGGCCAGGCTGGGTCATTGCTGGTTCTCACACACTGACCCCAGGCTGCAACGTGTGTGTCACAAACCCCGCCGAAGACACCAGGCAAAAGCAAAACAAAACAGTTTTCACTGGAGATGCAAAAAAATAATTAATTTAATAACGTTTGGCCCAAACTCTGGAACAGCTGTTTGATTGACACCAAAAAATCCAAGACCTATCTTGCAACATGGAGTGTTTTGTATCCAAAGCTCCTATACTAGCTGCATGTCCCATCTCCAGTGGCTGCCATCTAAATGGGCAGGAATGCTCTCCACCTTAAAACACGTAACGTGGCCGGGTCTTCGGCTAGAGTTCCTGCAGGCTGTGTGAGATCAGAGGTTAAGATCTGAGTTCAAAGAAATTAGACAGCAAAGGCCCATTAGTTGATATTGTCTCTCTTTCAGCCAAATTTAGTGCTGTTCCTTAGAGCCCATTGCCCCGTGCTTTGTGCAGTACAGTATTAAATGTTCCGAGGGATGGGGCTTCTTCCACTGTCTTCTAGAGATTAATACAGTGCCTAACGGATTTTACTGCCAGGATGTCTTTTTCCCTGGTTCTGTATTATGGACTCTACAGGAGGTGCCAAGAAATCTTCTGTTGTTTATCATTATCATCTAGACTCTTTGGTAGGTTGGTTAAAACAGAACAAACTGTTGGAATTATTGAACACGATGAAGTAACACGTAAGAGCAGCTAAATATGAACTAACATGTTTGTCTTGTCCAATAGCATCTTTTCCTAGGAGTCTAATTTCCCAGGGTTCCGTTGTTAGCTATAGAATATGTAACTGCAGGTTGTATGCAGCATGCCTGGGTGGGATCGCTCCTGGTTTGGTCTAGCCGTGGCATGAATATGTGGTGTAAATCTACTGCTCCTACTGTGGGCAGCAGGCTTCACTCAGACCTTCAGCGAGCTGGTTCTCCATAGCTTTTCAAGCCATCCTCTCTGCAGTAAAATGGAAGCAACACACCAGGCCTCTCCCATAACACGCTGTTATCAAGACTGTAATGGGCCTCTGTCAATTAGAGTGAAATCAGCACCTCCGTCCTATGGCAGTTCTTTCCTTGGCGAATGTATTTGGTTTGTTTCTGTGTGCATCGGATGACATTCCTGCATCCCTACCAGACACGCAGAGGCTCCTTGCTCTTGTCACCCTGTAACAGCTTCCTGGATTAATGATTCTGCAAAGGGCTAATTCTTAAGAGGGCAATGTCTTTTGCAGGCAGTATTGATCTTTGTCAACTTTCTCTTGGAAGAAAGAAAATATTGGCTTATTTACAAAAGGTAGCTTTTTGCTCCTGGCAAGCCAGCAAGATTCACTGCTCCACACATCCCTCAGAAATTGGATGGGCTAAGTGCAGTTCTTGGAATGTCAAAATGAAAGTCCCCCAAGTTCACAAAGCCTAATGAAGCAGACACAATATAATGCACCCGAGCAGGCTTAGCACCAGAACAATGAACAGAGGGGCCGTATAGCACAGAGATGAGGCAACAGGAGCACAGCCAGAGATAAGGTTAGGGAAGTTGTGTGGGAACCAGAATTGCCATCTCATGGGAAATTCTGACATTTCAAAATTTAGTTTTGTCTGAACCGTAAGGGAACATCGAATTTTGAGATTTCCCACAAAATGGAATATTCAAAAATGTTCATTTTGGTTTGACTGAAACATTTCATTTCAATTTGACTTTATTTTATATTATAATTTATCATATAAACTGAAATTCGCAGTGACATTGCATTTCAAAGTGAAGAATTGAAACGTTCTGCTCTGACAATGTTGAAATGGATCATTCTAACATCATCAAAGCAATTTTTTTTTCTAAATAAACTTTCATCAAAATCAGCATGTTCCCCCAGCAAGTTTTGACTGAATGATATTTTTCTAACAGAAAAGTGTTCCTTTGGAAAACTTTCAACCCGCATGTAAGGGAGGTTGGCTCAGGATGAAATGGGGCAGTTCATGCAATTCTGATCCTTCTCACAGCAGAGTGTCCTCCGCCGGTCAGAAACTATAGACACCGAAGGGCCTGATCCTGCAAACACCAGCATATAACTTTACTCCTGGAAGCAATACCATTAAAATTTCATAGCTGCAGAGCCGGGATCAGGTCCCAAGACTGTGGCAGTCCATCACTGACAATACCTCGTTATTCTCTCCTTAGCAGGTGACAAATCTACATCTTAGCCACCCAGCCTTCCTCAGAGCAGACTGTGAATAGTAATGCATGGGAATGCAGAGTATCTAACATTGCAAACTACCCTGCAGTGCAGCAAGGAGAGACCCACAAATATTTATACATGACTAAGTGAAAGAAATGGACAGTTGGATCCCAGAACATTCCAGGAATAAGAAAAGGAAGGCAGTTTTCAACTAAAAATTTGATTATGCACCAAATTATAGTGAACTCAAGAAAATATCTATTCTTGATGATAAAGTAATATGGAAATACCTGACTGCAATCTGCCACTTTTGTGGAGCGTGTGGGTTAAAGAGGAGACACTGAGACAAACAGGGCCTAGTTTCTTGGTTGCACCATTTACTTCTAGTGGGCATAAAGTAGGGTTACCATATTTAACAAATAAAAAAAGAGGACCCTCCACGGGGCCATGGCCCCGCCCATTTCCCACCCCCAGCCCCGCCCCCTCCTCCCTCCTACTCCCAGCCACGTGAAAAGGGCTGCTCAAGCGCTACCGGCTTCACGGTTTGCTGGGCAGCCCCCAGACCCTGCGCCCCCGGCCGGCGCTTCCCCAGTGCAGCTGGAGCCCGGGAGGGGAAGCGCCCAGCCCAGGGCACAGGGTCTGGAGGCTGCCCGGCAAACCGTGAAGCCAGTAGTGCTTGGGCTTTGGGCAGCCCCTATGCCTCCGGACCCTGCGCCCCCAGCTGGGCACTTCCCCTCCCGGGCTCCGGCGGTGCAGGGTCCGGAGGCATGGGGGCTGCCCAAAGCCCGTAGTGCTCGGCTCTTAAACAGAGCCGAAGAGTCAGGGGAGGAGCAGAGCCGCCNTGATATTTTGACACTTGCCAACTCTGCAGTATCTTCAGGGAGTCTCCTTACCTCCCATTTCTGAGATTTCCACTTCTGTTGGGTTTTTATTTTTTTCCAGAGGATCTTTGCCTTTTTGTTTTTCTTTGTTCTCAGCTGGTTTGCAAATCCTGGAGTAGGGGCTGGGAGACAGACTTCAGCACTTGAAAATGTTCCCAGTTAGGAGGTGGGGGAAGGCGCTGGGGATGAGTCTGCTTGCTGGAATTATTAATCCTTCTGGCTTCCCAAACCTCTCAGAGATCCCCTGTCCAGAGACAAAAACAACAAGGAGTCTGGTGGCACCTTAAAGACTAACAGATTTATTTGGGCATGAGCTTTCGTGAGTAAAAACCTCACTTCTTCGGATGTGAGGTTTTTACTCACGAAAGCTCATGCCCAAATAAATCTGTTAGTCTTTAAGGTGCCACCAGACTCCTTGTTGTTTTTGTCTCTGGACAGGGGATCTCTGAGAGGTTTGGGAAGCCAGAAGGATTAATAATTCCAGCAAGCAGACTCATCCCCAGCGCCTTCCCCCACCTCCTAACTGGGAACATTTTCAAGTGCTGAAGTCTGTCTCCCAGCCCCTACTCCAGGATTTGCAAACCAGCTGAGAACAAAGAAAAACAAAAAGGCAAAGATCCTCTGGAAAAAAATAAAAACCCAACAGAAGTGGAAATCTCAGAAATGGGAGGTAAGGAGACTCCCTGAAGATACTGCAGAGTTGGCAAGTGTCAAAATATCAACAGCTGTTCCTGGAAGGAATACAAACTATACACATTCACAATGTAGGCTATCTATAAGCCCCCCGCCCTGCATTCTCCAAGCCAAACTGACAGCACTTCATCTGTGACACGGCCCGGCCCTGGGCAGAATGGGGCTTTGGGTGAAAGTGGCTCTTAGATAGGATCGGGTACTGAGTGGCCTGTCCTAATTCACTGCCCACAGGTCATGGCGATAGTAACCTGGCGTGTAACCAGGATGGGGTGCTTGATTCCTGCTGGGTCACTTCTTAGCCACCATCAGACCCTATTGCTTCTCTAAAACGAAGGAAGGAGCCTGCTGTAGGAAATGTAAAACATCTTCCCAACCACACCTGTTGGGAAGCCTTCACCGGTACCCACTGTAACAGCCCTAGCTCCTTCCATGCCAGTGAGCCACTCGGAAGCAAACAGCATCTCCTGACATGCAGCGCCTTGGAGCTTGGCGAACTGCACTTCAGTAAAAAAGATGGCCAAGTTTGGAAATGTTTCTAAATAATTTTTACCATATGTGTCTCCTGGTCCATTATCAGTGTCTGCAGCCAAGAGACAGGATTCCTCGGGAGAAATTCTAGCGCAGTTTCAGGAGCCTCTGGAAACCGTGAGCCATACACTGGCCGCCTAAGCCGTGAGCACAGAGGAAGGCAAAGTGCAGTTTAGGCTCTTTTTTGTTTTCTTTCTTCTAGCAAACTTCCCCGTGTTTAGCTTGTGATAAAACCCTCCTGTGACCAAGGAGCAGGGCCGAGAAACAGCCATTTGGATGGCTGGAGGTTCCAGCAGTGCAGAGGACAGAAGTTCGGATTGGCAAAGGATTTGGAGATTTGGCTTCATTCCAAATTGAAGTGAAAACAAAAAATTCAGAATTCTCACTGAAGGAAAGTTCTGGGGAATTGCTTTGGTTGAAATCAAAACATTTTGCTTTGTTTTTGACTGTTAAAATATTGTGTTTATAATGAGTTACAAAATTAAGTTTCAGAGTAGCAGCCGTGTTAGTCTCCAAGGTGCCACAAGGACTCCTGTTCTTTTTGCGGATACAGACTAACACATTCATTATTTGTTAGTCTCTAAGGTGCCACAAGTACTCCTGTTCTTTTTACAATATTTTAAAAATTTCAAAACAAAAAATCAAAATGTTTGCTTCCAAAAATGCCAAAATGGGATATTTCAATATTGTTAAAGCTTCCCTCCTCCCTCCCTCCCCCCCCCCCCCCCGGTTTTCTTCCTAAATGAAATTCCAGCAAAATCAACCTGCTTTCATGATGCATTTTGATTTCAACGAAAGATGGGTCCATCCGGCAAAGTTTCCCTGACTAGCTTTCCGGGGGATTTAAAGAGGAGCTTTTCTGCCCCGGGAGTTTATATGGCCATCAGGCTGCAATTGACCCCACACGCTCTTCAGTTTCACTCACTCTCCCACCGTTTTCCCTTGCTCTGCTGGGCTGTTTGTGCCCCTGGGGCTGCAGCTCTCCACGGATGTCAGCATGAAGCCTGTGGGAAGTAGACCTAATTTCCATGACAACAGAACAAAGCAGCTGAGATCACCCCTCCTGCCTGGAAGCCTCTGGGGAGGAGAATTGTCTCACCATGATGATGGGCCCACACACCCCCACTCTACAGAAAAATCTGGGGGGTCGGCCTCCAATCTCGAGGCATCTGCTGGAGGTACAGGCCCGTGCGTCCACTGGCTGCTCAGCTCAGCAAGGCAGGGTGCTGGAGGCTGGGAGAGGGCTTAGGTGATTTGGCCATCAGGACTAGGCTAGGAAGGTCTAGATGAGGAGGAAGCAACAGCACATTGTAGACATGGCTGTGATGGGAAGGGACTGGGGAAAGACCCGCGGCTAAAAACCTCAGGCTGCTATTCCAAAACCAGTGCTGTGTAACTTAACAGCTATGATCTCCACATATTGATTAGCTTCATGAGCTTCCACTACCGGCTCAGTGTTCTGCAAAAACAAGAGCAAGGTGGAGCAAGACACTAACATGGAAATGTGAAGGGTGCAGGCCGTGCTGGGCTGACACAGACACACAACTGCCCTGCACTGCACACGGCTTTTCGCAAAGAAAGTGAAAGTAACCAGGCTGTGCTAGGAACTACAAAACACAACCAGTTACACTGGCTCATGTGTAGTCCAGATAAAATGCCACAGACTTTAGTAGGAAAGCGAAAGCACTCAGAGCAACTGGCAGGAACTACCGCCCTGCGCTGTGTCTTGGGCACTAACTAGCTCGCTGGCAGTCAGGGAAGCACACTGCCACTGGGTCCTGTTGGATTCATCCCAGATCTTGGACACCCAAATACCAGCACCGCCCATTAAGAACAAAGCTGGAGAGATTCAAGGCAAAGCCTTTATAGGAGACAACCACCAACATGACTGTTTGGGTTAATGACTAAACTATAGGAGGGAAGAGAACATCTGAGTTCCATTTCTGAGAAGATTCAGTGTCAGTGTCAATCTTACACACACACCATGACTTTGTGTAACTGCAAAATTGGGGGGAGGGGGGGGGCGGGAATGGAACAGGCCTTAGGTTTATTTCAAACCTCCCAGAATCCTAGAAGAATTACCCATTTTTCACAAACCAATATTTATAACAATCAGGGCTTAAATCAAAGGCAATATAATGACGAAAAACAAATTTCTGCTTTTATTAAAAATCAAAATACTTTCTTAAAGAAGTAGTGACACAAGGTTATTCCAAGTGCATATAAAACCCTAGGGACTGGGTGCTGCCATATTCTTTGGAAAGCAAGATCAGTTCTTATTCCCTGCAGGAATCACTTCTCTCTTCCTGAAAGCCATCCCATGATAAACTCTGGCCACTGGTATCCTAGTAGGAGGCCAGTTATAAAGGCCCTACACCAGTGGTTCTCAAAGCTGGTCTGCCACTTGTTCAGGGAAAGCCCCTGGCGGGCCGGGCTGGTTTGTTTACCTGCCGTATCCGCAGGTTCGGCCGATCGCGGCTCCCACTGGCCGCGGTTCGCCGCTCCAGGCCAATGGGGCTGTGGGAAGGGCGGCCAGCGCGTCCCTCGGCCTGCGCTGCTTCCGCAGCCCCCATTGGCCTGGAGGAGCGAATCGTGGCCAGTGGGATTCACGATCGGCCAAACCTGCAGACGCGGCAGGTAAACAAACCGGCCCGGCCCGCCAGGGGCTTTCCCTGAACAAGCGGCGGACTGGCTTTGAGAACCACAGCCCTACATGATTAACAGACGTTTTTTTCTTTAATAAATGTTCAAGGTGTTTTATGTTGCAAAGGCTAGGGGCAAACATCAGAAGTTGGATTAGGGAGCTTACCCAGTTCAAACAAGACCCCCTCAACCTCTCTCTATCCCTCAGGCAGCCCTGCTGGTCACTCAGCTGCTCTGGGAGCAGCAGGATTTTCTGGGGGAGAACACACAGTCGGCTCCAGTCCCCCACTGGCAGATCCTTCCTGAGCAGGTTTCATGGCTCCCTTCCTCGGCTGCAGCAGCAGTCGCTGGCCTGCCCAGAGGACCCAGAAGTCTCTCCCTTCTCCTAGGGACAGGTTGGGACAGCCGTATGCACACAGAGTGGTAACCTACTCCTCCAGCAGTCCCATTGAGTCAGGCCAGTATCGGGCTGACTCAGCATGAGTGAGGACAGAAACCTGACCAATATTTAGTAGAACAGCCCTTTCTATACTCACCAAGAACTCTTCCTTGGCTCCTTTAATGTCATAGATGGAACCTCTTCATCAGGCTCTGAACCCAGTAGCCCATGGACCTACACAACCCTTACTTCCCCCAGGGACTCCGGGCTGTCAGCTACAAATTAGCACCCTGCTGCCTAGGGGAAGTTCAGAGCCATGAGATTAGAGATCAGCAGCAATTGCTTGGCTTATTCCAGCAGGAAGAACCATCATCTTGGGGACAGATGTCCTGAGTGAAGTTCAGGAGTTCAAAAGGCAAGTCCTTGTTGCTTTGATATACGATACGGTAAATGCCACATCAATCCCAGTACAAATTGGAAGGAGCTGGTTGGAGGATGGAGAGCGCTTGCTTGTCAGCTGCCTTTGTGGACCCTGTGTCCTGAAGGAAGCTCTTTTAGACATGCATCTGAAAAGGACCAAGTTCTGCACAATGTGATTTGGGGCTCTGAATACTCAGACCTGAGCAGCCAGTGTGTAAGTACACAAATGGAGCTCTGAGGGCATTACAAAGCTCATAGAGCGCCAATTAAAAGAGTTTCCATCAAAAGGCAGGCTTGGATAGGGCTCCCAATTATCTTGACAGGGATACAGAGTTTTAATGGGCACCAACACTTTTAACAAAAGTCGGCACGCTGGGACTGACAAAATCCCATTCAGGCTGGTTTTCTAAGGCGGCAAGGGAGCGGAGTTTGGGAATGGTTCCACGCCTGGCGCCGAGGGCGTGAATGCTACCAGGAGGGCTCTGGTGGATGGGCTCCGTTCCTAGCTCCAGGGCAAAGATTTTCTCTGTCTAAATGCTTCTCCCCTCCCCCAATCCCCTTTCTCCTGCCCTTGCCCATTCTGGGCTGAGTGTCATACAGATGTGTAACCACAAATCTGTTATCTGGAAGGCTGATGCTCACAAGGTCCCTCCAATCACTTTAATTTTCCCTGGCCACAAGCACCCTGTTATTCTTCCAGGGCAATGTGTTCTTCACACAGGAACTCCTGGGGGACATTCCTGATAAAAGCCACTTACTGAATGTCTCCTTTGCTCTAGGCCAGTTTTTGCTCTTGCAATATCATGTTTTCCAGCTCAACCTCCGGGTGGTTGGGGGAGCTTTTCTGAGCCTCTTTGGAGTCCATACCAGTGAAGCACCAGCTGATGTCAGCAGTACCCAGGCCATTTCCCTTATTAAAGGTTTAATACATTTGTCTGAGGGAATCGTCTGGGCAGCACTGTCTCGCTCTGCGGCGCTTTCCCTTTAAATGCTCAGACAGCAGAATAGGCTCCCAATGAGTCATTCGTCAGGAATGTGGGAGTTCTCGCATTACTCCGCTTTAAAAGCCTTTTAATTCCAGTTTGGTGATGAATGGGCCAGGCCCCTGAAATGAAATGTTCGGCGGCTCAGTGTACCAGGCCTCCTGCTTGTAATTATTTTTGTACAGAATATGTCAAGTGTCGTGCTTCACAAGAACTCGTTTAGCATGCAAACATTTTGTGATTAAGTGAGGCTTACTTAATTAAGCACTTTGTAATGACTCTTAAACCAAAGAGTAGTGGATTAGTGCGTCCTATTTGTGTCTATCATGTTAAAGGCTCAGTAATAACAGGTTGCTGCAGACAATTAGGGTTAGAATACAAAGTGGATGAAGGGAAAATCAGCAGCCACCGTGAGCCCAGCCACTTACAAATGTCCTGATTTAAAGCAGCCTCAGCTGAGACAATGCGAATTTGCTTCTTGCATCTGCTACAGCCTCACAGCCTGTGCAAACGCTGCTCAGACCCAGCAGTTTGTTGTTACCTTCATTGTTAAACTGCCAGGGACTGCTTGAAGGTGGCCACAGCAACTAGGAGGCTGAGTTGTTCTAATGGGTGGGGTGGGATTTATTCCCAGAGCACAATTCCCTGCAAAACAAAGATCACTGGGGGTTGTAATTACCAAGGCAGAAACTGTTAGTTCAGGGGTGACTCATGGGTAGCCCTGGGATGTAGTTCTTGGCTGCCTTCTTCTTAAAATGCAGGGGCAGGGCCCTACAGGTCCCAGCATGCAATGCTTCACCTGGACCCAAGCAGCAGAAGGCTGCAACTGAGAATGAAGGGAAAAATCAGATGTGTATGTCAGCACCAGCGCAGCTCCCCTGGGGTAGCTATGGTGGTGGCCATGGGTGTGGAGTATTCTCTAGCCCTGCACCAAGTTTGGTCTAATGTAGTGCTGCCACCGTGGTTAGCATCAGCAAGGAATTCTGGGTCAAGTGTTGCCAGAGTGGGCCCAGACGTGTAGCCTTCAGGAGCGGAGTTTTCAAGTGAAGGTAGTTGCGATGTGCTCCATTTCTACCAGCTGGACGTGGCCCCTCAAGTTCCAGGCAACAGGACCAAGCTGGTGCCCCTCTGCAGTAACGTAACTGAATCTAGCAGGCCAAATCCCCCCGCTCTGATGGTCTAGAGCAGGGGCAGTCAGTAGGCAGACCAGGGGCCAAATTCACCCGCTGTGTTAATCTACAGGACGTTATACAAGTGGGAATTTGGCAGTTCGGTGCTTTCACAGCTCCCAGTGAGCAGTACCTCAACCCGGGCCTGTCATGAGAGATTTACACCCTTGTGTATATTGTAAGGCTACAAGACCTCTGCCTGAGCTTCTGGCCAGCGTGGAAAGGTAAAGCCTTTGCAAACAGTCCCTGCTAGCCGCTTGCTCTCTGTCAGATAGACCCTGGGCCCAAGTCTGGAGCGGATTAGCTTGGAGGATGATGAGCAGGGTGATTCAGCCCTTCGTTGTCAATTCTAGTGTTTCCCATCCCCAGCAGGACAAGCTCAGCAGCTGGCCAGCTCCTTGGGCCTTACATCCCTCGTGGCGGATCATTGATTTGCTGTCAGATAGTCACAGGTACCCACAATTACAGTTCACACACGAGTCCCTGGGGCCCTCAGGGTGAAGGAAACCAGCAACGCGAGGTTTTGTGTTAAAGTTTGTCCTATTCTTTTAGCAGCCCTCTCGTGCATCAGACAGCGGAGCCTAAGGAACAATAGCAGATTGCACCAAGAGAAGCACACTGTACCATCAGAGGAGCTAACGGCCCATAGGCACGAGGCACAATACAGATCTCACAAGACCAGAAGTGCCCGGTGGGGGTTCAGAGGTCATCATAGCTAGGAATGAGAAGCACAAGTGGACTGAAATGGCTCCAGTGTAGTGGCAATGAACTTTTCCACTTGTCACAGTTCACAGGACCTTATCTCCTGTTGTGGAGTCCTTCCCAGTACTTTGTTCTGCTCTCACTCGGTCCCGTGGCCTCCAGCCAGACAAAGCCCTGCCAACCTCTCTCCAGCCTCAAACTGCAGGTGCTTGCAGGTTTCTAGGGTACATTGGCTGTTCTCTCTGGCACGGCCCTTTGTGAGGCACCATCTGAAATCAAACCCAGGAATTTGCAAGTGCAGATGGGCCCAGCCCAGAACCTGGGGTCCTACCGTGCCCACACTTTGTGCTGGAACAGAGGAGTGGGGATGGGATCCGATAGATATTTGTTTATGAATATTTATACAAGTGAAAAGGACACAGTGCCAGCTGCGTTTGGCCCCCCTTTGTGTTCATTTTCCAAGAATGTTCTAGCACCTGCCAGCCACAGCTGCTGCAATGAAACGTGGCGAAGAGGCTACTTCTGAGACCACCAGGTCATAGACATTTTAGAGTGTGATAAATAATAACTAGGAGCACTGGAGCTGGAAGCTGCAGAAATGCTGCAGTAGGGAATGGATTTGCAATGTGTTATGCAGAAGTTAAGCGTCCAGTAATTCAAACAAACAAACAACCCAACCATTCCTAGGAACTGCCATCCTGGACCAGCCCACTGGTCTTTCGAGTTCAGCACCCTATCTCTGACAGTAACTAGTACCAGGTACTTCAGAGGAAGATGCAGGAAGATAATTACGGAATACATTTCTTCTAACCCACATCAATTAAAGATTGGTTTGTGCCTTGGAGCAGGAAGACTTCGAGCCCAACCAAAACCCTGGGTTTTTTTGCTTGTGTTTTTTGTTTTGCTTTAATGCCTACTATTGTAATTCCGGATGTGCTCATTATCTATATAAATGGATAACATTCCTAGCCACTCCAATGGTGAATAAACCCTTCTCAACATGAATTGAACTCCTCAAAGTGTATTAACCGAAACCTGATTCAAAGAAACCAGTACAATACCATGTGACCTGCATGTCCAATCAAAACTAACCCACACAGCTTGCATTTTGAACACTCAGAACAAACTGCTCACAATCAATATTCAGGCCAAGAATTGGTCAGCAAATAATTCCTAATAACAAAGAAATCTGAGACAACTGGAAGCTTCCCTTGGAGAGTCCATGCACAAAGAGGCTAAATTCATTCATGGAATAAACTGCTCAACATGAATCTCTTGTGCTCAGCCAGGGAATCCAAACACAGAAGCGTGTTTGAATTTCCCATACGGCACCTCTCTCCAGAGTCTGTCAAAACACCCTGATGCAGACAGCTCACATCTGGACTCAGATTAAAATTGTGTGTCTGGAGCCTATTTCTACTCCCCAAGGGCACAAAGTTCACCCCACTCCTCCCAAGAATCGAATGATATTTCCAGCCCAATTGCTTGACAAGAGAAGTTCAGCTAAACAGCTGAATCGAAGCTCTGAACCTTCTGAAGTTGGTCCATCCCTAATTCATGCAGCAGTTAAAAACCAAAACAAAACCCCTGCGCTCTGCTTTACCACATTGTATTACAACATCTGTATCGCCAACCCCAGAGACAGTTCTGTGGCAGGAGAAGCACAAGTCCTATAACAACCCGGTAGTGTCCAGTGTGGCACTATTTCCAACATGCCTCCCCTGAGCCAATGCAACCGCAGGACCTCAACGCAAGGGTGGCAACCTGAGAGCCAGAGCTGAAGTTTACAAGTTCTAGGCTTCCCAAGATCCGCAACTGTACAGGGTACTCAAACATCCAGGATGTGCTCCGGGGAGAGCAGCAACTACCCAGGGTGGCTAATTCTTAAGGAAGGTAAAGCAGATGATTGTAAATCTGTTATGGATGTGAGGACTCACATGGTATTCTTCATGTTACCTAAACAGTTTCAGATCTTGATTATTAAATGGAGAACATTTGGGAAGAACTAACGTACTACGTGTGTATTGCACAGCAGATTATAGGATAGTGAATTATGACCAGTTGCATAATTGTGTATTATTTCTTTACATGAGTGTGAACGCAGTGTCAGTGAATGGCCTGGCCTTTTGCTATGAGTAAGGCTGTGAAGATGAGAAGAGCCCTTCCTCTGCGAATGGCCATGGGCTGATCGGGAGTTTTGGACCTTAGAAATTGCTGGAGCTCTGCACTGGGGAAGTTGCAAGAGAGAAGCTAGTAAGTAAGAAAGTCACTGAGCTGTGGCAAGGAAAGGCTGCTGTTACATCCAAAGCCCATGTGCAAAGGGGTTATATCTCGCAACTAAAAGACCTAAAAGATGTATCCCTCTGTTGTATTAAAGAGGGCAAGTGTCTACATTAGCATTGACTTGTTTGAAGAGAAATTCCAGTGCCATGTTATCACATACATTCTAATCACTGCACCAGGAGATGGAAATGTTTTAAGTGTTAAATGTATTTTTTTTTTTGAAAAGGAGAATGATTAGACATCACCCAGGAAGCTGCTGTCTTGATGATTTGATGATGCAAAGTAGGATGAAGAGAAACAGCTTTGCCATGTCTGAGCCTGGGAATAATCTATGGAATAACAAACAGGGATTCAGAGCAGCTGCAGACTCTGGGGCCTGCTGCAGGAGCCAGGTCAGCCAGTGGCAGAAGGGCTGTGATAGCTGTGGGGTCAGGGGTGACTTGCAGGAGAGAGGTGATGGTGCATTGGATTTTTTGGATTATTTCAGTAAAATGGAGGGTTATCAAATGCTATTGCAGCCAGCTAGCATTCCTGCAAAATTCACTGCAGCCGTGGGTTTGGCAGAGGTAACGGTGCTTCATAACCCAGGCTGCAGAGTTCCCGGGGTATTAGTGTCACATTGCCTATCAAGCCTCCTTCCACCCAGCAATCAACGTGTGCGAGTGACGAGAAAATACCCAGCAACAGGAAGGAAGTGGAGCTGGGTCTGACGCCCGACGCCCAGATCTAGGAGTGTGAGGACTGGCCCCAGGCACACCTTTCATGTTACAGAAGTACCAATCTGGTGATGGCTCCAATGGTGTAAGTCAAGAGAAAGGGAAAAGGAGGCCCGTGTGACAGCCCTGAATGCTGGGGAGAGACTTCCTGGGCTGCAAAGAACAGCAACTTGTTTGGGAAAACAAGACAGCCCTTAGCTTTCTCGCCGCCTCTCCTGGCGTGGTGAGTGGCACGCCCGTTCATCACAGCTGACACTGGGGTAACCCCCCTTCTCCTCCGTGCATTCATGGTGTGAGGATGAGCGATATCATTGCTCCCCAACGATTATTCATTGAAAGGATTAGTGCAAGCAGCACATCAATCCAGGAACCAGGCTGAAGGTGCGCGGCACAGCTAGATATACACACATATTGCATTCAAATCCTATGTTAGAAGAGAGTTACGGTTGCCGAGTAGAACATGCCAAAGTAGAGAAATGCCAGAGTTAAGAGTGTCTGTCCAACCTTAATTTGATCCCTTGTACATCTGCATTATTTGATACAGTCTAACTATCTGATCACAACCTATTTTTTCCACAGGACCCCAGGCTTCTTCAGTGCACAGACTGGACCTGCTCTGGGGATGAGTCGGGATTATGTGTGTGTTGGGGGGCATCTGTCATAGGACCCCTGCTTCATTTGTTCAGAGGCTGGAAGGTGTGGACTATTTGAAGTACTGGAAACAGGCAATTCTCGGCCCACCCAAAACTGAAGGCTTTTCTCTCCTCAACTAAGGGAGGAACCACTAAGTCCAGGCTCCAACTGATTACGGGGGACAACAAAGTAGAAAAAAGGAACAGGAGTGAGATTAAAAACTGAAAATCAAGGAAACAGAAGGGGACACTGAGCAGAACCCCCCGACAGCTCCCACTGCCCCTCAAAGGCATCTAGGGAGTCAGTGGTCACTGCCCAGAGGACCTCTGCCCAGAGACGGGACCTAACAAGGGGACGGAAAGGGGACTCAAGCACAGAGTCCTGTCCCCCTGCCACCTCCAGCTGCTTCCTCCTCGGGTGATGGATGAACATCTTGGCTAGCGCCAGGAAGAGGCTGACAAGGTCCCGTGACTTAGTGGGGCCATGGATGGGGTGTGCCATGATCAGGAGGTGTGGAGAGAGTGCAGCCACCTCAATAAGAGGTTCTAGAGGAGCCAGAAGAGGGGGCTGCCACCTGAGGCTACGTAGACGTGCGCCGGCATCTCCCTCGCATGACAGAAGGGACAGATGTCGGGTGAGTTCATGCACCACACCAGGCTGGGAGGGGTGTAGTGAATGAGGCAGGGGATTGCAGGAAGAAAACAGACGGTCTCAGGGCGAAGGCAGTTAGCTGCATGCTGCCCTGGAGAACTGGGTTCTATCCCTGCCTCTACCACAGTGTTCCTGGGTCATGCTGGGCAAAGTCAATTCTATGAACATGTTTCACGGCTGGTCCCTAACTGTGTGTTCCTCGTTCCTTGGGTGCCCATGTGAGCAAGGAGGGGTTTGATTTGCATACGTGCCGAGCATTGATGGCTGTGACTGAAGTCAGTGGGAGCTGTGCTTTGAATAGAGCAAGGGCTAAATACTCTGAACAATTACACCCCACGTGTCTCAAATCAGGCACCCAAAATGAGTGGATATTTTTTGAATGTTGACTTTAAACTCTGTGCTTCGGTCAGTTCCCTGTCTGCACTCTGGGGATAAAAGCCGCGCCTCCTCTCACCTGGGGTGTTGTGAGATAAATTCATTCATGGCTCTGAAGCGCTCAGAGACTACAGTGAATACCCCATAGAAATGCCCAGGAGGGTATTGATCATGTTATGTTCAGTGCAGGGGCTAGGTGATAAGCAGTAAATAAGGCCTGGGGCCACACACTGAATGATCGGGATATAAAAGGAAATACTGGCCAATACAGCGATCACTTCTCATCCTGTGCACTGAATGAGGCAGGTGCCAATAGAAAAAATAGTATGTGATCATGTAATTAAAGCCCATATCTTAATGCATACACACAAGGGGACCAAATTAAAGCACATTGGTAACATTAATTCTGGCATTTCTAAACCTTTCAGAGCTTGACTTTGCAATCTCAACATTCTTTTAATGTAGGGAGTTTTGTTTGTTTGCTTGCTTGTTTGTTTAATATAATTTCCTAAGTTTTTAAATAGCAAACTGACACACAAACACCCTGCCCCAAAATTCCATCTTGTGGAATCATATTGACCCCAGCATGGGTTACCAGCAGGATGGGGACCTTCAGATTCACAGAACAGACTTCTACCACTGAGCTAAGGGAGCACCAGTAGTAGTAGGCTGTTATCCTCTATGTGGACCAGCTACCACAAGGGGACAACTCATACACTTTGCAGTGGATTTCATAGATCTTGCGAAGAGCAGAGGGATATTGGAACATAGGAATCCTGGGTTCAAATCCAGTTTCTGGTGGAGAGACCCTTCTATCCATATCTCCTCTGCTCCTAGCCCCCTCTCCCTGACCTTGTCTCTCCCATTCAAGTCAAACTGTTTCTTTCTTTTCTTCCACGGTGGGGTGGGGGTTACAGGGAGTGCAGGGGAGACAGGCTCCCTGCTCTGAGTTCTGGGGCCTGATTCCACACCAGCCCCGGTACAACTGCAGATGTGTCCTGCTTTGCCCGATGCAGGAACATACACTCACTGTGCTTGGCAGGGCACGTTTTGGGGGTGGAACATGCTCAGTGGAGACAATGTTTGGAGAATTTTGCTGCCGGCCTCTAACAAATCTCTTGTGAGCATGTGCAAATGACAAAGTTAAGGGCTCATAATTTGGCTAGATTTGGTTGGATTTTGACAGGGGCAGCAACAGGCACATGCCTGACATGAGGGTGGTCCTCCACCCCAGCCAAATTTCAAGTTCCTGCTCCGAAGTATGGAGGAGTTGGTGCTTCTCAGTGAAACCAGTTGTAAGAATTTTTTAGTACAGTCAGCGTAAAACAACATGTTTTTCCGAACTTCATTCTTGGAAACAGTTGAACCACTTTTCATGAAATTTTCCAAAAACATTCAGCTTGAGGCAGACACACAACATGGACATTTCAGCCCAAATGATTACATTTTAGTAAAGTTAAAAGTAACTAAACCCGTGGTTGTAGAATAGAAAACGTTAGGCAGCTTTAACTATACGTGGGGCTACCAGTTTCATCTATAATGCTTGTTGCTATTTCTTTATGGTGTACAAAATAGTTTCAAAACTTTTTCTGTAATCTTTTCTAACTTTTTTCCTGCTTTTTTAAAATGTATTTTAATAAGAAGTATCAGGTCCTGGTTTCCCAATTTTGTCCTGAAGGACAAGTTGGAATTTTTGGAGGACTCAGAATATGTCGTCTTAAATCACAACAATGCCTCTCCCCTCCGTTCAGCTCTGCGAGCACTGCAGCTTAGATTTCCAGACCCCAGACTCCTGCTATGTCACATTCACAATCATCCAAAGGCCAAAATCCTCTCAGAAAAAGAGGGAAGTTAGAACCCGATATTCTCGACTTTTCCAGTGTTAAAACCTCCAACCCATTTTCCCAACATTTATTTTGTTTTTCTGTTCGCCTTTACGGCAGGAGAAGGTGAGGGGATAGCTCTGGTGTATAACCATACCTACAAGCTGTTATGAATTCCAGAGCTCAGCAATCAGATATCCCTGGATAGCAAATGTGCAGGGTAACGGAGCTAGTGGCTGGTAGTCTGAGGCATTAGGACCAAACCAAACCATCTTCCCCTTTTTAGACTCAACACAAAACTCAGTGCGGCTTTTTCAAAAGAAAAAAAATCCTATGTGCAACCAATGCAGATAAAGTGCTTGCGCAGGTTTATAGTCTTGCAGCTTTGATACCTTTTTTGCATCTTCACATGCTCAGAAGACAACAGATAATAAATCTGGATAGTTTACACTTTTTCATTTCCTTTTACCTCACATTTAATGAGATTTCTCCTGTAACAAATTTGCTATTGAAGCTGAATCTTAACCAAAGCCAGGCAAGGATGAAGTGTCCAGCCGATGGGGAATGACAAAAGCTTTTGGGCAGGGGTTCTCAAACTGGGGGTTGGGACCCCTCAGGGGGTCGTGAGGCTATTACACGGGGGGGTCGCGAGCTGTCAACCTCCACCCCAAGCCCCACTTTGCCTCCAGCATTTATAATGGTGTTAAATATATAAACAAGTGTTTTTAATTTATAAGGGGGTCGCTGTGTGAAAGGGGGTCAAACTCAAACAGTTTGAGAACCACTGCTTCTGGGGGAAGGGGCAAGAGGGGGCAGGGGAGTTTGGAAAAGTTTTGTTTCGGTTTCACTTTGAGTTTTGGGTGAAGGTTTGAACGTGTTCTTATTTTATCCAAATCAGTTTGTCCATCCCTGGAACTCATCCCTATAGTCAGTATTACTAGAATAAGGCCCATTAACATGTAGGTGCTAGGAAGCCCACAGCACCTCAGGTTTAGTGCCAACACAATTCAAAACTCTGCCTACGTTAAAGAAATGTGCAGTGCTGTAAAGACATGGATGTAGTGACCTCATTGCAAACCCCAGTGTAGAAGCATTGGCTGGGCACACAGTGCGGTTTACACCAGTGCAGTTTAATCCAGATTAATTTGGGTTAATATTCAACTCAGAAACTGAAAAACGCAGCAAAGAAGGTGAGATAGGAAAATATCGCTGATGTTATATACTGTGTGCTGTGCTCCCCGGTGCCAGCCTGCCATGTGGGGTGTCCCTTTAGCCCTAAACAGAGGATGGGCTCCCTTTAGGGAGGAGACATGTTTATCCAACATCATATCCTGCAGAAACAACCACCACCAGAGATTTAAAATTACCTTAGGGAGAAAGCTCCTAAACTCAAACAGGGGCTGAGAACTCCGAGAAGCTAAAACAACCTTTTGCAAAACCTCCAACTCCACCAGGTTTTCCCAGCCCAAAAAACTAGATACTTTTAGTAGCTATTTTACAGAAGACAAAGACGGTACCTACCATACACGTCATGCTGAAGGACACACTGCTGCAATCTGTACTTGCATACCCGCAGCCTTGTCATAGTGTATCTTATTTATCTATTATCATTCGTTCTTTGGATCCCTGCAATAATAAAATGCATTAGTGGGACTCCACATGTGACATGACAGAAATCATGTCCTGGCATAAGGACAATAACAAAAGCTGTGCAGGAAAATCTAATGGCCCTCCAGACTCACCCAGGCATTTGTATGTTTCCAGCTCATTAACGACGACTCAGCTGTAATGACTGGCGGATGGCATCACTGGTCTTTAGCAGAGACTAGCCTAGCCCTGGCCTCCTCACACCCCCAGGCTGTGGGGAGGTTGGAGCTCGTTCTGAACTTAGTTGCTTTGGCCTCTCTCTCCTCTGTAATTGAATTTTAAACACAAATATTGCTTTTGATGGGGAGTCCTAGGCAACGCAAAGGATGGAATCAAACCCTCATGTCCCATAAACATTCTTGCTGGAGGTTTCAGATAGCCCAAAGGAAGATCATCATTTTAGTTGTTGATTGAGCAGTCGAGTCTCTATTGTCTATCTGGATTCAGATTTTCCAGTGTTGTTCTGGGCTCCATTTGTACTTTCCCTTTTCATTCCTGTTACCATTTAAATCATATCACTTGTTAGTTTTTAAAATGCCACATGTTCAAAAAGAATTAGACTCCTAGGAATCCAGTTCCCTTCCCTTCAAACATGGACCCCACACCCTAATCCTGTGTCAGACCCTGGTTCCTAAACACCATGCTGGCTTTCTGTGCTGTAACTCCAGAGCTCATTTCTGGAGAAGCCACCACTTGGAATGAGAATGCCATCAATTAACTCAGAAAAAATAGATAATGTAAAGCTGATGAAGTGGTTTTTTGGGGGGCTGGATTTTCTTCCCTCCCTTCTAGAATAAAGGGAAAGGGCTGGAAAAGATCTCGGTCATAACCAAAATTGGCAAATATGCCCAAGCAGAACAATACAGGGGAAGAGGGTATTCACAGTATGAATTTAATCACCGTAGAGGAATAATAAAGCTTTTGGAGAGCAGCCCTCATTTCTAAATCAGTCAGTTTCAAATGCATTGTAAGTTCCACGTCCAACATCTGTTAGTCCGACGGAGCTGAGTTCCCAAACCCAATGGATCTGGAAAAATGCTGCAGTGTTTTAGTAACTCTAGGCAGTTGGCAGTTTCATTTTAAATTGCAGCGTTAATCAGAAACATATTGTCCATATTGTCAACACTTCGTTTAACCAATTCTATAAATTCAGTATTAGTGTTTAAAAGATTCTGAATTGATGGATGAAATAGTCATCATCCTGCAAGCCAAGCCCAATACAATAGAGCTAATGATTCAGAAGATACTGCCACACACACACAAATGGGTGAGATTTCCCTCATTTGCACCCGGTGCTGACAGACTGATCAGTGAAACTGATACAGAAAAAGCAATTCCCCATTGACTTGCTTGATGGGAGCTCCTCTTTCCCGCTATGGCGGGCAGGGTGCTTAGCAGAGAAACTGGCACCATAGTGATGGGCAATAATAATTAAATGGCACTAATACGTTTTAATCCCTTTACCCCCAGGACTGGTGAAGGGACGGGGGCACTTCGGTAGGGCTGCCCTACCATCCTCTCTTTCTCTGCACACAGAGAGGGACTCTCTTCTGGCTTGATCCTTGTTGTCCAGCCGCTCAGCCCAGCTCTGGCTAAGGCCCTGCACAGGGCTGGCCATGCTCAAATAGAATTACCTAGTCCTCGCTCATGCTGATTTGGGAAGATGGTATTTTTAAAAGCTGCAATTAAGTTTGTTTTTCTTCCAAACGCCCAAGAGGTGCCTAGAGAGACGCTCTGGCTTCTCGCACTGTGCAGAGAGCCCAGCACTCCCCCAAGTGAAAGGAACATTCCGACAAAGACGTAATTACATATTAATGACGCCTGCCTCAAATGCACCTTTTCTGTCCTTTTTGGAGGCGGGGGGAGAGATTTTTCTTTCCCCTTCTCCCATTACAGCCTCTCCTGGCCTTTGGCAAACCTTGGGGCCAACCCTTTTTTTCCACAGCGGCACAAAGGGAGGGGCTGCCAAGCCAACCAGCCAGCTTTACAGGCTCTGTTTGAGTTGAGTTATCTTATTGTTATTGCATTTTGGCCTCTTTAATCTGCCTAAATTTGGCGAGATGGCCTGAGCTAAGTGACCCAGAGCTACTTGGCCAAGGAGCCATCGACCGCCATCCCTTAGGCAGCTGGGCTCTCACTCTGGGGTGACTGACATTATTCAGTGCTGGGCAGCACATCTGGACTCTCTAATCCAGTCAGTAAATAGGGGAGAGACTACAAATACCTTTAAACTATATTTTAAGATCTTGTCATTTATCAAAGTCTTATTGTTTCTGTTTGCAGCCCACCCACCATGGAACTCATCCAGCTAGTTCCCAGCTTCCCGAACGTGAACAAGCGAAGCCCTGCGAGGTCCAGACTGCCATGGGCAGAGCACAGGGTGCCAGTCACTAGCTCTTCCTCCCAGAGCCAATTAATCGAATCTTCGGGACACCAAATACTGACGCACGCATAACGGGGCTGCGTCTGTTCCTGGGCATCCCTGGAGCTTCCAAACAACCTGGCAGTTCCAAAGCATCAGGCCATGTCCTGGAGGCCTCTGAGAGCCACTGCTTCCCTGAGCCGCCTCCCTCCAAGGCTCCTGCTCGGTGAACACCTCTGCCCCAACTCCCTCCTCGCTCATGTGCTGCAAGGCTACTTCACAGCGAGAACGAAAGTCAGTCGCAGCTGACGGAGGCCCAGCAAGCTGCCTGAGAGCCCAGTGCAGACAAGCTCTTAGAAAAAGGAGGTGTTGTCGGCTGCTGCTTGTGAGGAGAGAGTCAGCCGGCCGAGTGGTACTGAGTCTCTCCTTGGACAAAGCAGCAGGAGCTGGGCTGTTGCAAGCGGTGCTGCTGTAGGGATGGACGGGATGGACTTGCAGGGCTCGGACTGCTAGGATACCTAGTAAGTAAAACAGCTGTCTCTGTCCCTCTCTCTGGGCCTGAGATCAACAGCCCCTTATGCAGACAAGCACCTAGGAGGGGTGTGTCTCTGGACTGGAATTTACAAGTGTCACAACAAGGTGGCAGAAAGCAGCAGGGATGGGCAGACTGGGGTTTTATCATGGTGTCATTGCTGGAGGCCAATGGGGATGAGGATCCTTTTGCCTTTGCCCTGGAGCAAGTCTCCCTTCCCCGGTCTTTCCAGATTTGACCTGGGTTTGCATGATATATTCCCCTGGAGTCAGATCAGCCCATGAAAGGCTGCAAGGAACTGAATTTCCTCCACCTCAGCTTGCTTATTAATGCAGGCTTCTGAAAACATTTCTCCAGAATGTGAGCCGGGGCCAGATTCCAAATCTAATTGCATGAAACAAGAGGCTTTCAACACTTCTCATCCTACAAAAATAGTTTCCATTTTGACTCCTGATCTCCTTGACAAAGTATTTGAACGTTGTTGTTTTTACTGCAATCCGAGTATAAAAAAATAGCTCCACTCACTGAACTTGGAAGCCATGAAATAATAACCCAACAACACAGGCCTTCTTGGAAAAGTCTTCTGAGAATAACACTGCCCTTGGGCATGTCTAGAGCCTTATTTGTTAAAACAATATCATTTCAGAATTACAGCCTTTATAAAGCAAGACTTATTACATAAGAATATTATGCTCCCTTCATCATTACACAGGCCCCGTTACTAAATTAATGTAACCCTCTTTAGGGTGGTATTTTTTAAATTTAGTTTGGATTTAGGTAGCTGCTTTTGAGAAAATAGGGAGGGGGGAAAATAGCTTCTCCACAAATACTCAGGCCAGCCCAACTTTTCACGGTATCTGCCACAAACTGCAGAAGGCAAAAAGAGGTTGAAATGAAGGAAAACAATTGCATTTCCAGAAAAATCTCAATTTGCGTTGGAGCGGAGAGTGCCTGCCGTGGGCAGGGAGACACTGGAGGCTGGGGCACGTTCCCTACAAAGCAGGATTTCCAAGCGAGTTGGGAAGAATAAAAACAAACGAAGGCCTCAGTTCTTCAGACAGTTACGTGTGGGGTTCATTTATTCGGACGAGCAGGCCTATTGACGTTAGTGGGACCATGCACACATTTAAAGCTAAGCACAAGAGTGAGTGTTTGCAGGGTCCTGGTCTAAATGTTTTAATTGCACAAGCCGGATGATCGTGGTCCTCCCCCAACCCTCCTTCCAAAGCAATGCTGGCAGCAGGACAAAGATGAGCGGCTTGACAGCTGAGGTCAACAGCGTTGCTTATCATGGCACTACAGTGTAGAGCACATGTGACTGGAGTCACCCACCCAAATCTCAGCAGAAGCCAGAGCCTTAAAGTCACCCAAAGCTTGTGACAAGGAGAATTCACATGCAATATGCTGCATTGCCTTTTCTGCAAATAAGCAACCAGACCACGGCAATATGAGCAGGGTCTGCCCGTCTCAACAGACCCCTTCTGAAACACTGAGCCTTTGGGGCAGACATCAGAGAATAGCATTGGTTGAGGACTGAAAAGTCTTGCTTTGGAAGAATCACACCATTCAACTTAGCAATGCCCATAATACAAAGATAGAACTCCCTCTGGCCCTGCAATCTCAGCGGTGCCTGTGCTCTGGAAGGTCCATTCAGCCCTTCTCTCGTAAATCACCCCTCCCAGATCTAGGAACGCTCACCCTGTGTTACCAGAGATAGGCCTCCTGGAAACCAAGCAAGCCCAGCTGCACTGGGGAAGAAACTGAAAGGCTAGGCCTGGCCCTGGTCAGCGCCGTCTCATACGTCAGTACAGCAACAGGAGCTGGCCAAGCATCACTGGGGCAGAACTTCCCTCGTGGCATCGGCATTAGGTGAAGGAGCCACGAGAAAACCGATGACCTGGGGGAGCCACGTCAGTGCCTGGTGCTGCGCCATTGCCCTCCTGCTGAGGGGCGAGCATCCTGCCGCTGGCCCCCAGAGCCGGAGTGAGAGCTGCTTGCAGGAGCGAAGGACCAACATCCTCTCCAGAGCTGGGGTGGGGAGACTGGGTCACTCGGGGGTGAAGAAGGGGCCTGGTGGAGCTACACAAAATCACACGCCCACTCCCCTCCCCACACCAAGGACTAGGAACTGCTTTTTTTCACACTGTCAGCCCCAGCTGGCTACTGACCTGAGCATTGTTCGGCAGTTGCTAGGCTAGTCAGAGTAGGGAGGAACTCCATTTTATTCCAAGCTCCCTCGTGTTTCCTCAGAGACAATACAATGGGCTGAACTTGGAGTTTGCTGGTGGGGAAGGTGACTCTCAGCATGCCCTCCTGTCACTGCCCGGAGCCGATGTGTATTCGCAGTCTTCCAAGGCCGAGCTGTTTGGCTCACTGAAAGGTTTGTGGAACAGAGAGCTGGACTGGATCCCGCCTGGCGCATTGTCTCCTGAGCCGCCCGCTCTCTTCTGATTCCAGACTCTGTTGCTCGGGGAGCTGCATGGAGACCAGAGAAGAGGGGGCTGCTGTTTCAGTTTCTCATGTCCCTAGCTGGTTTTTCCAAGCCCGATGCAGGGTCGTGGCTGTTTTTTTAAGGAACTTGCTAAGATGATAAATCTGGAGAGAGGCCTCTTGTTCCGGACAGCCTTCATAAGCAGTCAGCTGAACGGTAGAGGGGATCTTATTTATGGGCATCTCTACGCTCGGATCAGAGCCTGAACACAATCAAATTATGCCTTTTCCTGGTAAAACGGGGACTCCCCCAGTCTTGCTGATCCTGGTGCACTGTGGTCTAATGGTTACACTGCAGCAGCCCAGGAGAAGTCAGGATTTCACTGTGGGTCTGTCCAAACAGCAAAGACAAACCCATGGCTGGCCGATGCCAGCCGACGAGGGCTCGCGGGGCTCCGGCTGCGGGACTGTTTCATTGCTGTGTAGACTTCCAGGCTCAGACTGGAGCCTGAGCTCTGGGCCCCTCCCACTTGCAGGTTCCTAGAACCCAGGCTCCAGCCAGAACTCAGTTGTCTGCACCTCAGTGAAACAGCCCCACAGCCCAAGCCCCACAAGCCTGAGTGGCTGGCACGGGCTAGTCCTTGCTGTGTAGACAGACTCTTCAAAGTTAAGGTAAGCTGAAAAATAAGTGTCAATTTCATAAACTCTTTTTTCAGTGTGAATTTTCCTGAAATTTCATACGTTTGCATCATTCGAAGGCTTTCGGCATCATAAATGTCCCCCAATTACTGGGAGAGAAATAAAATAATACTCAGTGAAAGAACTTTTCCACCTTAAGGTAAACTTGTCCAGTTATGCCTCATGCAGAAATCTTTTCAGAGAAGAACTTGTCTCAGAACAAAATGCTTTTTTCTCCCCAAGACCCACAGAAGTTTGATACAGAAAAGCCACTTTCTGTACCATCTTTCCCCTTTTTTCCTACCCCTTTCAAGGCCACCTATCAGACCAACACACCCTTCTGGGCAAGATATAGATTCCTCCATGAGCCCATCACTGTTGCTTTGGGGATCCAGCCAGCAGGGCGGTGAGAGGGACTCTCTGTGCACACGGTGCTCGCAGTCCCAGCTAGAGGAGGGGGTGAATGTCCAGGGTCAAACTGCTAACTCAGAACCCATGCAGGAGGGTGCATGGCTGGGCAAGCTGCATTGCTTCTCATGCCATACGCAGCACTCTGCTCGATGCACACACCAGAGGGCCCTCAATTCACAGTTCATCCACAAGCAGATGATGGCATGTATGGTTAGCTAGAGCCAGCGATAAAACTGAAACAAAGGCAGTGATATGTTCTATTCTAATCGAGTGGAAGGACGCCTCGGAGCTGCCTTTCCCTTCTCAAGCTACAATCCAGCTGTGCAAAGGAGAAACCAGGTCTTGTTTGGTTAACAGAATTATAGTCCATTTGAGATCTGGATCGATTTTAACAGCACACAGCACCGGAGGTGGAAGCATCACTGGCCTCGCTGCTGTCTCATAGAATCTCAGGGTTGGAAGGGACCTTGGGAGGTCATCTAGTCCAACCCCCTGCTCAAAGCAGAACTAATCCCCAACTAAATTGTTCTGTTAAAAATTTGGTTTAGTTATTGAATAAGAACAACAGCTGCTGAGTCATCAGAGGGTTTTTCTCTTCACCTGTTGAGTTTGTTAATGATGTCTGGATTTCACCACTGGCACCTGGGGTATTTGGGACACTCCTGGCCCAGTCCAGTAATAGAGCAGCCCGCTGTAGAAAGCACCGCCTGGCTGGATTTAGCTGTGTATGGAAAGAACTAGGCTTAGATTACAGCCGTGCACTAGCATAAAGCGCACTGACGATCACCTCCCGTGGGCATGTCTGAGGGAGCTTCCCCAGCACACAAACCTGTTCTCTTGGTTTCGGGGCCATTCAGAATTCTGTGCAGCACCTGGGACGTGCCAGTCGGAGCAGGGTCAGCCCATGTTTCTGAGTGACTTGGGATATATTTGCCATAGCTAGAGGCTTAAGTGTATTCCCATGTCAGCTTTTACCAGTGTTACCTGAAGCTTCAGGGAAATGCAGAGAACTGGGAGAACAGCAGACTGTACTTTAATTTCCCTCAAACAAACCTGACTTGCCCTTTGCAAATGTACTAGTTAATCTGCCAATAAATGTCTCAGACATACTATATGAATAATAAAGTCTGCAGTTCGGCATGCTTCTTATCGCCTAAAGAAATATTGCTAGATTCAGCTTCCCATTAACTACTTCAGCTCTGGAAACATGGACCTGCTATAGTCTACAGATTAGATTGCTGCCTTCCTCTGTGCTCTGGTTTCATTGCTAACACCCAACAAGATCTGCAGAACATTCCACACATTGCAGCTGGATTATCTTCTTGCACCGCTGCTAAACCCTGGAGTTTATCACTGCTGCAATTACACTGACTGCCAGTTGCCCACACACATTTTTAGAGAGCTCCCCTGTGATCCATAAGGCCTCACACAGCTCAAAGCCAACTTTCTGTTAGCTCATTTTTCTCCTTCCTTCAGAGAATATGCATTAAACACAGGACTGTGGTGTTTGCCAATGTCTAATGTAGGCAGGGCCAGCTGGGAAGGGGCAGGGGCAAAAGGGACAGTTCGTGCTGTCCCCTCCATTTGATAGGGCCCCAAACCAAGCTGTGTTGCCACCTGGTGCACAGGGTCACAGCATCACTCAAGTTTGGCCCACCAGCCCCTCCGTCTCAGCAACACTATAACCCCGCACGTCCGGTCACCCACACTCAGCCTAGGACATGGGCTCAGCCTTGCAGGACAGGAGCCAGCCTATCACCCCGCCTAGGGGGCCTTCCCTCAGTGGTAATTTTTTGGGGAACATGGGGGCAGTAGCTATAGATTTTGTCCAGGGCCCCCAGAATATCTGTGTGACCCTGAATCAGGGCCAGCTCCAGGGTTTTGGCCGCCCCAAGCAGCCCCAAAAAAAAAAAAAAAAAAAGCCGCGATCGCGATCTGCGGCGGCAATTCGGCGGGAGTCCTTCGCTCCCAGCGGGAGTGAGGGACCATCCGCTGAATTGCCGCCAAACAGCTGGACCTGCCACCCCTCTCCGGAGTGGCCGCCCCAAGCACCTGCTTGCCAAGCTGGTGCCTGGAGCCGGCCCTGCGCTGAATATAGGAAAAAGATCTTTGGGGATGGAGGGTGAGTCATTCCGTCCTAGGTCTCAGCCTCTCTGTAGATGTGGGACAGTCTGCAGCATTTTGCTATACTTAGCAATTCCATTTTTTTTAATTCCTCCAATGTTTTTCTCGGCCTTTGCTGTTGGGGGAGAGTTCCTCTCTTTTCTCTCCTTTGATTCTTTTTAACTGGGGAGCTTTGCTAAATTACGAGACAGGTTGGTGCCATGACTAAAGCACTGGGCTGAGAATCAGTAGACTTGAGTTCCGTTTCCACCTCTGTCTCTCAGACATTCCATGATGCTGGGCAAGTCCCTTTGCCTCAGTTTCCCCACATAAAACATGGCAATGATACTGCCCTTTCTGAAACACTTTGAAATCTACAGGTGAAAGCTAAATGCCAAGTATCATTATTTATTATGATTTTACTTAAATTTATTAAAGAACAAATTTTACACAAAAGATTTACTACAAAAATTGCTAAAATTCAAAATATTTTTACTAAATTTTGTAAAACACCAAGATTCACAAGGCATTGCCACTTAAATGCAATATCCCTAATATGAATATTAATTTAGAAAATTATTTGGAGGACTCCAGATATTAAGAATCAGCCCCATCTTATCCCTTCTGGAAGATTATATATACTCTCAGATTTATATATAACAGCATTTCATTTGTCCTAATAATATTAACAAACCAACCCATGTGGCTGTACTGCTGGGTGAGGAGAATGGTCGTCTGAAATACAAAAGCAAAAAAATCACTTGATGCCATTTGTCCACAGCTGGCTGGATTGCCCCTTGAAAATCTACTTACTGACTTTCAATTTCCCCACCAGAATCTTGCGCTGCCTGGCTATTTCTGTCTCTATTGCTAAGGGGATTTTTCAACAACATATCAGCAAAGTACAAAAGCACATAAAGCATTACTCAAATCGCTTATTCTTGAGCTGCACAAATCCTTACTCTGTCATGCATCCAAAATAAATAAATAAATACAAGGATTCTGATGGTCTTTTCATATACTCCAGCCACATCTGGCAAGCTACACCGGCATGTTTAGGGAGGCTATACTAAAAAGGCAAACATGCTACACATACATGAAATATTTATTTCATGAGCAAATTTTCCTTACGGGCGGTAATTAGAGAACATGCATTTTCAGTTTATAAATCTCTGAAATAAGCGACCGAAGCAGCCAGCAGCTGGTTCGTGAGAACATCCCTTTTAATTTATATTTTGGTTAATTTTAGCGTCATTTTCTTGGTCTCCTACCACTTCAGCCAAACCAGGAGCATTTGGTAGATATTAAAAGAACAATATAGGTTTCACACTTCTTAGAACGTGTGGCTGGTGTAACTTAAGCATTCGGTGTGCAGATAGTTTTTTCATTTGCCTTTTATTTGTCTAAAAGTTGAAAATGTCTCCTCATTTAGGAATGACTCAGTAGAAAGAACCTAATCCTCCTTTGAATTTGTAGGGCATTAAAGTTCTAAAGCATTGTGGTGGCGTGTGTCTATTTTTCTTCCCACAGCCATATGCTATTGTTCTACATGTCTGGATTCAGGGAAGCATCCCTGTTCAGCACCCAATCGAAGCATACCCTTAATTTTGAGCACATGTGTCTGTGCAGTCCTGTATCTGGGTCTAAACCTCTCAGAAAGGCAAACATTTTCCTATGTTAGGTGAAAAACAAGTTTCTGTATAAAAATAAATACATCTCTTCACCCACGTCGGTCCCTATGTCACGGATCCGTGACCCCGAGCCCTTCTTTAACACAACTGACAACATCACTAGTTCATCAAAGAAGCTGGGAGGAAAATAGCCAAAAAGAGAGAGATGAAGAAAAAAGACTAGCAACGAACGACGATGGATCACGCTGTTTGAGTAAGAGACTTTCCCAAGAACTGTCCAGCTGTTCATCTCAAGCCAGTTTCTGGAACAAGCAGAGCTGCAGGTACTGGGTGAAGATGACATGGCGAGCGATGGATTTACACATCCATAGCAAGGCTAAGGAATCTGGCTTCACTGGGGCTCATCCAAGCCCAGACCGCTCCACTCGTCTGAGATGATGGAAATTTCGCTCCTTGGCTATCTGTTTGTTTTGCCTTCAGATCAAGTTCCTCCTTCTCCCTATGGTGCCAGGAGCTTGGCACAGGGACTGGGAGGTCTCCTGCATTGGCAGCAGCTTCCAGGGCGAATGGAAACTCAAAGGCTTACATGAAAAACGATATGGCCCTGTCATCCCCTCAGCTCTGGGGGGAGGGTTGGCGAGCATTTAACAGAAAACAAGTTCAGAATAAACTTCTTACTCTGCTTGCTTGGATTGCTCAGGGGAGTTCTCTAGCTTAATTAATAAAGTAAATGGCTCTTTTTAGAGCTGAGAGTAGGAGAAAGGCTTTTTGTACTGCCGTCCCATGGAAGTCAACATAGATTCCTTGAAAAAAGAGCGAGTGAGAATGAACTGTAGATAAAATATTAAGGGATAGATTCTGTCCTGTCCTGGATGACCACACAAGGGATGATGGGACTCTCCTGTGTGGCTGTCCACTTTGGGTGTAGCTGCATGGTCAGAAAGCAGAGGCCATGAGGCCACTAGATGTGTCCCCACATGCATATGGACGGGTGTGTCATGGAGAACGAGGGGGACTTTGGTCCCACACCTCTCCTCCCATGTGTCACCGGCACAGCTGCACCAGGTCATGAGCTGGCACAGAGTATGTCTCCCTCTCCCTTCCCCTCAGGGAGCTGGGCGATGGACTAGGACTGAGTCACAACAACACACTGCCTCGTGCACAGGGCTTGTGGCAAAGCCATGCCTGAGATCTCCAATAGGCACCAATGAACTCCAGGCACAAGAGGTGTGGGGGGAGGAGAGGGAGTTTTCTCCACTGCTCCATTCTCCTCTCATTTAATGCTGACCATCTCAGTGCTCAGCTAAGTGCTTCCCCATCCTGAAAGGGACTCCGGGGCCAGCGGGGGGATCCCCTGGCCGCAGGGCTCCTGCAAAGCGGCGTTGCCAGGGTGCAAAGAGGACGTGGCCGTGCAGAAGAGCCCATGTGGATTAGCTCTTCAGAGGAAGGTGTGAAAGGCCAATCCCCTGTGAAACATTTCAAGAGCCATATGGGGAACCTCCCAGAGATTCATGTCTCTTTTGGTGGGGGCGTCTCTTTCTCACACAGGACCAATATGGCCCATAAAACACAGCGATAGCACAAAGGGAGTGTGAACAGAGGGACAGGGACTTTACTCTCAAGGCCTTAAAAATTTGATTGTTCTGTTTTAACAAAAATAGCTTCACATTCTGGCTGAACTGGCAGTGCACTGGGGTGCAGCTGGCTTGTCTCGGGGACCAGGTGTGGGATAGGTACTTCAACAATTGTTGGCAGTTCTTTGCTGTACACAAGTGATGGGCTGTCAAGTTTGTGCTTCTCTGTGGCTACCTGGATTGTTTATGCTTAATTTAGGTGACAGTGGCTGACAATCTATGGATTTACACCAGGGGTGAATTTGTTCCACCTTTTAAAAACACCTGTTGTTTTACATTTGATGTAGAGCTGCTCAAAGCATTTTCAACAAAACGTTTCCCATCAGAAAATGCAATTTAATCAACATCAAAACATTTTGCAGAACCATGCGCATTCAACAAAATTTTCAAGGGGAAAAAGTCAAACAAATGTAATAAAACATTTTGACATTATCAAAATGAAATGCTTTAATGGTTCCAAAGAGAAAGCTTTTGGAATCCTCATTTCCTGGGAAATTTCAAAATTTCAACTTTTGGTTCTGATTTAGAATGAAAACAAATTTTGAAATGTCAGTTTGCCACAGACTGGAAATTCTGATTTCTGACTAGCAGTGGTGTGAAGCCATTTCGGTTTCAGTTTTACAGCTACTGATAAAACAATTATAATAATGCCCCAACTATTTCAGAGTAGCTGACACAGCATATTGTGACATATTAGCCCACGAAGAAACTGAATCATAGACAATCTCAACAAAGATGTGCAAATGTAGAGTCAGGCAGAAGAATGCATGTGCATTGCATGTTGTTCTGATTCAACGTTCTTATTTTTCAGAAGATAAATAGCTAATTGTGAACGGCAAGTCATATAAGCAGCAGCAGCAAAGAAAAATGTTTAATGGCGGTGATGGAGGTCTGGGTGTAAGAGGATCCCTGTAAAGAGTATCCATTACTCCAGAGCAGCCTCTGGAGTTTGTTTAAAGTTTTGAGTAGGGTATAGTCCTGTTCTCTGTTACCTGACACTTTGTAGTTCGTCCTTTGCAGATGCTAACAACAGGTGCTAACCACAGCGGTGGGCATCGGGGGCTCACTCCAGAAAGGTAGTCAGCACCCTGGCCCTGACCCAGCAAAGCTCCTAAGCATGTGTTTACTGAAAGAAATGGGACTGGTCATGTGCTTAAAGTCAAATATGTGTGCACGTGTTTGCTGGATCAGGACCAGAGCTCTCAGCACTTTGCAGAATCAGGCCTCCATGTCAGAACAGACCCGAGAACAATATTCTGAAAATTCAGTGACTAGACGAGAGTGGGTCCAGCAGAAAAAGATCTTTCCCTTTCTTGATTGCAATGGGAACTTTATCCACGGCATCCATTGAAGAATGCTCAAGGAAGGAGGTGGAACTCAAATTGATCGGAGACTAAGATACCATGGTGATGGGTAAGCCTGCATAGGCAGACTTCCAGCAGGTCCACCCCATACCTTCTCCCCCATGCACCACAGAGTCTTGCAAATGGTACTGAAGCTTCTGCAGAGACTCACCCCACACCAAAGCCAGAAATACTTATATAACGGATATTCTCAGAGAGGACAAGAAGCTATCATTTGGTTTGAGCCGACAGTGAATTAGCTGTACACTGATGCATTAGCAGAAGACAAATGCCCCATCTGGTAATTGCATAACACGGATTTGTTAAAAATGCTGTCTTGTCTTTCATATTAAGCAAAAACCACAGGTATTTACAAAGGGAAAGTCAGAATTTACCAGAAAATAGCGTGTCATTTTTTTTAAGCCAAAAGAACAATTAAGAAATCGCCACTTAAAGAGAAATCCACTAAAGTGAGAGAATTCGTTCTGTGTTTGATTATGATCCCAGAGGTAGAAACCCGTTTCCAATCCCCTCTCAGCCTTCCCCCACTAGCAGACCTGGGGTTTAAGTGGACATATTATCCGTTGTTTTCCCTGCAATGTTTACAAGCTTGGGGAAAGTGAAGAGCTGGCTGTGGTGATGAGCTGGAGTTAAAGAACACACTGCCGACTCATTGGTGTCCTGTGTAAAACTTGTGTCGAGGGAAGCGACTTGGTTGTTAAACTTCTCCATGGATTTGTAAGCATGTTTGATAACGCCAGTGATCATGTGCAGCCATCAGAGCTGATGTAGATCTGACACAGTCTGAATAGGGCCTTCAGTCTCTTAGAAGCTTAGAAAAAAAGGACTTCGAGCTTCAGAGCCTTAGAGCCTAAAGAAAATAAAGCCCTTGGTAAAATAAGCGGATCAGATAAGCCAGAAGAAAATGGAATTGCATAAAGTAAAAATAACTAATCTATCTGGTTGTCACCACGTAGGAAAAGCAAGAGCTGATAATAAAAGAAATGGTGGTTCTGTTGGATGCTTTCCCCACTGGTTCTAGGGTGCTCGTCTGTGGGTTGCTTTGCTTGTTTTAACTGTAGTGAAAATAGGAAGAGTAGTAAATGGTGTTGGTGAAATCACCTCACGCATAACACACTGAATCAACCCCCCAAAAGCTGTCAGGACCCTTCTAAGTCATTTAAACCCAGGAAATGCTAATATTAAATCCTCAAGAGACAAATATCCCTCGGCCCAAATCCTCCAGCTATGAAAAAACAAAGAGTGTTTTAGTTCTGGAATATGTAGGTTGGCTCTTTAATATTCGCTCTGCTGCACAGACACAATGCAAGTTCCATAATGCTTTTCTAAGGGCTCAGAAGTTTCAGTGAGGCCCCTCTTTGACTCACGGAAGGAATTGGGTTCACATAACCCTCACTTAAAAAATAGACCAGCACATTTTTGCTTTATCAACCTCTGTTTGCTAAAGACTAAGGCTAAGTGATCTGAAAAGGTTATTTTGAAGCAGGGTCACACTTGCTGCCACAGGTCTAATAAAACAAAACTATAGCCAAATTAGAAACATATTTCATCTAATAGGGGAAAATATAATTGGTGAATCTGTCTGGTGTTTGACCTACACTGTTTATGCTAAATGGAGGTTTAAATATATCACAATGCAGCACACACGAGAAAAGCTGCATTCACTATATTTTCTGTGCTATGATCCCTTGTCCTTAACCCTTCGCTTCCATTAGCTGTGGCTGCATTACGCAGAGGCTATAAAGCAAGGGTGATGCTCAAGCTTTTCAAAAGTGATGAGTGACTCGGGGTGACCTGAGATATTTTAAAGGGGGCTGCACACTTCAAAAAGTGTGGCGCTCCTGCCCCCTGAGAATTGGGTCTCTAAGGTGTCAGGTTTGGCACCCATAAACCGAGGCACCCAAAATCACGAGTCAGGGCTGAGGATCTTGAGAAGTTATTTAAATGGTAAGATCTTTGGGAAATATGTTTCTGCAACTCCTGAATGGAGATTCCCGGGGCTACCACAACACAAATAATAAATAATAATAATAATGCAGTCATGAACAACTAAACGTAGAACTCAGAGATGTGTAGGACTGGAAGAGACCTCAAGATGTTGTCTAGTCCAGTCCCCTGCACTCAAGGCAGGACCACATAATGTAAGTGCCATCTTAGGACTCAATCTTCAACATTAAAATGAATACAAAAGCTTCAAAGCAGAATACTGGAGCTTACAGCAACTTACTGGGTGGTTATTGATGGAATGCCATGGGCAGAGTTCCCCAGGCCTGGCTGGCATCCAACATATGCAGGAATGAAAAGCAAACTTTTCCTAGAGCCCGTCAGCTTTGGATCAACGTTTTCACAAAAGAGGTTGAGAAAAAGAGGCTTCCCTCTGCCCACATTGAAATGAATTCTAGTGTGAGTGGATGGTCTCTCCTTGCCCTGGTCTGAGCGTGGGGTTTTGGACCTTCTGTGCTGGAACCAGCCTAGGCATATCATTAAGTTGTGATCAAAATTCAAGCTACACAAACTCTTTGCTCGCCCTGGAATGGACACCCAGGAAATACCCTCCCCATTATGACATGCGCTGGTTGATGATGCAGGAGGTGTAATTGGTAGTCAACCCGCTGTTTATAATTCCTATTTCCTAATTCTACACCTCTCTGTAATTTATGTTCTGAATAAGACTGAGGGGATCCTTGAGCAATAGTGATGGATGAAAAAGATGTCTAGGTTTACTTGGTCCTTCCTCAGCACAGGGGACTGGATTTGATGACCTCTCAAGGGCTCTTCCAGGCCTACAAGTGTAGGAGATTATTAAAAAGGAAATCATTTTTAAAGGGTCCATCGCTTGGTTCTTCACAGTTATGTAACATTTCATAAAGTTCACAACAAATTGATTCCTGACTCGTTCGTGTGACAGCAGCCAGCCCGGTGCGTTAGCAAGCCACAGTCTGGGGAGTGGGAACCTGCTTCTCCTGATCCACTGCAAAACTCAACCAGTATCTCTGTCCAGGAAGGCACCATCGTGTGTGCAAAACAAGCTACAAGATTCCTCATCAGGCCAGTTGCCTCAGGAGAAGAAAGCGCTGTGCTGCAGCTACAGTCAGCAGTGGTGGAGGACAGGCCGGCAGACAGAGCTCCGCAATATGGACTCATGGTGGGAGAACTCCCGAGTCATTGTCTCATCGTTTCCTTGTATGCCCCTGTCTGTCAAGATCCATCTGTTGTCTCCTGTCTTCTGCTTTGACGGGAAGCGGGCAGGCACCGTCTTTTCAGTCATTGTCTGTATGGACACCTCGCACAATGGGGTTTTGGTCCAAGACTGGGGCTCCTAGGCAATAGAGTGATACAAATAATTAATATTATTAATACAAATAATTTTCTCAGCACTTGCTGATAACAAAGAAAGGAGGGATTTGGTGATGGTGAAGCACTGGAGTGGGTTACCTAGGGAGGTGGTGAAATCTCCTTCCTTAGAGGTTGTCAAGCCGGGTCTTAAAAAAGCCCTGGCTGGGATGATTTAGTTGGGGATTGGTCCTGCTTTGAGCAGGGGGTTGGACTAGATGACCTCAGGAGGTTCCTTCCAACCCTGATATTCTATGATTCTATGATGACGTACCTCAGAAAGAAGTGGAAACACACACTGTTTATTCAGTTCTAGACACTGCCTAGCTGTAAAATGCAAAGTGTAGGTCCACCTCTGCAAAGCCCAAACCCAATCGTCTCTAGATGACAGAAAATCCTGTCATGCCTCTCAGTGTGTCAGTGTCCATAGGGCCAGGGTAATGCTCAGCTTCTCAGAAACACAAAGATAGCCCAGCGATGGCATTCATTTCCTATATGGCACCGTCTACCTAATGCAACCTTCTTGGGAGCTGCAGCTTCCATTACATTTAATCATTCCCAACTGCAGCTTCAGACTGATGGCAGCTTCTATGAAAGGGAATTACTTTCCCCTGCCTCTTGCATGGTAAAGGTGCCTGGGATAAAGTTATGGCTGCTTATCAAAGGAAACTTCTAAACACAGCTATATGGGACTCATTACACACTCTCTTTTGGTGAGGGACATGCACCAGTCGACATGTTCATGCATGTTAATATGTTTCAGCAAAAATCCATGAACTCTCAGCCAAACTTTTGTAGCTATGATTCATCTCCCATAGGACTTATGATTCAAAACAAAAAATCCCAATCAAACAAACAATCACTCAAGCTCAAAGTCTCCAGCAATTTGACTCCTTTTAGCCAGGAAGAGGTGGGACTCCTGGCTCGTCCCACTGAACTATTTACAAAGATCACTTAACACAGACAGAAAGAAGCTCGTCTCATCAGGGCATTGCTTTGGTAGCCAGAGATACATGAAAAACTCATACAGAATAGGAAGAATGTAACAGTGTGCCTAGGAGATGGGCTTGGAGCACAGGATTTTTTTTTTTTTAAAGCTTGATGTGGAAGAGAAAGCGGCTAATTAAATTCCTTTGCTGAACATACTTAGTTAATCTTTCACAGAGCTGATTGCATTTGGCTGCTGTCCAATACCAAGAAGATAGGATTGTGTTCAGTGAGAAGTAAAAGCAAAGCATTGATTTAGGAGGATCCATGGAGCTGACCAGCTGACAGTATCTGGGCTGTTTCAAACATTTAGAGAGGAGCGATAAGAGTGGCCAAGGTGGCACTCGCGAATTCTTAGCGCATCAGACTGTGTGTGTAACTTGCCTCTGCGATCTCCTTCCACGTTTGAGGTGCAGCGTGTCGGAAAGGTGCGCGCACAGAAAGCCTGCGCCGCGCTGTCCCTGACGATACAGTTATTTATTCAACATCAAGCACCAAATGCATCAAAAATAAATAAAACCATTTGTTCCATCTGCACCGGCAGCCCTGAGGCCACACGCAGAGCTGAAGTGATTCGAAAACGTGTGGTCTGGAGCAAAACGTCCAGCCTGATTTCAAGCCAAAGAGGCTCGACCGAGCGTCTGAACCTCGGCTGCACGTCTGAACTGAATTTCCAGCTCGGCTGAACACGCCAGGGCCCCGGACTTCCCCACACACAGCGCGCACGTGGCCAGGCAGACAGGACATAGCAACTGGGGGCTCCGTCGTCTAGAGCTTGCTTAGCAGACACGTTCTCCAGGTTGCCAGTGTTCACTGAGCCAGTCCGGCATGGCAGAGGTGGGGGCTTGGGTCTGAATGGGGCAGCCGCCTGCAGTTATAAACCCTAGAGAGAAGCTCCCTCACCCCTGGCACCAGGGAAGGCATCATTCTGCATTGGACCCACTTGTGCCTTTAAGCCCCAGGGTGCACGAGCTGCATGCAGACAGCCATTTGCAGTGCAGGATAACTGTATTGAGCTTGCACACTTATGAACTGACTATCGTTCTTACCTGCCACTAGATGGCGAAGTGTGCATACACTGGCTGTTCACTTTGCACAGGCCACACAACAGGAGTGGTGCACCATACACTGCCCCAGAGGCTGCTCTGCCTCCCGCCTGCGCATGGTCTGCTGGTGCCTGGTGCACCTTGATGGGGTGGCCAGGGCGAAGGAAGGTGGGTCTCTGGCCCTATTCGCTCCCCATCGCCTTTCAGTTGCCTCATGCTGCTGTGGGTGCTAGACCTGAGTATCCTGGAGCTCAGGGGAACAAAAAGGATTGAAGCTGAGCCTTCACCCCAGTGCAGGGGGCTCTCTCCCCACCGCTGTACCCGAGCTGGGCTGGCCAGAATCAGTCCCACAAGTCTCCTAAGCAGAACTCAGCCTAGAATTCATCAAACAAAGCAACAGCTGGGAGTTTGGAGGTGTGTTGCCAAGGGAGGTATGTGTAGAGCTGTGCACTGGCTCACGCAAACCAAACCTGCTCAGTCCCACAGAGCCCTGCTCAATGGTTTAGCCAACTCTGACCGATGAAGAGCTCAGGCACCACTGCTGGGGTGCCAGGATGTCTGAGTACATCACCCCTGTTGTGCCGAGCGGGAAGCCATCCCCTGGAGCTAGGAAGGGGGAGGGGGATGAGTAATTCCGGCAGGATGAAATCCCCTTGCAGCTCTTTCAGTGGCCAGAAGGGGGCGAGAACGCTCTGATCCTGCCGCATGGCGTCCGCCACCCAAAGGTACCAAGTGCAGGGTGCCACCAGGCTACCCCGACGGCAGACTCCTGCAGGAGTGGGACATTTGCATCCACCTCATCTATTTCCAGGGTGAATTTGCCTGAGTTGATTATGCCTGAGCAGCTCCCTCAGGGATATCATTAGACAGGCAGTTAGTGAACCACAACGTGAGGTTTTGCTTTTCCCACAAGATCCTCATGAGAAAGTGCTCCCTCAGCATGTCTCTTGTCTCCCAAGGCTGTTTCTTCCATTCCCTTAACCCCTTGGTGTCGCAGAGTCTGAGGAGAACATACACGGTGCTTCCAGGTGAGGCACCAGGGACAGATCCTGATACAGCTGGTTCCCAGAATGGATTCTCCTTCCTCGGGGCGAGCGTCTCTTCCTACGGTTACCTTGGTGCTGTCTTTCTGCCTTGCCACTGATCAGTTGGATCTTGTGTTTTCTTGCCTGACTTTTACTACCTGCTCTAGTTTCTCTTCACTGGTAACAGCAGTCTCACAGAGTAGGGAGCTGGGTGCGATTTTAAGGCTGTGCCACTCCAAATATTAATTCTTTTATTACAGCCCTGTGAACCAGGGGATTTGTATCCTCATGCTGTTGGAAGGCTCCCTCTGTAGGTGGGTGACAGCTGGATTCAGTACAAACGTCCCAGTGTCACACCATGCTCATGCCATTTTCTGTAGAGATGGAAGTGAATTTTTTTTTTTTTTTGTGGCATGCCACAGATCTCTGCTATGCACGGACCTTTGTGTTCAAGGTCAGTGTTTGGCCTGGGCGCTGATGGGTGCTCAATCGCAGGGTTGGAAATCTGAGCACATGGGAATTCCAGCTCAAAACAAGTCAGACAAACTCATGCAAGCTTCTGAACACGCCGGCTCCCAAGTGAATTCATTCCTGCACTTATCAGGCTGTGCGTGTCCTCTTACTTGTCTAGAGCACTTTGCTGGGAAAGTCTTAACAGAAAAAATTTCAAATTTGTTGCTAAACCATATTTATTTTGATTGATAATAAAGCATCAGTTCAATTGCTCTGGGAGCTTTTACAAGAAATTGAAACCTCACAGTATCAAATATAAATCAATTAACAAGTGCTGTATGATAGTGCGTGCGAACACCTCCTGCACAGCGACAAACCTGGCAGGCCATTCCCATTGCTGTGTGATGGTCTTTACACTAGTGACTCCCATGCATTGTGTCCAGATGTCAGAACTTGCACTCCAAAGCCCATACAGATCTTTAGAGAAAGTCCGTGCAGAAGCACTCCAGCCCTGTTAGACCTTCCCCCTCTATCTTCCTTTTTCATTTACTTCAGAGAGAGGAACCGTGATTCCTTCTTAGCGGAGGATTGATTTAGACATGCAGTTTTCACCACAGACTTCACAAGTGACTGTAACAAGGTCACAGAGAAAAGGAGTTTCTCCCTCAGCTTACAGAACCACGCTATGAGCTTAGAATTACATCCACTTTGTCTAGGAGCTCAAGTGTTCCATGTTTGCACCCATAAGAAAATCTCTCAAATGCAAAGGGCCGCGAAGGGAGCCTCCTGCTGCTCCAGCCAGACCCTCGTGGCACTTGCTAACTTTAGCTGTGTTTGTTGAAGGACCCGCTCTGCAGCACTGCTGAGCACACACCAGCCCAGCCAAAATCCAGGAATGGGTGCACAGGACCTCTGCAATTCAGCTCCTAAATGGTTGGGCCCTGTCTCTGTGATGAAAGGGGGGTGAATTGCAGCTGAGATGTCAATGGAGGAAGCTGGGATGTATGGGGCTTTTACCATGTATACACTTTGTAGCTAATAAAGCATGGCAGTGGGGTAAGGACATCAAATATCAACTGTTCTTTATCAAATTAAATCTATAGGTGAAATGAATAGAGCAGCTGGAGGAGGTACACTACTTTGTGAGAATATGCTTTCAGAGTGAAACATTGAGAATATACTGTGAATTGTCAGAATAATAGGAATATAACAAGGTCAAAATATTAGCCCATAAGATCATAATCAACCTTAATCCAGCAAAGCCACTTGGAAAGGAGATTGTTTTGTCAAAGGCTTTTCATGGCCCAACGGCTTTGTAGCACAAGGATGCTTGGATCAAGTCCTTTCTGATGAGCATTTATTACACTGAAGAAATGTCACATTCGTTTTATGCCAGGAAACTTCATAAACTTTCACCAATAATTTAAAGACTTTTCATCCTGTAACTTGTCTGAGAAATTATTTAAATGTAAAGCGCGGGCAGAGCTCAAACACCTCATTGCGGGTTGTTCCAAGGGCCGAGGAGCAGGGATGCCCGGGACTGGGCTCTCTTGAAGTGCCATATTCACTAAGGGGAGCGTGAGAGTCTCTACCTGCTGCATGGAGGCCGAGCAACACATCAGTAGATTAGGGCAGGGCTGCGTGTCTGCGGGAAAGAATCATTTGTTACGGCCCATCCAGGTATTCTGGTGCTCCCGATCCTGCATTTCAGAGGTGAAAAGTACGCAAGAACGAGAGTCTACATTTGCCTTTGATTTCTACGTACACAGAGCGTCACTCACCTGCGCTCAGAGCACCCTGCCACCACGTGCACGTTACAGGCCCAAAGGCAAATTTCAGTCAATTCATCCCTTTCACCGAGCAGCGCCCTGAGTACAAATATGCCCCAGCACGTCGCCTAGAGCCTCAGTCCTCTAACTCCCACTCCCAGCTGGAACTTCAAATGATTCTTCACCATTCAGTGCCCACAAAAATCCCCAGCAACTTTCCTGCCCTCCCTCCTATCCCCTGGCAGCTCTACCTCTCAGCCTTCAGGGCAGGCGGGAAGGAGCACACAGAGGAGGAGGAGGGGTAGAAAGAAGAGCAGTTAGAGTGACACAAACAATCGAGAACTGTGCTGAGTTGTAATCTCTGTTTTTTTGTTTGACAACAAGTCATTTCAGTGCGGCTGGGTATGTCCCCCTCTCTCGGCTCTCACTTGACAAGCATGGACAATAATGCACATTAGATGGGCTTTGGGGGAGGGAGACACCCCACACGCGCACACAGAGTGTGGCATAGAGCAAAGTTCTATGGTAACAAAATCGCAATGAAAAGCAGCAGGGTCTTGCCGCATGAGGAATACAGTTACAAAACTGCATGTGGCCATAGGAGATGCACAGACGACTGTTCCAGAGTGGCATGTGCTTGGGGGTAGGTTACAGTCAATGTTAACCTTGTGATTCACAGGCCAGGAGGCTCTGAGGGAGGAAATGTCTGGCCCTGCCAAGACCTGGAATTTTTTGTTCCTCTGTGCATACCACTACGGTGCAGCGCTGGGCTGCTGGAACAGTTTGTGTAGTGGGGGAGCTGAGAGCCATTGAACCAAACTGTAAACCCTGGATATGATAGAAACCTCTTCAAGCCAGGGGTGCAGTCACACCCCCAGCACCACTAGTTCCTGCACCTATGGTGCAGAGAGCAGCTAAGTTTGACAAGGTTTTCTTTGCAAATTCATTAGCAGGTAGGCTTCAGTGCGTAAATATAAGGGAGAGAACATGTAGCAACTCAGAATTGCGGGAGAAACCATAGGAAACCCCAAGCCCTCAGCACTTGTGCTCAGATTTTGTGCAACCCAGTTGATTGAACCTGTAAAAGAATAAGCACTAGTTCCCAAATCACAAAGGTGTGACGTTCACCTCTGTGCAGAAAGGGCTTGTTGCACTGAAGTGTCCCATAGGCCAGGCACAGCCTTTGGCCCGGGGGTGGATTTCACCCCAAGACTTTGTTATATTCGTGTCTGGTCCTTCATAGCATCTATTTGGAGCCAGTTCTTGGTCTCCCTCCACAAGGGTTAATGTTCTGTAGTGGAGGGAATCTCTCTCTTTCTGCTGAGTTTTCTGCCCTTACATCATGGCTGTGTTATGAGGCCTGGCAGGGGTCCGTGTTTCAGCACCAAAGCTCATTGCTTCAAGCACTGTGTAATTTTTGGCAGCAGGGGAAGAGAACCTCATTCAAGGAATTTCAGGCCGATCAATGCAGTAAAAACACAAAACCTCCCTCCCCCAGCTGCAGGCCCAGCAGGAGCAAGCGCTGCAGCTGAGCTTTTAGCCCCATCCATGGGAACTGAGGGATCAGAGCAGAATCGAACGTCACCTTTCCCAAAGCCAGCACAGCGCTGTCGGGAACCAAGGTGCTGCCGCGGGGAGTGCAGGTTTGTCAAACCTCAGGTGAGTCTCTGGCCTGCAATGGACTTAGCCCTTAACCCAGCTGGAGGGGCAGAGACTGAGTCTGCGTGTGTACGTGTGCCGCACCTAGCACAAAGGGGCCCCGGTGCTAAATGGGGCCGTCGGGAGCTGCTCCAGGAGGATAATGCCCAGAGAAGACCCCTGAACATGGCACTGCGGGTTAGGGCTTGGGGTTTGCAGGCCAGTCAGGGAAGAGCCAATGGAAAGCGAGTTCTGTGAAATGGGAACGGGGCCTACCTCTGGGGTTTGCTTCACCTGGCACTTGGGCACTATCGTGCTGGGAACACCTGAGCTGAGCTGCGTGGAACAGAATCACACCCTCACAGCCTCTAGGAGCTGAGTTGGACACAGCCCTCAGACTCCAAGGGAAGATCAGCCCAACCCCCCAGGCTTTCCCTGCCGCCCTCGTGACACGGTTCCAGGACATTCGCCAGGAGCTCGGCCAAGACACGATGGAGCTGGGATCCCAGGATCCCAGCCTGCATAGGGATATATAACAACGTGCTGCTCAGCATTAGGTGCTCTGGGCCAGGCCACGTCTTCCCCGTGCGGTCATTAAAACACACAAAGGCTTCAGGCCACCCACATGGGTGGCTCTTTGGCCACCACTTCCACTCCCTGCTCTACAGCCACTGCGTTACCAGGGCTTCGAGCGAGGCTGGAGCATTACAGCTGGGACAAGGAGCAGGGAAGCAAACTCAGGAGCTGTCTGGGGTCATGTCAGCCTGAGATTACCAGCTGGGGTAATATGAAACTGCAGCGGAGCACAACTGGGGAACTGGACTTATCCTACTTCAGGAGGCGTAGACTACCAGGACCTGGCTTCTGCAGTGAACTCACTGGAGAGAGCAAAGGCAAGAAGCTATGTATGCCGTTCCCCAGACGTGAAAACGGACTGGCCGGAGGGAGGAGGCCCAGAGGACACACCCTTTGGGAGGAAGACAAGGACAAATCGTACAGTGAATTGTTGAGATTCAAAGCCGGGAATCAGGAGTCAGGAGTCAGTGTCCAGCTCGGCTAGTGAGTGATCCTGGGTAAATCACTTAACGGCTCTGTACCTGCCCTGCAGCGCTCAGCGAGGCTTAATTGCTGGCTTCCCTCGCAGAGAGGAGTAATTAATATGTGCAAAGTGCTTTGAACGCCTCAGCTGAAAGATGTTATGGAACTAAAAAGGTGCTCGAGTATTAGTCTTATCACAGCTTTAGCGCAGTTACTGCAAAGCAAGTTGTGTGGTGCTCCTGAAACAGCAGCTAGGGCTGAATGGGGCTTGTCTGCCTGCTAGACGCTCCGTCAGACCTATTCAGAGATTCCAGACGGGTGGCGGCCAGACGGCTCTTACAGCTCAGGGACTGAACAGGATGGATGCCTGGAGGAAAGTGCTCCCAACAGGGGATGGGACTGTGCAGACTGGGACACTGAGTGGGTCAGAGGAAGATGAGCTGTGGGGTTCCTGTGCCTGTGGGGTTCCAAATACTGCAGTGTCCGGGGGAATCCTCCATGACTGAATCTTCTTGCTCTCTCCCCGTAGCTGGCACATGTTATACAAGAACTATCAAAAACTGGCATTAGGCCTGGTATTATATGTAATCTCAGCTAATCCTCTGAAAGAGAGAACAAACAGCTTGTCAATGAAATTCACAGATGATACTCAACTGGGAAGAGTTGCAAATACCAATGAGGACAAAGAAATAATCTAACAGGACCTGGAAAGATTAGGAAGATGGCAGCAAATAACAAAGATTCATCTTGGAAACAATGCAGCTAGTACACCTGCGGGGAAGTAATTCCAAAATGATACTGACTAGGAGGGAGAAACATGGGAAGCTGTCATGATGGAAGAGGCGTAGTGGGGACAGCAACTAGGACCTGTCTGTCTTACACTTAATAATCAGGTTGCCCTAGCTATGGCACTGTAGTGATACAACCCAATCCCTGGGGTAGATACAGCTAAGTGGACAGAAGGATTCTTCTGACAACCTAGCTACCACCAACCTGGGGAGCTGGATTACCTACCTGCAGAGAAGGGCTACTAAAATAATCCGAGGAATGGAAAACCTACCTTACGAGAGAAGACTCAAAGAGCTTGGCTTGTTTAGCCTAACCAAACAAAGGTTGAAGGGCAATATGATTGTTCTCCATAAATACACGACAGGGATAAATACCAGGGAGGGAGAGGAGTTATTTAAGTTAATCGCCAATGTGGACACAAGAATAAAGAATAAATAAATAAACTGGCCATCGAGTTTAGTTTCGAAATGAGATGAAGGTTTCTCACCATCAGAGGAGTAAAGCTCTAGAACAGCCTCCCAAGGGAAGCAAAAACCTGAACTGGTTTCAAGACTGAGCTGGATAAGTTTATGGAGGGGATGGTGTGACGGGACGGCCTGTGGTGGTGTGTATCCCATCTAATTTATTTGGGCATAAGCTGTTAGTCTTTAAGGTGCCACCAGACTCCTTGTTGTTTTTGTAGATACAGACTAACATGGCTACCCCCTGATATTTGTATCCCATCTGCGACCTCTAGCAGTAAATGTCCCCAACGGCTGGAGACAGGACACTAGATGGGGAGGTGTCATAACTATAAAGGGAAGGGTAACAGCCCTCCTGTGTACAATACTATAAAATCCCTCCTGGCCAGAGACTCCAAAATCCTTTTCCCTGTAAAGGGTTAAGAAGCTCAGGTAACCTGGCGGACACCTGACCCAAAGGACCAATAAGGGGACAAGATACTTTCAAATCTTGGTAGGGGGAAGGCTTTTGTTTGTGCTCTTTGTTTTGGTGGAGTTCGCTCTTGGGACTAAGAGGGACCAGACATCAATCCAGGCTCTCCACATCTTTCTGAACAAGTCTCTCATATTTCAAACTTGTAAGTACAGCCAGGCAAGGCATGGTAGTTTTATCTTTGTTTTCTCAACTTGTAAATGTACCTTTTACTAGAGTGTTTACTTCTGTTTGCTGTAACTTTGAACCTAAGGCTACAGGGGGGTCCTCTGGGCTCTTTAAATTTGATTACCCTGTAAAGTTATTTTCCATCCTGATTTTACAGAGATGATTTTTACCTTTTTCTTTAATTAAAAGCCTTCTTTAAGAACCTGATTGATTTTCCTTGTTTTTAGATCCAAGGGGGTTGGATCTTGATCCACTAGGAGTTAGTGGGAGAAAGGAGGGGGGATGGTTAATTTCTCCTTGTTTTAAGATCCAAGGGGTTTGGATCTGTATTCACCAGGGAATTGGTGAAGGGTCTCTCAAGGCTACCCAGGGAAGGGAATTAGCACATTGGGAGTGGTGGCAGTGGACCAGATCTCAGCTGGTAGTTAAGCTTAGAAGTTTTCATGCAGGCCCCCACATCTATACCCTAAAGTTCAGAGTGGGGAAGGAGCCTTGACAGGAAGGCTCTGAGTTACTACAGAGAATTCTTTCCCAGGTGTCTGGCTGGTCGGTCTTGCCCACATGCTCAGGGTCTAACTGATCACTGTATTTGGGGTCACGAATTTTCCCCTCAGGTCAGATTGGCAGAGGCCCTGGAGGGTTCACCTTCCTCTGCAGCCTGGGACTGGGATCACTGGCAGGTTTAAACTAGTGCAAATGCGAATTCTCTGTAACTGGAAGTCTTTCCATCATGATTTGAGGATGTCAGTAACTCAGCCAGAGGTTGGGGTCTATTTCAGGAGTGGATGGGTGAGGTGCTGTGGTCTGTGATGTGCAGGAGGTCAAACTAGATGATCACGACAGTCCCTTCTGGCCTTAAAGTCTATGAGTCTATCAATGGAAAAGCCCTTTCTTTTGCTATAGGAAGCGTGTTGGCCACGGCACTACAGCGGCAGTGTTGTATCTGCGTAGCCACAGAGCCCATAGCGTTGACATGGCCCAAGTGTGAGTCTACAGTGGACTATGGAAGTAAACAGGACAGTGCAGTGTTGGACAGTCTCCAATGGGATATCGCATCCCAGAACAGCCCGACACTAGTCCCTCTCTGTGCAGGTCTGGTCTGCCCAAAGCTAGCGTGCTGTGTCCCATTCCGGGCTTCTCAACATTAGGACGAGGGAGCTTGGAGAAGAGCAGTAACAATTATTAGGCTCCTGGAAGCACTGGATTGATGAAGAATCTTAGTGAGCATGTACAGCTTATCTGAGTTGTAACTGGAGAGGCAGAGAGGGTGGCTTGGTAGCCATTTATTGCACAAACATTTGGAAGGTGTAGGCTGCTAGGATGGAGAGAAATTGCTTAAGGAGGTACAGAGGGGTGTATTGAGGAATACATTAAGCATTTAAAAATTTAAGCCAACTCTACCAGGATGAACTTTCCTGACACTGGGATATACCAGGTTGTGTAGTGGTCTCCCAGGGGAAGCAGTAGCATCTCCACTGTTTGTGATGTTTAGTAAAACAACAACAAAAACCTGGACTAATCAGCTGAGAATGTACGCTTAAAGAACAATCCCATCCAAGGCTGCATTGCTAGGTGACCTAGTACGTCTTCTCCAGCTCGATGAAACCCGTTGTGAGTTTACATATTTCTTAAACAAAACAAAGTTAATTGGAATATGGGAAAATCATCATCAGCAATTTCCTCTCCACACTTATTTGTAATAAAAATAGTCCATGGAAAAATAAAACAGAAAAAAAAATACATGGGACTAATATTAAATTACCCTGATTCTACCGTATCTGAGCTGGAAATGGAATGTAATGAAATCTGGATGAGCCATTATTGCTAACAAGTTTGGCATTGTAACTTTAGGACATTTTACTCCTTCCAGCATGATAAGATTGAACTTTGTTGAGCCACATTTTTCCCATTTAAACAAGTAGATTATATTTCCTATAAAGTTTGAGTCTTGGAAAAAAGACGCGTTCTGAGCTCTGGGGGAGGAAACGTTGAATTCCATCTGAAACGATGAGAATACCACAGATGAAAAAGAAGGAAGAACATGAAGTCGAACTGGAAATAATTCCTAAAGCCTTTCTTCCCTTTAGGAAAACAAGTTCCTTCCCCCAGGCCACAATCACCATGCACTTTACGTGCCTCAAAAATCTGTGGATCTAAACAGATTCTACTGACGGAGAGTAAAATCCACCCCAGTGCAGAGTGCTAACACAAAAAGCCTATGCCCCAAGTAAGGCCTCAAACTAAGTGGGAACTGAGGTGGGCCTATGAGGGTGCCAGCCCTCTGCACAGGAGTGCATTTCATCCTGAGAGCAGAAGCCTCTCTCTGTCTGTGGCAGCAATTGGAATATTGTGTGGAGAGTGACGAGAAGAGCGCTCGCTTGTGAGAGAAATCAGTCTGGGGCTGGGGTATGTTCTCACTAAAGCCTTCCGGCTTTCTCTCCAGCGCATCTTTGTTGTCCATTGTCCAGCCTGGGATAATCTCTCCAGGCTATATCACCCATAATGCATCACAGTCTCCACTTTTACTGAGTTGCCACAGTGCATCTTGGGAGTCCCTAGCCACAGTGCATCATGGGAGATGTAGTCCATCCAGGGAGCCTGGTCCATAGAGGAGAATGGAGACATGAAGAGTCTGAGTTGCAACTCCCGTGCAGCAGCATTTCTACATCAGAATTTTACAGGTGGTGCCTGTTTAGTTTTTTAATGGAAAGTCAAAATTTTCAGCAAAATACAAACGTTTTGTAAATAAAAAAAATGTTTAGTTGAAAAATTCCATTTTGTGTTGAAAAGCAGCTTAGAGAACATTTTTCAACCAGCCCAAGCAGAGATCCATTTCTGTGTTTGTCCCATTTCACACAGCTGGAGACAGTGTGCTTTCTCACTGGCCCCCACAGGAAAGGCACCCAGACTCCCACCCCAGGGTTAGAGTTGCAAACGCAAAGAGTAGGAAAGCAAAGCAGGAACTTGACTGCTCGCTTGGTAAAAGGTCACTGCAAAGCAGTGCTGAGAGGGCCCGCAGTGCTCCCGCTCGGTACAGCCTTCGAGGGAATCAGCCCAGTGATGATTCACTGGAACTATTGCAAGAAAGTTCTTATTTCAGAAGGAGGAGTGGGAATTCCAATGTAATTCATGTTGACAAAAACAAATCAGAGAGTGTAGCTTTAAATAACATATGGCAACACAGAACCCCCCTTTTCAGCATTTCTTACGCAGCTGCATGGAAGGAAGTGACACTTTCCATTCCTGCACCATGGTGCACACTGTACAGAGAGCCACACACACAGACTCGAGAGGACTTGGAGGGGCTTTCTGCGGGTTACCTGGTCCACCCCCCTGCATCATGGCCGGGTTCATCCTAAGCCAGCTCCAAATGTCAGGATGTTTCCAGCGACGGGGACTCCATCGCGTTCCATGGTAGCAGTTCCCCTCTCCCTGAACCAGTCGCTAGTGTTATAAGGCCTGCGCCTCTCTAACTTGGGCCACTGCGATGTCACGATTTCCGGGGGAGGGGGGGGGTCACTCCTAGCTGGCACCAGCGTAAGCGAGAGCTGGAACAGGTCCCTCAGATGTTCTCTAATATTTACCCTGCTCTGGGCCATGCCATGTCAACATGCCGAAGAGGGACAGAAGGAAAACCAAACAGGACTCCTTTGATGATCATTGTCTGTCCTGGTGCCAGCATTCAGCTACCACAGGGGCAGGAGACCTCTCCGGTTTCCAGGCTTCTCCACTGAACAGGCAGAAGGGCAAATTGTGGGGCCAGGAAGCCCGGAGGTTGGGGGAGGGGTGCTGGATAGGGAAGGACTGCTGGTGAATGCCTGTATTGCTCAGACGTAAGGGCCTTGTTGTGAGAGGTTAGACATGCCCAGGAGGAAAGCCACTGAGGCGAGTTTTTTTTATGGAACAGAGGATACAAAAGGATCAAGATTAATTCAAAGCCAGAGCCTCCTGCGGAAAAGACAAATCACAGACGGGACACGGCCACTGACCCCAACTGGGCACTCTTCAGCCACAGCCTTTACTGCAAGAAGCGGGAGGGGAGTTGAGGTAGGTTTTATCAAGAGAACCAAAATGACTGAACCTTCTTGGGCAAGCGGTGGTGCCTAGATGGGGGGAACCCCTGGAGGCACTGTACCTCAGAGACACCCCTTTGAGCCTGCTCCCCCCTCTGTTTCTCTCTTACCCAAGGGGGTGGGGAGTTTTAATGCTGCTGGCCCTGTACCAGAAGCAAATTACAATGCACCCTGCACCAGCCGAGTTTACTCTTGTGTATCCAGCCCAAGGTCTGCATAGCCATGCAGGGGCATAAGGGATCAGGGGTGTCCCTATTCCCCTGCAGAGGCATGTAGCCCTGTCTCAAGAGGCAGGCTTTTCTCATTGCTATGGTCAGGGCTGGATGCTATTGTGCAGGGGTTAGACTGGACAATATCATCAGGTTGCAGAAAAATGCGAAGGAAACGTGGAATGAGTCTGTTATAAGCTTTAACTAGAGTGCTGAAGAGCAGAGAGAGACATGGCCAAGCTCACTGCCTTATCGTCCTGTGGCTAATAAAACAAGTCCGGGCAGCGCTAGCAAGCAGGAGCCTAATTAAAGCCAATAGTAACTCCGAGTGGCGGATGGTAGGAACAGGCTTGTGGAGGAGAGAAATGATGTGCCACAGGCTACGAAGGAGTGGGTGCCGCTCAGACTGGCATGATAGACAAGTAACCCCTAGTCACCCAGGCCAGTTCCCAGGACACATGGTTTTCCATTGCATATATTATCGTCTCCTCATTTAACAGAAATAGCTAAATAGGATCTGCAGGAGTGTTTACTTGATTTTACATCTGGAATATAAATAAAAGATGGTCGGCGCATAATGGAGCATGCAATTCCTTTGGAGAGCAGGGAACAAAGTGCCTTTCCTCTAACTTATTTTAGCAGTTCTCAGTAATAGGATTTCCAGTTCATTGGGTTATCGGAAACACTGCTCATTTTCACGCTGAAGAGGCGATTTCAATGCCCAGCACAGTACACACTCTGCTTGGGATTCTGTGTTAGTTTTTTGATATCCACTAATTTCTCCATGCTGAGGCGAATTTGTCACACGCTCGGGTCTGTTTGATTTCATTAAACAGAATATTTAAGCATAAAAATTGTTTAATCGCCTTGTGTCATTATGAGATGAATTTCATTTTGCATACATTTGCATATTTCATCAGAATTAAGGCTGCTAATATGCAAATGAGAGACAGGTTGCGGCTGAGGTGTTTATTGTAATAGCTTCAGGCTGTTCCACGTGAAAGCTTTCTAGGTGGCGAGGAAGAAGGGGATGTGGGAGGAGACTGGGTTTCGCAGAAATAGTTAAATATGTAAAAACATCCGTTTGTTGCTACTTTCCCCACTAATGTTCTCTGCACAAACAGCATGTTTGGAGTGTACATTTTGTGTCTTTCATCCCCTCAAGTATTTAGGAACATCCAGATAGGAAAGCTAGGAGCTCGCTCAGCTCCCCATACGTAATGGGTGTGTGAAGCCTATAGCTAGAAGAGCAGCCCCCAGGACTGGCTTGAATGCCAGCAAAGAGAAACGGAACATTGGACATACCAGCCACCCCGAAGTTATGTGCCAGGAACTGTGCTCCGAAGGCGCACGAAGTCTGTTTCTAAATATCAAGACTGGGATTTGCAGAAGTGCTTGTCTGGGATTTTGGCTTGCAGATCCCATAGAACGCAGGCAAGGGTGGTCACCTAACCTCTTAGTGCCCCAACCCAAACCCACCAATAAAATCCACTCAGAAAGGCTAATTAGGTGGCTGAACTATCCTTGTTCCCCAATTATCATACTTCGTGGTAGGCTGAATAAATTCAGCACCAATGTGGCATTGGAATGAATTCGAAAATTCTAGTGCAAAACAGTAGCCACTGCTTAACTTATTTCCTGATCAATATGAAGGTTCCCATCAGCTCTTTGGAGGGTGAGACTCCGGAGATTATAGGATGTGGCATCACACCTTTGCATTTTACTTTCTTAAAAAATAGTCTCTGCTTATTATTTATGGAGAAAAAAACATCCTGTGATTTTAATCCTTTATGAAACCTGATTCTTTAAGAATATATTTAAACCCTTGTGTGTGGGGTTTATTTTGTTTTATTTTTTTTAAGGAACTAGTTCAATAGGGGCTGCTATGTTAAATCCATGAGGAGTGATTAGCTACTTTGACTTGTGTGTAGTAATTAAAACAAAATTAAGTAGTGAATAGGCACAAGCATCTCTTCTGAGTGGGGAACATGCCTTTCTGCTGACTCTGCACAGAGTGTACAATACGTACATACAATGTGAACTCTGGCTAGGGGCTACGGACAATGGTTGAACAGCACAAAAAGAAGAGGAGCTTATGGGAATTAAAAAACGTTTGGCATTAACGTTTTAAGCACAATGGGTTTTTTCAGAGCAAATTAATCAAAACCAAAAATCATCATCACTTCTGCAATGAAGACTCTTGAACAATCTCTTGGCTTCTATGTCCAGAGGTAAATGCTGCCCATACCTTAGATTTTATGTGGGTTTTATTTTTTTTTTTTAAACATTAGCTCTGAATAACCATCCCAAAATGACTAATAAGGAAGGCAACCGTGCACAGCTGTGATAGAATGCAAATCACAGCTCTATTCTGAGCTTTCCTCTAAATGCAGAGCAGGGAGAATGGGACCACCTTAAGGCCCTTTGAAAGGCTAGGACTTGAAGGTATGTATTTGTTTTAAAAATGTGGTGATTGCAGAGAAGAGAGAAACCTGAGAGCTTATTCTTGAACAGTCAGACAGGGTCACTAAAACCAGACTAAATAGTCTGACTGCAGGGCAAAGCACTGGGGCTGTCTGAAAAATGATCCTCTGGATGGAGAGAATAACAAGGAAAACCAGGGAAGGAGGAATGGGTGGGAATGAAAAGCTACCAGAGACAGTCAAAATAGCAGGATCAGAGGTTATCATACACAGGATTCAGTCTGCAGCCGCTCAGTGTCTCTCTGGGGGAGGACTGTTCCAGGAGGCAGAAGGGAACATCAAATAGCGATCTTTGCATTTCAGGAATTTTTTTAAAATAGAGAGAGATTTGTTAGCAGTGGAAGGTAAAAGCGGGTATCTGCCTCATATTGCCTGCACCACACAGGCAGAGGGACTCTAGCGCCAACAGCCATAGTTCATCAGCAGATACTGTCTACACTCAGCATATCCACGCAGCAGGCTCTGTCAGCACACAGAGAGTTATAACTATTAATTTGAATGGCCCTGAGCTTTTGAGTGGATCTTACACAGACTAAGAACCAGTCTCATGCCCCACAAAGAAGGCAGGGATATTTCACAAGGCAGGCCTGTGTAACTAGCTCCCAGGGCTCCGAATGAGAGAAGCTTGGTTGGGAGGTGACAGCAAGCCTTCGCTTGCTACTGATTTGTCCCTACACTTCCCCCTCACTACGTGGTTATTTAACATAAGGACGGCCAGACTAGGTCAGATCAAAGATCCATCTAGCCCAGTATCCTGTCTTCCGACAGTGACCAATGCCAGGTGCCCCAGAGGGAATGAACAGAACAGGGAATCATCAAGTGATCCATCCCATTGCCAATTCCCAGCTTCTGGCAAACAGAGGCCAGGGACACCATCCCTGCCTATCCTCCATGGATTTATCTAGTTCTTTTTTGAACCCTGTTATAACTCTTGGCCTTCACAACATCCTCTGGCAAGGAGTTCCACAGGTTGACGGTGTGTTGTGTAAAAAAACACTTCCTTTTGTTTGGCTTAAACCTGCTGCCTATTAATTTCATTTGGTGAACTCTAGTTCTTGTGTTATGAGAAGAAGTAGATAACACTTCCTTATTTACTTTCTCCACACCAGTCATAATTTTATAGACCTCTTATATTCCCCCCCTTAGTCATCTCTTTTCCAAGCTGAAAAGTACCGGTCTTATTAATCTCTCCTCATACGGAAGCCGTTCCATACCCCTAATAATTTTTGTTGCCCTATTCTAAACCTTTTCCAATATATTTTTTTGAGATGGGGCGACCACATCCGCACGCAGTATTCAAGATGTGCGCGTAACACGGATTTATATAGAGGCAATATGATATTTTCTGTCTTATTATCTATCCCTTTCCTAATGCTTCCCAACATTCTGTTTGCTTTTTTGACTGCTGCTGCCCATTGAGTGGATGTTTTAGAGAACTATCCAAAATGACCCCAAGATCTCTTTCTTGGGTGGTAACAGCTAATTTAGACCCTATCATTTTATATGTATAGTTGGGATTATGTTTTCTTATGTGCATAACTTTTTATTTATCAACACTGAATCTCATCTGCCATTTTGTTGCCCAGTCACCCATTTTGAGAGATCCTTTTGTAGCTCTTCGCAGTCTGCCTGGGACTTAACTATCATGAGTAGTTTTGTATTATCTGCAAGTTTTGCCACCTCACTGTTTACCCCTTTTTCCAGATCATTTATGAATATGTTGACTAGAACTGGTCCCAGTACAAACCGCTGGGGGTCACCACTATTTACCTCTCTCCATTCTGAGAACTGACCATTTATTCCTACCCTTTGTTTCCTATCTTTTAACCAGTTACCAATCCAGGAGAGAACCTTCCCTCCTATTCCATGACAGCTCACTTTGCTTAAGAGCCTTTGGTGAGGGACCTTGTCAAAGACTTGCTGAAAATCCAAGTACACTATATCCACTGGATCCCCCTTGTTCACATGCTTGTTGACCCCCCCTCAAAGAATTCTAGTAGATTGGTGAGGCATGATTTCCCTTTACAAAAAAACTTGTTGACTATTCCCCAACAAATTATGTTCATCTAAGTGTCTGACAATTTTGTTCTTTATTATAGTTTCAAACAGTTTGCCTGGTACTGACATCAGACTTACCGGCCAGTAATTGCCAGGGTCACCTCTGGAGCCCTTTTTAAAAATTGGCATCACATTAGCTATCCTCCAGTCATTTGGTACAGAAGCGGATTTAAATGGTAGGTTACAGACTAGTTATGCGTCATGTGACTGACGAAGTGGATACTCACCCACCAAAGCTTATGCTCCAATACTTCTGTTAGTCTATAAGGTGCCACAGAACTCTGTCGCTTTTTACAAATCAAGACTAACATGGCTACCCCTCTGATACTAGACTAGAGTTAGTAGTCCTGCAATTTCACATTGGAGTTCCTTCAGAACTCTTGGGTGAATCCCATCTGGTCCTGGTGACTTACTGTTTAGTTTATCAATTTGTTCCAAAACCTCCTCTAATGACACCTCAATCTGGGACAGTTCCTCAGATCCGTCATGTAAAAAGAATGGCTCAGGTTTGGGAATCTCCCTCACACCCTCAGCCGTGAGGACCGATGCAAAGAATTCATTTAGTTTCTCCATAATGGCCTTATCATCCTTGAGTGGTTCATTAGCATCTTGATCGTCCAGTGGCCCCACTGGTTGCTTAACAGGCATTCTGCTTCTGATGTACTTTTTTTTGCTATTACTAAACCCCTCCTCCTTACACCATCTCATCGACGCATTGAGACCCTGCAGTTCTGCCTGTCTAACTGGCCCTGCCCATGGAACTGGAAGCATTTCAGAGAATGCTCCTATGGAGATACTGGACTTCAACCTCCTACCTAGGAGCCTAAATTGGGCCTTCAGGACCCCTCTGCTACCCTTCCCTATGTCATTGGTACCTACATATACCACGACCACCGGATCCTCCCCAGCACTGTACTACACATACGTCTGTCTAGATGTCTTGAGAGATCTGCAACCTTTGCACCAGGCAGGCAAGTCACCATGTGGTTCTCCCGGTTGTCGCAAACCCAGCTATCTATGTTTGTAATGATTGAATTACCCATTACTAATACCTATCTCTTTCTAATAGCTGAAGTTCCCTCCCCCAGAGGAGGTATCCTCAGTGCGAGAGGATACCACAACATCATCTGGAATGAGAGTCCCAACTATGGGATAGTTTCCCCCTGCTCCAGTTGTTCTCCTTCCCTGGGACTTTCATCGTCCTCAACAGCACAGAGGCTGTCAGACTGGGGGTGGGACCATTCTACTGTGCCCCTGAAAGTCTCATCTATGTACCTCTGTCTCCCTTAGCCCCTCCAGCTCTACCACCCTGGTCTCTAAAGTCCATACATGGTCTCTGAGGGCCAGGAGCACCTTGCACAAAATGCACACATACGCCACCTGCCCATAGGGCAGGTAATCATAGAATATCGGGTTAGAGGGGACCTCAGGAGATCATTTAGTCCAACCCACTGCTCAAAGCAGGGCCAATCCCCAGACAGATTTTTACCCCAGTTTCCTAAATGGCCCCCTCAAGGATTGAACTCACAACCCTGGGTTTAGCAGGCCAATGCTCAAACCACTGAGCTAGCCCTCCTCCCTCATATGTGCTATATTAGGTGCAATATACTGGGTAGTCTCCTAGTTTAGTAGTGCTCTTCCACAGGTGTTTCTTTAGTCCCTACCCCTCTTCCTTCCCTGAGAGGATTTCTACTCTGCAATGGTCCTGTAAGCAAACAATCCTCAAGGTATAGGGAATAATTAGTAACAAAACTCCACCTACTAGGAAAACCTGTAGATCATGCACTCTGCAAACCACATTGTATGCCAGCACACTGTAAAGTAATACCAATTTTCAGAGAGAAGTTTGGCTAGACTTCATTAGTCACCCTACTGCTAGCACACACCTGAAGGAAAAACACAGCCCACCCCCATTTACCTGCTACAGACTTTGTTCCAGCTGCAAAGGGAACCCTCTTATCCTTACACCTGGGTCACCTGATCTAGTGTTAGACAGGGGATTCAGCCTATCAGGAGCCAAAGAAAAGGATGAGTCCCACCCCCACGCCCCCAGGAAGTATAAAATGGCCGCCAGCCTGGTTCAGTTGCTGCTGGGCTGTGGGGAGGAAATTTAGTGTTTAGTAGGGAATGGCTTTCAAAAAGGGAAGGTACAGCCTGATCACTCAATAGTAGTCAGTCTTGTCTCACTAGCCTGTAGGTCTAAAGGGCTAAGTAGCAATACCCCCAGGGACTGCATGTTAAGGCCTAGTCTTGCTAGTTGCTTTGAGCAGCAGGGCCCAGTTCCTAGTGCACCTCCTTCCTGTCCCGTCTCCTTCTCCCCCCCCCCCCCATCACTGAGGGGCTGTATCTGTACAGGAGCTTGTGGGATTGGAGATGAAGTAGTACCTAAGCAAAGATGAAGTAGAGACAAGTGAGAGGTCTCAACAGCTCATTCCTGCTGCACCTGTAATTATTGTGTGACATGCAATAGACAGCTGAATCTCTGGGTCCCTTTATCTCCTCAGAGAGGAAGAATGGGACCTTTTCCTTCTCGTTTCTGGAAGGGGTCTACCCCCACTGTTGCTCTCTGTAGTGTGGCTGGGAGAGTGATACAGGAACAGCTCCTCTTTTGCGCTTACCCCTAGACTACAATGCTTGTTCTGTGGGGAAGTTCAAGGAAATGTAACTGGCAGCACAGGAATAAATGGGGCGGAGAGAAGCGCTGCACAGTATTGGAAGCAGGTCTAGTGTTAAGTGAGTTATTCACACAAGGCATTAATTAAACACCGAGACAGCCAGAAAACTACCCTCCAGACCAAGCTGTTTAGGCTTCAGAAGGGCCTTCACGGAAAGCACTGCAGTAAGGAGCCTGCTTTTCATCACTTTAATTTGTCAGCATGTTGAAATACTATGGGTCTGGGTGAAGGTGGGGACACAGGAAAGCAAAAGGAAGGAGCATGTCAGGTGAATTAGCAATGCAAATCTTAGAGCCTCTTCTGCAAGTTCCCCATGGGTGGAACAGTGTTTGTAATGCGAGCACCAGAGACTTTAGCAGCCCCGTAGTGGCAAATTTCACAGGAGTGTATTGTTCTTCATCTCTGCTGTGTAGGAAGTATAGGATTGCTTAACAGGTCAGCTAATCCATCCTCTGTCCTCATGCGCTTTCCCTAAACCGCCCTAGAAAGGTAGTCTAGTCTAGGATGACTCCATCGGTGGTGATTATTCCTAAAGCATCCCTGCCTACCCTGACCTAGAATTCTTCTAGTGATTGCTTGTCCATAACCTTCCTTGGCAGCTTCCTCTAGGGTCTTAACCGTTCTTAGCTGTATGGTTTTTCCTAATACACAGCTTGCACTTTCCTAGTTGTAGCTGGAGACCCTTCCTGCTGCTTCTCTCCTTGGTGACAAATGACAGCAATTGATCCTTGCCTATTTTATCAAATCCTTTCTCATATTTCCAGCTCACCATAGCATCCCCACTCACTTGTCTTTCCAGTCATCACCTGCCTAGTGGTAAGTCGCTCCTTTTAGGTTTTATTTTCATGTAGAGCTCCTTTTCTGCCCCGGCCTTCCCTTGAACAGATCTATTTATTGTGGCACATGCATGGGAAAACCCCAGCTGCATTTCAGAGCATGTGTGGGCTCTGGCAGGTACTTATTTCATGGTACAGAAAGTTTTGCAAGAAAAAGGGTGTCCCACAAACACTGATAGTGCTAGTGCCCTGGCAATAGTAGCCAGTGGAGAGCTGCTGTCCTCTCGCCAGGGAACAGAAAGTGGATACATATTAATATTTTATTTGTTTTGAGAAATTTACAATTCTGCCAAATCCAAGAGACAGGCAGGCAACTAAATATACAGCAAGCCTCTTGCCAGATATTAGGCAAGAAAGAAACACACACACATTGAATTCTTTTAAGTTACGACTGCACTTAATTACTGCTTTTTCCTCCACTCATAAACCACATATGGGATTCATAATAACACTGAATCTGAGATGGCCTGCCTTATGCACCAGAAAGAACAAAACAGTACAAGTGAGCAAAGGAACTTATTACATCTTTCTAGGCAAGATACACGCTTTGTCTTGAATCCCCTTCCTTACTCATACAGCTACATGGTGATTTGGAAGCTTATAAATAAAAAGGTATGAAGAGCCATGTTCCTTTGTGCCCCTGCCCCTCTTCTGAATGAAGCACAGTTTATATGACACCCCCCCCCTTGGCGATGCAATTTAACCTGATTCTTGGGTGCCACTCTAACCAATACAATGTAGCAACATCCGTGTGCGTGGACCAGACAGAGGTGCAGTCTCCATTCTGTGGGGCAAACCGAGGCCACTGAATGGCCAGACAGGTGGTAAATATCCAGGGGCACTAAGAGGAAATTTCTGAGCCCCTCTGGTTCAGAAAAATAAGTGCAAATTACAATTCTATGAAATTGCCCTGAAACTGTGAAAGGTTTTAAACAGAATTACAATATTTTCTACTTTATCACCAAATGCTTTGCTATTTATTTTTTAAACCAAACATAAGCATAGGAGGGGGTTGGTTATTGTTAGAGCTGTGTAAAGATAATTTTCACTGTTGGCTGCTGGAGATGTGGTGTACAACATCTCTGCTCTCAGAGCACCCCACAAGAGTGGCTCTGTGGTGTCTCCTCACTGTGTGGGGACATGCTGACTGCCTGATACTTTGGTTTTAAGTGTTTCTCTGGTAAGGTAGATGCTTTTGGGATAGAATGAGCCTTGGGTTCATCTCCCCCGTGTTCTTGGAAACTGGTCCCCTGGAGCCTGTCTGCAGGTGTCACGTTCAAAGCTCACTGGCCTGTCCTCCTCCCGCCTGTTCCACTTCATGCAAACTCCTCTGGGCAGCCCCAGATGTGGGTGGGATGGCAGGTCCTCTCTTTGGGATGGTGGCATCTGCTTTCACTCTTGTTTTAACCGCTAGAGGGTAGAATAGCACTGTGCTACTCATGGCTCTTGACTGGTCTCAGGAGTCTCCTATGTACTCCTCCCGGCATCTCCTGATCCTCTCTTGCTCCGGTTCTTCTCCAGTCACCTCTGCCTGTTGGCCTCCAGCCGCAGTTGCCCGGCCTTTGAACCCTCACATCAGGACACAGTGAAGACTTTTTTTTTAACTGTACCATAATGTGGGCAGAGGGGCATGGAAATCTGAGCATGAATCTGAAAATGGGGCTGAGGCCTTCCATTGTAGCCGTTCAGTCCCATTGCAGCCTAAATGACATGAACACATAGGACCGGGAAGGGGACGTGTCGCCTTTCACCTGTCGCTGACCAGTTGCCTCCCGTCGATCACTGGTTCTATTTCCCCTGGTGATGGTCTGGAACACCTTTGGGGTCTTTCATTTCTAGAGCGCTGGTTTGAGTCTGGCCCTGGGACACCGGCATTTCTGGATGTTGGGAATGAGATCGGGGTTCTGATGCTAGGAATCTTATTTACAAGGCCTCAGATAAGATCTTTGCTGACAGTGAGTGAGCACTTACAGAATCCCAGATAATACTCTGCCCTCACCAGGCTGAGCCCCAAAACAGTCAAAAAGGTTCTCGAGTCACTGACTGGCATGGTAGGATGGATCTCCTGCAGTGAGACATGGGGAACGTGTGGATCTGGTACTTCTCCTGTGTGCGTTTTCCTACTCAGATCTGCATGAACATGTTTCAGCTGTGCTCAGCTTCTGCACAACTACTGCCCTTTGTGCCATGGCCTCCGAAGTCCTGCTTGTGCCGCCAGCTGCAATCCTGCGTGTGGAGAGAGGGGTTGTTTGTCTGTGGTGGTGGGGAGCAGTTATCTGGGGACGTGACGCAGACTCCCCATTTCCTGTGATTACCTCACTTTTCATATCTCTCGTCCCACAGGGAATGCAGTTGTTCACTGTAACTAGCCTGGACAGTCTTCAACTTGAGCTGAAAAAGCAGCCACTGCATGGTAACCTGCCTGCCCAGGCCTCGTGCTCGAATTTGAAATCTCGGGTGAAGTAAATGAAGTAATACGGGCTAGCTAGAGCCAAAGAATTAAAACACAGTTAAAAGGGCTCTGGATAATGAAGGCTGAAGTGAAAACAGCCCATCAGAAATCAATGTTTATATTCCACCTCAGGACGGTTGAATTCCTAAGGCACCCTATTGACAATATTGTTATTTAGCCAGGAAGCTGTGAAGGGAGGAATCCATGATGCATTTCATTCCACTCCATTGATTATTATGGGCTTTTATCTGGGCACGCCAGAGGGTGCAGCACTCAAGGGCACTTGAATAGAGAGAGAATTTAATTTAAAACCCCCCAGACTATGCAGTATGTTATGTTTGACTAGCTACCTGCTAATGTTTGCCAAACATTATCTCATTAGGAGTTGTAAAGGAAATATAATTAATATTTTTATAGCAAGAAGGTGGCACTTGTTTCAATAGAGACACTGGAGGCTTTTCAGAGAGGTCTCAAGGTATTCCTGTTCTCATCTCCCGATAAATGATGCTGCTCGTTTTAGGAAAGAATCCAAGAACTATAGGGCTTTACAGACGAGGTATCTTGCGAGCGCAATGTCCAGTTTTATGTTGGCCAGGATGGTCCCCGGACCACAAATCTTCTGAAGGTAAAAGTGGATTTTCTGTTTTTTGCAGAGGGGGCACAAATGAAAAACATATTGAAAGTACAGCTCTTCAGTGGGAAAGACACCCGTTGCATGGAGTGGGTTCTGTGACTATCTCACCGCCAGTTTGGACAGGTCACAACAAGAGTGGGTGATATAAGAGAAAATAAGAATGACGATGATTTACAGGAGGGCTGGATGAAACCCTTTGAAAAGGTTTGGGACCGGGACATAGAACGCTCCCAGCACTGGTAAGGTTCATTATTCCGCACCTGACTGTCTGTATTTGGAACCAGACGTCTGCACCCTACACCTGGCACCTGGGTGCCTCAGGCCAGGGGAAGCTGCCCCCTCAGGAGAATGGCAGGAGTTACAAGAACTGGGTTCTCTTCTATCTCCTCAGCTCCCCCAAGACTCCCCCTAGACCATAATAAAAGCCGCATGAGCCCTTTAAATCCTGCTTATTAACAAGTGTGAGCTAACGAGGGCTTGCCTCACCACTTAAATCCTACTTGAGACGAGGCCTGTGTATGCCAAAGGTTCCCCACCTGGGAAATGGGGAAAGCCGTCTGGACACCAAAGCAGTGGGGTTGTGAGGAGTCAATTATTGAACAGGGCAGGTAAGGAGTCCCCAGTCCATTCAAACATCCGAGAGATGCTGAACTGGGAATAACTGCGGTGTCCAAGCTTCCTCTCTTCCCTACCCTACCTCCTACATTATGCAGTGCTGGCTGACCTCTTACCTTGCCTAGTACTGGGCTCACTCAGACCCATTGTCCCACCTGACCTGGGCTCTCAGTCTCTGGGCTCTCCCAGGTGCTTTCAGGCTCTGACTGCTCTTTCTTTGTCTGGGGAAGTTGACTGGGGTGTGGAGACCTCAGCGTTCCCAGGGTTTGACCATTGCCTGCTGCATTTTGAAGTCAGATCTCACCTTACTTCCTGTCAGGTCATGGACCTATCCAACTTGTCCATCCCAGAGACTGCGGACGGAAAGGAACCTGTTTCAGATGCCTCTGCGGATTTCCACTGTCTGTTGCCCATGACAATTAACAAAACACCTACCAGGTCTTTCTCTAGGTGTGCCCCTCACTGAAAGAAGTGAATGCTGCCTCCTCAATTCTCCATAGCTGTCCTTGTTGGCCTGAAATGTTAAATCTAAAGTAATATACAGCTCTCTGTGTGGGATGTACAAAACTACTCAAGATAGTTAAGTCCTAGGCAGACAGCAAAGAGCTACAAAAGGATCTCTCAAAACTGGGTGACTGGGCAACAAAATGGCAGATGAAATTCAGTGTTGATAAATGCAAAGTAATGCACATTGGAAAACTTAATCACAACTATACATATAAAATGATGGGGTCTAAATTGGCTGTGACCACTCAAGAAAGAGTTCTTGGAGTCATTGTGGATAGTTCTCTGAGAACATCCACTCAGTGTGCAGCGGCAGTCAAAAAAGCGAACAGAATGTTGGGAATCATTAAAAAAGGGATAGATAATCAGACAGAAAATATAATGCCTCTCTATAAATCCATGGTATGCCCACACCTTGAATACTGCATTCAGATGTGGTCGCCCAATCTCAAAAAAAGATATATTGGAATTGGAAAAGGTTTAGAAAAGGGCAACAAAAATGATTAGGGATATGGAACGGCTTCCGTATGAGGAGAGAGTAAGACTGGGACTTTTCAGCTTGGAAAAGAGACGACTAAGCAGGGATGTGATAGAGGTCTTTAAAAACATGACATGGTGTGGAGAAAGTAAATAAGGAAGTGTTATTTACTCCTTCTCATAACACAAGAACTAGGGGTCACCAAATGAAATTAATAGGCAGGAGGTTTAAAACAAACAAAAGGAAGTATTTTTTCCACACAACACACAGTCAACCTGTGGAACTCCTTGCCAGAGGATGTTGTGAAGACCAAGGCTATAACAGGGTTCAAGAAAGAACTAGATAAGTTCATGCAGGATAGGTCCATCAATGGCTATTAGCCAGGATGGGCAGCAATGGTGTCCCTTGCCTCCATTTGCCAGAAGCTGGGAAAGGGCGATGGGCTGAATCACTTGATGATTACCTGTTCTGTTCATTCCCTCTGGGGCACCTGGCATTGGCCACTGTCAGAAGACAGGATACTGGTCTAGATGGACCTTTGGTCTGACCCAGTATGGCCATTCTTATATAGTTTGGAGAGTAAGTGCTTATTCTATCCTGCGTGTTTGTTCTCAGCCTGCTAGATTGTTTTAACAGTAGCATGTGAATGTGGCAATTTGATGTTCCTTAGTAAGAGCATCATCTCCAGATACCTCCCTTGTCAAAGACTGGGAAATGCCTGATCCTAGGCCCATGTGCTAAACATACCTTGGGGAATCTTCTGCTTCAAAAGGTTGAGGCCTGTATTTATAAGGTCTCCCCACTGGACCAGCAGGCAGGCAGACCCGCCTTGAGGTCTTGCCAGCTATTTCAGTATCACTTCAGTAAGGAAAATAATGACACCTGAAAACAGATTATTGATTAGACATTCAGGCATTATATTCCACAGCACCTGCCCCCTGTAAGGATCCTTCTGTGCCGCGACTAGGCGCAGGTGTTTGACTCTTCCATGGGTCGCGGCCCACAGCTGTTAATTATGAAATGCGGACAATGTACTTGGAGTTAAGCAAGATGCACCCCATAAAGAAGCTCCAGTCCCCCAGGAACTTGTATCCTAGCAGTAGGATTCTGCAGTGAGCCCGAGTAGACCCCGCTCTGTAAGAGCCTGCCTACAGTGACCTCAGGTTCATCTCCACCAACTAGGAACCAGCCTGCCTGTCTGCCTGCACACCCCTCACAAGGTCCTAGGAAGGTATTACAGTAAAAAAAGCTAGCAATGTTGGGAATCATTAGGAAAGGGATAGATAAGACAGAAAATATCATATTGCCTCTATATAAATCCATGGTTCGCTGAAATCTTTAATACTGCATGCAGATCTGGTTGCCCCGCCTCAAAAAAGATATATTGGAAAAGGTACAAAAAAGGGCAACAAAAACGACTAGGGGTGTGGAACAGCTTCTGTATGAGGAGAGATTAATAAAACTGGGACTGTTCAGCTTGGAAAAGAGACGACTAAGGGGGGGTATGATAGGTCTATAAAAACATGACTGGTGTGGAGAAAGTGAATAAGGAAGTGTTATTTACTCCTCCTCATAACACAAGAACTAGGGGTCACCAAATGAAATTAATAGGCAGCAGATTTAAAACAAATGAAAGGAAGTATTGCATCACACAACACACAGTCAACCCATGGAATTCCTTGCCAGAGGATGTTGTGAAGGCCAAGACTATAACAGGGTTCAAAAAAGAACTAGATAAATTCATGGAGGATAGGTCCACCAATGGCTATTAGCCAGGATGGGCAGGGATGGTGTCCCTAGCCTCTGTTTGCCAGAAGCTGGGAATGGGTGACGGGATGGATCACTTGATGATTCCCTGTTCTGTTCATTCCCTCTGGGGCACCTGGCATTGGCCACAGTCAGAAGGCAGGATACTGGGCTAGATGGACCTTTGGTCTGACCCAGTCTGGCCGCTTTTGTTACTGCCTCCCAGGAAACACTTTTTTTCCTTTTCAAAAAGGCCTTTCCACCATAAGAATGATGCTCATAATATTGAAACCTCCTTCTGCCCACCCAAACCTTACCCCAAACAGAGCTTCTCCCCTGAAAAGGGAGAAGTACCAGAGACGCCATGAAGTCCACTAGGGAGTTGACTGTTATTGATTTTACACACTCAGATACTATGGCGATGGTGGCAGTATATAACTCTTAGATGGATGGGTGCTGGCAGCAGCTGTGCATGTAAGGGCAGTGTTAGAGTGGGGTGGGTCCCTATGGATGTATTGTTTTCTCCAATGCTGAGAGGTTCCAGAGAGTTTGCCATTATTGGAACCAGAAGGCAAGGACTCTGGGACAATTTTAAGCAACTATGACAATGATCATATATCAAGTATCAGAGGGGTAGCTGTGTTAGTCTGGATCTTAAAAAGCAACAGAGTCCTGTGGCACCTTATAGACTAACAGAAGTATTGGAGCATAATCTTTCGTGGGTGAATACCCACTTTAGCTCAGGGGTTCTCAACCTTTTTCTTTCGGAGTCCCCCCTCTTCCCCCCCCATGCTATAGAAACTCCATGGCCCACCTGTGCCACCACAACTGTTTTCTGTATATAAAAGCCAGGGCCAGCAGTAGGGGATAGCAAGCAGGGCAATTGCCCTTGGCCTTACACCACAGGGGGGCCCTGCAAAGCTAAGTTGTTTTGTCTTGGGCTTCAGCCCCGCTGCGGCAGGGCTCCGGCTTTGGCTTTCTGCCCTGGGCCCCAGAGAATCGAATGCAGGCCCTGCTTGGCGGACCCCCTGAAACCTGCTCACGCCTCCCCCCAGCTCATTTTGGAAGCCAAACATTGTGCAAATTTTATAGCAATACATACACTACAAAGTGACTGGGGAAATACCATCTTACTGTCTTCAAAACTTGCCTTCAAGCTTGTCGTGTGTTCAGGAGATTGTGTGCACACAGACAGAGTTGGTACTAATATCGTTAAACATTCATTTAAATGCTCCATGGCAACTCCTAAATTTAATCAGTGACACATCAACAATAAAGATTGCCAGTCATACAACTTGATGAGCGGCCCCTTGCTCCCTTCCTCCCATCCCTTGCACAAAATCTCTTCCGCTTAGCTGCCTTTTGCTCTCAGCCACATTCGGTGCTACCTGACCCAATGGAGATCTCATTCTCATTTGGGAAGATGCCAGGAGCAAGCAAGACATTCTTTCTGCAATGGAGATGCTGGGGTGAGTGAGCATCAGTGCTAGTTTAGACTTCAGAGAACAAGAACAAATAACAGAACAAAGGAGCATAGCATTAAGCTAAGGAATGGATGGGAACTAAAAGGAAATTAGACAGAATTTCTTTATGTGTAAGGCAGTTAATGTATGGGGCGGGGGGTGGAGGCACATTCAGAGAAACCATTCTAAACTGGTGTTTTTAAAGAGGAGTTAGACAAATACCCCTGTGTATCTGTCTACAGTGGAACATATCTTAGGGGGATATGTTGCAAAACTAAAGGAAAGGAAAATACTAACTGGAATATTGGCCTTTTCCTGTTTTACTAATTTCTGGGGTTGTTTGTTTTTTAGCAACTATTGGACTCTCCTAAATTAAAAAATTGCACGTTATCAAAAGACATGGGGCAGGCTTTGAAAAATGGGTTTTCTGACATTGCCTTGGCTTTTTTGCTTGTATTGATAACATCCTCCCTGATGATATATCTTCCCTGAAAATCCCATCAACTTTTCCATGAGATTTGCATATACTTTCTATAGAACAGGACATTTTTTTTTTCCCAGGGACCAGTTATCTTGAAATCTGATCTGTGAACCCCTTTAATCAGCAGTGCTTACAGGAAACTCAGATATGGAAATGCAAATGTTTTCCCAATCAATAAAGATAATTACAGTGAAAGATAGACTGACATAGTGTCTTGAGGCTTTTCTTCTTGTCTTCCCAGGGACTCCCTAGGGACACTATAGACATTGGTGAATGTCTCTCAGAGGCCCAGGATGGCTGGGAAAAATAGTCTCCAATACAGGAACGCAAACGACATTGTGCCAAGTTAGCAAAATGTATATTTCAGCTGAAGCCAAACCACGCTAGGAACCCAGGCAAAGAAGAACAGTACAAAATGTAAAGCCCTGGCTGGCGAATAGGGCACATTTCTCAGAGATACTAGTTCTACAGTAATTGTTGATTCCATGATAGAGATCAGAATTGTTCATGTCTCTCCCTCGCTCCCTCTTTGAAATATCACCAATTGTGGCCATGCAGCTGCGTGCTTTAACAGCTTTGCTGCACACAGACTTCTGGCATGTTCTCTGGCAAATCTGGGAGGTGGGGACTAGAAATGTGTGACATGTTTGACTGGAGTTACACAAGGGGCTGCAAATCAGCTTTGATTGGAGTCTGAACTCACAGTTTTTAAGTTTTTTTTTAAAAAGTCAATGATCTGCTTTTCAAAATGTTGTATGCAGACTTGTATATTCTGCTCAGACAGCGACTATGTTTTGAGGCTGTTGGTCATCAGTGAATTCCTGGTTCGAACAGTGTTCTGGAAAGTCAGATGGAGCGGGTCACATGGTCCAATAGGGCAGCTAATCTCACTTCTGGTACTAGCAAACCAAGACCTTCATGAGAACCTATGGAAGAATAATCTGAAAACTACCAAATCTGAAAGTTGCGATAAGAATCAACCGTGGGGGTGGGGAATAAGTTTGTTGGAACCCAGGTTTTTCTTAGCTTTAGGACTCATGTTCTATTCTACTCCATTCTGTTCTGTTCCATCGAAGTTCTTATACCACCCTCAGCACTGTTGAACCTGAGCCCTCCCAGAGGTGCATTACGTGTCTCAAGTCAGATGTATCTCTGTGGTCCCAGGCATGTATTCAGACTGGTTCTCACACATACAATTTACAAAGCTCCTCCCAATTGAACTTGGAAGGATTCCTACAGCCCTAGTGGTGATTCCCTTCTGCTGTAACTTGATGTTGCCAGTACAATAATCTAATTGTTGATTATAGCTGCTTGCAAAGCAAGCTCAATCAAAAACCTTTTCCACCTGTCGTCGTACATTCAGCTGGGCCCTCTTTACCTGAGAGAGGAACTTTGAACTTTCTCAGCATCAAGTTAGTGAAACGTTTCCTTGTTTAGATCGTGGAGGAAGACATTGCAATTGGCATGCTTGGGCCTATGTTCATAGAACTATTTATTATGGATACACATGAGGTCTCCCAGTCTGCCTCCTTTCTAATGCAGGATTGTCCCCTGCAGCCCCAGGTCCCTTCTTGAAGAGCCACCATTGTAACTTTTTAACACAACCCAAGATGTATCTCCGAGTCCCTGTCCTCATGGTAATAGTTCAAGGAGAAATGCACTCAGCTCAATGAACTGATGTGAATGTTGTGGATCTTAAGGTTATTCCTCAATCCATTTGCCACTGAGATGTCTCCCCACACATTTGGGAAGGAGAATATGAGAAGAATTAGATGAAAACGCCTTGCTCTTAAGTGCGGTGGTAAGAGGTGGCTGCCCAATGATGCTGTTTCATCTCTACCTACTACTCAGTCAACCTCTGGAGTTAATAATACATTTCTAGTCCTTGTCATCTGCCTAGGTCAGGGAAATGTGCATTTCTAGTGTGTTCCACAATGACAGTTCACCATACATAAATGTGATGTGGCTGAAAATATGAAAGATTTCCACTATCCATCCTTCTTTCATGTAGCTCTGTTTAATGGTGGGGGGGGGGGTTGCTTTTTATCCACCCATGTTGGCTTTTTAGTTTGGAGCAAGGATGAGAGAATGCTCCTAAAGTTTGCCATGAAAAACATTTAGGACTTGCTGTAATACACAGTTTGTTTCTCCTACATGTGACTCAGGGTCACTTCTGGGTAACAGTTTCCACAATCTCATAAGAACGTAAGAGCGGCCAGACTGGGTCAGACCAAAAGTCCATCTAGCCCAGTATCCTGTCTTCTAACAGTGGCAATGCCAGGTGCCCCAGAGGGAATGAACAGACCAGGGAATCATCCAGTGATCCATCCCCTGTCGCCCATTCCCAGCTTCTGGCAAACAGAGGCTAGGGACACCATCCGTGGCCATTCTGGCTAATAGCCATTGATGGACCTATCCTCCATGAACTTATCTAGTTCTTGTTTGAACCTGCCACACAGTGTTCCCAACTCATTCTGGATCTTCAGGGTTATTATTCTGATGTGCTCCTACCATGATGATGGCAGCTAATATACGTGTGTATATATGTGCACTCTCTCTGTCTCCCAGGATACACCACTAAGTACACAAGACTGAACTATTTTTGACTCCGAAGTACAGATTGTTGCCAGGTGGCTTTTCACCTGCCCCTCTCTGCCATCCCAGTGAGGGCATCTGCTAAAAATATGTGCTTCTAAATGATTGATTCATAAGATCCTTTCACTCCCCTGGTGCTACCACCTGGTTAGACCATAACCTCCCATACTGCACTCTGCTGAGTTAAATGCACTTACTTTAGTTATGTACTTCCAACAGCTACAGGCAACAAATGTATTTGGTACGCAGTCATCCTGTACCTCTCCTTGATGTTCTAAAGCAATGAGAAAGAAGTGTTAAATTTGTTCTTGGCTACTTTTCCTTGCAACTCCCAAAGGCTCTGGTTACAAACTGAATCAGTTATCAGCTAGTTAGTCTGCCAGTTCCCGGAGGTACTGCATGAATACTGATAGGGACCCATGCATTATTCAGTGCGAAGAGCAGAGGAAAATGAGCAACACGTCCAAAACAAGAACAGCAGTGGCAGTAAGGGAATAATTAGCGAGCTGTCACTTGTCCCTGTCAGTATTCCCTCCCTTAACACATGAGGGGAAATAATAAAAAAGGGTAAGATCATCTTGCAAGCTCTGCTTTTCAATATGCAGCTGGTAGGTTAAAATACAATGATAAAGGGGAGAGGAGAGAGAGCTCTGATACAGTTTTCAAAAGATATGGCCTCCATTTCCAGAGAGACTATCTATGTTTTTTTATCCCAGAGGCATTGGGTTATACGCTGAGTCCCTGCCTTAAATACCAGCCCACATGCTGTATTGTGAAAGCAAGCAAGCTGTAGAAGATGGGGTTTATTTGAGGTGACCTTTTCCAGAGAGAGCGGTGCTTAACTCGCAGAGTGTAAACAGTTTTGATTTTTTTTCCTTCCTCCAAAACACCAATAAAATTAATGCTTATAGTGAAACCAGGTTAATTGAAACCCTCTCTTTGCTCGAGGAAAAACAGCAAGCAAGCAGCTCCCTAACACAATGGTAACCATTACAGCGTGGGGATCAATGCAGAATTCTAACAGCTGGTGGGGGCCGGGGGTGCGCACGCCATGGCTTACCTTGATCCTCTTCTTGGATTCTCCTGAGAAGTTTGAGGTATCTGAGAGGCAGAGGAAACTACAAACTATAGCTCTTAAATCAAGTTTATCTGGAGTAATATACTAACCAATTAACCAGCTTGTGGACTGATGAGACTAGAGCTGTTCTGCCATCATCTATTAAATCTCTCTCAAAGCTTCTCATGAAAGTCCACCAGAGTTCTGAGTCATGTAGACGAGCTATCATACTCATTGTTGCAATGCTGGTCAGGAGATGTCAGGCTTGAGACCAGAGCCACAGTGGTGTGGGGAGAGGCAGAGTGCACATTAGGCCAGGTTCAGCCCTGATGGATGAGACGCTGTGCTGCATTCAAGGACCTGTAGCCACTCTCCACAGCACTGAATTTTGCCCATCTTCAGGGTCATCATTTTGCAAAATGTCTATTACAAAAATGTCAGTTACCGCTGCCCTCTGCATGTCGCCCGCCTTCTTAGATTGGGGCTATGTGCACTGTGTGTGTTTTGCACTACGAGTCTTACAGCACTGTGCTCAACAGGATCTTATAAAGGTTTAATGCTTACGGCAATGGAAACTTTATCAGCACTGAGCGCTATGGAGTCGTGGTGATAACTGTCTGGTTAGGTCTGCAGGGAGCTTCCTGGTCTGCATTCTCTTTCTGACCCCCTTCACACTCTTAAGCCATGTCTACACGACCGCGGGAAATCGATCTAAGCTACGCTATTTCAGTAACTGAAGTCGACGTAGCTAGATCCACTTAAAGCGGTGTCTGCACCGCGCTGCGTCGACGGAGACCCTCTCCTACCGACTTCCCTTATCCTTCTCGGGGAGGTGGAGTACAGGAGATGACGGGAGAGCACCCTGCCATCGATTTAGCATGTCTTCACCAAACCCGCTAAATCGATGCCGCTGCATTGATTGCAGCAGCGCCAATCTAGCTCCATAGTGAAGACGTGCCCTTAGGGCTTGTCTATACTTATGGCTAGGTCGGCAGAGGTGTTGATTTAGTGGGGTCTGGTGAAGATGTGTTAAGTCGACGGCAGGGTGCTCTCCCGTACTCCACCTCCCAGAGAAGAGTAAGGGAAGTCGGCGGGAGAGTGTCTCCGTCGACACAGCGGGTGTAAACACCGCTGTAAGTGTAGTGTAGACCAGCCCTAAGATACAGGATTCAGCTCTCAGGGCTATGCCCTTATGGGACCAGGAACTTTGCAAGGTATCACCTTACAGATATTGTAGAATCTCTTTGATTGCAGGAGATCTGTAGTGGGCTAGTGAGTCCTTGTGCACTAGGCATACTGCATACTTGTGCAACTTCCCGACACACCATATGATACTCCATGCTTCTATTTCAGTAAGACTGAGTTTTGTGCAGTGCAAAGAAAGAAGGCGTATGTACTAATTTATGTATAGTTGTATATTAGTCTGGATCCTTAAAGTAAAGGAGGAATCATCCAAAGCATGATAGGGTTGGGGAAGGTGTACTAGCATGAACAGCAATCATGTCCCTGGAGTGCACAGTCCAGAAAACGTCTGTCTGCAAATGACAGGTGTCTCCAACAAGTTCAGGTATCCTCACATAGCGCTACCATGGGGACTCATGCACTCCCAACACAGTATTTGGAAAAGGCTGTTAATGAATTGGCTTTGCTAATGGTTTATTCTAGGAATCCATAATATTTGCTGAACCATCATTCAAGACCACGTCCCTCATTCTTTGCCCTGCTCTTTATATATGCAAAGACTGACAGCGAAAGCCACAGACCCATTTTGCCATGTAAGATGCTTGTCAGGATGTGTACTGCGTAACCTTCACCTGCAAGTGATAAACAGCACAAGAGAGGCTGGTGAAAGAGGGCAGCTGAGGCTGCTTTGAAGGTTTGGTAATAAACAAATCAAAGAAGGAGAAATGCAGAAAACTCTAGAGAATTCTGCAGAATTCTCTCTAGATTGCATTTGCCAAGTTTCCCATGAGGCAACACCCCCTCCTAGACAATGGAAAGGGAATGTCCCCCATAGACATTTCTCTCTTGGGCTACTCAAATCAGTTTTCTTCTCTTGCCCCCTCCATCCCCCGGACCCCCAAATACTTTATTCCCTTTCCCCACTGATTCTTAGCCAATGCTATAACTACATTCTTGTAAAACTTGAACTGCATAAAATGGGTAGCATTAGTCCTTGGTAGTTTTATTTAAGCACCTTTTAGTTATTGATTAAGCTTGGCCAACCAACCTTCCACACGCCACATGATAGCATCTCTATTGCTGCCTATATTTTCTTTCTGTGAATTTGCATGTTTACTGACCAGTATTTGATGCAGGATGTTTCACATCTAGGATTAAGGACTGAAGGATCAACTACATTCTCTTCAGAAAAGCATCTAGACTGTATAAAATTATTGTCCAAACACATCGTTATAATTATATCATTTATATTGAGGTAGTTCCTAAAAGCCACAATGGGACCCCAATGTGCTAGGTACTGTACAAACATAATAAATGTCAGTGCCTGCCCCAAAGTGCTTACAGTCAAAGAGACAAGATATAAGAGATGGGTGAGACAAACAGGGTGAGATGTGGGCTACCACATACGTACAAAGGGATGTGCACTGTACTTAGCTGCTCAGTAGTAGTGATCACAGCTTTCCCCCAGGGCAGTCAAACGAGATCTTCTCTCCCCATCCCCTCTCTCTGCCCTACCCTGTTTGGAAAGCGAGAATGAGTGTAAGCAGGGTTCAGCTGAAATCATCATTATTGTAGACGTTATCAAGACACAAGAAGTTATTCTTCTGCTCTACTTCGCACCGACTAGGCTTCAACTGGAGTATTGTGTCCAGAGAAGAGCAACAAAAATGATTAAAGGTCTAGAAAACATAGGAAAGATTAAAAAAATGGGTTTGTTTAGTCTGGAGAAGAGAAGACCGAGAGGGGACATAACAGTCTTCAAGTACATAAAAATTACTATAGGGAGGAGGATGATAAATTGTTCTCAATCTCTGAGGATAGCACAAGAAGCGATGAGCTTAAATTGCAGCAAGGGTGGATTAGGTTGGACATTAGGAAAAACTTCCTAACTGTCAGGGTGGTTAAGCACTGGAATAAATTGCCTAGGGAGGTTGCGGAATCGCTGTCATTGGAGATTTTTAAGAGCAGGTTAGACAAACACCTGTCAGGGATGGTCTAGATAATACTTAGTCCTACCCTGAGTGCAGGAGACTGGACTGGATGACCTCTCGAGGTCCCTTACAGTCCTACAATTCTATGATTCTATATCAAGGGCTGCCAAAGAGCTAGTGGATGGTCAAAATTAGACACATCCAGACCAGCTGAGAGGGAGGACAACAGCCAGATAGAATGGGAAGGGAGAGCTGGCAGCTGTTAAGTCAAGTGGCCAGCTAGTAATCAAATCCTCGGTACAAAGATGGTGTCACAGGCTGCTTAGAGAAGTAAGAGTGAACCTCCTCTGTAGACTTGAGAGAGAACTCCAGTTACTGTGGTGAATACAGCCACCAGGCCAATCTGCAAACTAGCCCACGAAAGCTTATGCTCAAATAAATTTATTAGTCTCTAAGGTGCCACAAGTACTCCTATTCTTTTTACGCATACAGACTAACACGGCTGCTACTCAGAAACCAAACTAAACCAGCTACTCAGGGCATCAGTAGTTTTTAAATAATATTGAGTTGTGAGTAGATGCAGGATGAACTGTTTGACAGATGTGGCAATTGGAAGGTGTCAATAAGCATGTGGACAAGGGTGATCCAGCTGGTATAGTGGACTTGGACTTTCAGAAAATCTTTGACAAGGTCCCTCACCAAAGGCCCGTAAGCAAAGTCAGCTGTCATGGGGATGGTCCTCTCAGGGGTCAGTAACTGGGTAGAAGATAGGAAACAAAGGGTAGGAATAAATGGTCAGTTTTCAGAGTGGAGAGAGTAAATAGTGGTGTCCGCCGAGGATCTGTACTGGGACAAGGGCTGTTCAATATATTCATAAATGATCTGGAAAAGGGGGTAAACAGTGAGGTGGTAAAATGTGAAGAAATACAAAATGATTCAAGATAGTTAAGTCCAAAACTGACTGTGAAGAGTTACAAAGGGATGTCACTAAACTGGGTGACTGGGCAACAAAATAGCAGTTGAAATTCAATGTTAATAAGTGCAAAGTAATGCATATTGGGGGGGGGGGGAATAATCCCAACTATACATACAAAAGAATGGGGTCTAAATTAGCGGTTACCACTCAAGAAAAGGATCTTGGACTTATCCTGGGTAGTTCTCTGAAAACATCCGCTCAATGTGCAGCAGCCGTCAAAAAAGCGAACAAAGTGAGGAACCATTAGGAAAGGGATAAATCATAAAACAGAAAATATCACAATGCCTCTATATAAATCCATGGTACACCCATATTGTGAGAATAGGTCCATCAATGTCTATTAGCCAAAATTGTCGGGGATAGAAGCCCATGCTCCGGGTGTCCGTAAACCTTTGACTGGCAGAAGCTGGGACTGGACAACGGGATAGATCACCTGATAATTACCTTGTTTTGTTTATTCCCTCCGAAGCATCTGGCATCAGCCACTGTGAGAAGACAGGACACGGGCTAGGTGGACTCATTATGGTTGTTCTTATGTTCTCAATTTCCTGCGATATTCTGGACAAACCTTACTGAATTAAGTTTATGTTAGGAGTTTATTCTACTAACAAGGCAAATGTTTGTGTTATTGTGGGATTGTAGGTAAAATCTCTAGCAGGGAGACCTAACTAACATAAACCCCGAGAAGTGTTCTGAGCTACAAAGGATTGTTTGAAACAACAGGCCAGATAAGAACGAATGTGTAATTTAAGTGGATTTCCAAGGAAATCTCAAGGGAGAGTTGTGTGTAAATGTACCTCCTCTGGTTTGCAAGAACTCAGCCTTTTGAAGCTTTGCCCCAAAGAGGGGACCTTTGTTTGTTCATCACCTGTCACATGAGGACAAGGTCAGAGGCTGAAACTGTATAAAGGATGACGCTAATACCTGGGTGTGCTTGTCCCAAGGTAGTTATGAACTTGTAACCACAGAGAAGCCCATTGGTGTGTTTGAGTGACTGACTCCTACCTGAGCCCTTGTTGGAGTTGGGGTCATCTCTGGTAAGCTTATTAACATGTAGTAGTTGTTTTAATATGTTTTCTTTTAATGCTTTCACCTTAAAAATAAAGGTGTTTGTTTAGGAAAAGATGTGTGGTACCTTATGACTGTGGCTGTTCCACTGTTTATAGCCTCCGGAGAGAAAGCAAAGCACAGACGCTGGCCTGTTTAGGCAGTCTGAGTTGCTGAGGAACTCTGTGTAGGCAGGGAACCATGTAGCCTGGGAAAACCCCAATCAGCAGTGAGAGAGACACGAGTCTCTACCTAAGAGGGGTTGATGGCTGAGGAGCCGGGAGCCTAGAGTGGGTGTCCCAGTGCACCGCAGAGGGGGAAGAGAGAGATGCAGTTGCCTGAACTGTGGCTTGCTGTCCAAACAACATTTTGTAAGGCTTTAGGATGAGTGAGCAGGAGCTCTGAAGACAGGAAAGTCTCCAGCTGTTTCTAATGAGAGAAAGATAAAAAAGCAACCCAATCTTTCCAAAAGAGCTAAAAAGAATGTTAAATGTTTTTATATTTTAAAAGCCCTTCCTATGAGATGCCTTCCCTTTCTTCGGGCTTTCACCATGAGTCCGCCTCCTGCTGCAACTGATGCCCAGTGGCCCATTCTAGAGTGTGGGGAGTATTCAGTGACCTGGTCAGTGCATCTGGGATGTGACAATAATGAGAACAGGCTATCCCCTAACAGACAGCATCACCGCAGAACAGACTGATTTTTACAGTGCTGACTGGTGTTTTGAATTGTTCGTCAAACATTTTAAATGGACAGAATTCATCCTATCAGCTGCTGGCCAGCATTCACTTCCACTATAACCTGCTCCATTTCTTAGCATTCTGTATTTCTGGTATGTGATTGGCCAGTGGTATTGCTTCTCCCTGATTGGATGACTGATGTTTTATAATCTGGAAGAAAGGGGAAGTTGATAGTAATGAATATTAATCAGATGCTAGGAATTGTAGAAAATTGAAAAGGGAAGCAAAAGGACACAAGACACACATGGCCATCAGAGTTAAGGACAATAAGGACTCTTTTGGGTATATTAGGAACAAATGCTAACAATGGTATAGGTCCATTACTTGATGGACATGATAGAATTGTCAATAATAATGCAGAAAAAGCCAGAACTGTTTTGTATTTAGGAAATGATAGTCATATCACATGAGGATCATGAAACACTTCCCAGTAGTAACTCAGAAGGCTGTTAAGCAGCATCTACTAAAGTTAGATGTTTTAAAATAAGCTGGTCTTGATAACTTTCATCCAAGCATTTAAAAGGAGCCGGCTGAGGGGCTCTCTGGACCATTAATGTTGATTTTCAATAAATCTTGGAACACTGGGGAAGTTCCAGAGGAATGGAAGAAAGCTAATGTTCTGCCAGTATTTAAAAGGGTAATAGGATGACCAGGGTAATTATAGCCTGACAACATGATATCAGTTCTGGGGGGAATAATAGAATAGCTGATATTGGACTCAATAAAGAATTCAAGGAGGGTGATATAATTGCCAGTCACTCTGGGTTTATGATCTTGTCAAACTAACTTGATATCTTTTTTTGGATGAGATTATAAATGTGGTTGATGGGTAATACTGTTGATGTAATATACTTAGATTTCTGTAAGGCATTTGATTAAGAAACTAGACCAATATGAAATAAACACAGCACACATTCAATAATTAAAAATTGGCTGACTGACCCATCTCAAAATGTAATTGTAAATGGGGGATCATATTTGAGAGGGTGTGTTTTCAGTAGGGTCCCGCAGGGATTCATTCATGGCCTTAGGCTATTTAACTGTTTTATCAATGACCTGGAAGGAAACATAAAATATCCCTGAAAGTTTGCCAAGGGCATAAAGATTGGAGGAGTGGTAAATACAGAAAAGGACAAATCACTGATACAAAGCCATCTGGACCATTTGGTAAGTTGGGTGCAAGCAAAGAATATGTATTTTAATATGGCCAAATGGAAAGACCGACATTCAGGAACAAAGTATCAGAGGGGTAGCCATGTTAGTCTGAATCTGTAAAAAGCAACAGAGGGTCCTGTGGCACCTTTAAGACTAACAGAAGTATTGGGAGCATAAGCTTTCGTGGGTAAGAACCTCACTTCTTCAGGACCCTCTGTTGCTTTTTATTCAGGAACAAAGAAAGTCAGCCATACTTCCAGGGTGGGGGATTGTCCTGGGAAGCAGACTCTGAAAAGGACCCAGAGCTTGTGGTGGATAATCAGCTGCACATGAGCTCCCAGTGTGACACTGTGGCCAAAAGGGCTCATGTGACCTCAGATGAGAAACAGGGGACCTCGAGTCGGAGCAGAGAGGTTATTTTACCTCTGCATTCAGCACTGGTGCGACCGCTGCTGAAATTCTGTGTCCAGTTCTGGTGTCTGCAGTTCAAGGAGGATGTTGAAAAATTGGAGAGGGTTTTAAGAAGAGCCACAAGAGTAATAAAGGATTAGAAACCTGCTTTATAGCAAGAGACTCAAGGAAATCGATCTATTTAGCTTAACAAAGAGAAGGATAATGATCAGTCTACACTGGGAACAAAAACTGATAATAAAGGGCTCTTCATCTTGCAGGCAAAGGGATGAGAAGATCCAGTGGCTGGAAGTTTCAAGATAGACAAATTCAGGGTGGACATTAGGTGCAAATGCTTAACAGTGTGGGTGATTAACTACTGGAACAGCCTACCATGGGTGGAGGTGGATTCTCCATCACTGCACATTGTTAAATTAAGATCGGATGTTTTCTAAAAGATCTGCTCCATTCAAGAAGGACTGAAGGCAGGGAAGTCCGACGGCCTGTGTTATACAGGAGGTCAGACTAGATGATCACAGTGCTCCCTTCTGACTTTGATCTATCCGATTTCATATTGGTTGAAGAAGCGTTTTTGGAGCCAGGCGAATGCACATTTGTATAAGCCCTCGCAAGACTCTGTGAACATTCTTGTAACACTGCGATCCCAGAGAGACAGGGATGTTCATGGAACTTGAATAGGAGGAGCAGGAAGAACCAACACAGCAAACTTCTCTTTTGTTGGCATGGACATTCACAAATGTTTTGCTGTGGCATTCGCTCAACTCTAGTGTTTGTGTCATAAACCCCTAAAGCCAGGTGAGGAGCGCGGCTCTCGGCTCCCTCCCCACTCGGGCAGGGGTCAGTGGCCCAGGCCTTAAGCTGCTGTCAATTGGTGTAACTCCACTGAAGGGAGTGGAGCGATGTTGATTTACACCAGATGAGGATCTGTCCCACAGGTTTCAGTGGAACTAGGCTGATTTACAATGGCTCAGAATCAGGCCCATTGATCTTATCCACGGTTGCGGAAGAGGCTCTAAAATCCAGTCCCGTGTCTGCCCTGTTAATGGGGTAGGCAGTGTTGTTATAGCTGTGTCGGTCCCAGGATATTAGAGAGACAAGGGGGGGGAGGTGATATCTAGCATTGGACCAACTTCTGTTGGTGAAAGAGGCAAGTTTGGGTGACCTGTAGAAGCTCTCTGTGTGGCTCGGAAGCTGGTCTCTCTTGCCAGCAAAAATTGGTCCAATAAAAGAAATCCCCACCCCTATCTTGTCTCTCTCTAATGTCCTCCTTTAAGTTAGCACGGACTCTTAAGCCTTTCCATTCAGTATAACTCAGCTTTTCCCCCATATTTCAGTGCTACGGGAACTGCACAGACAGCAGGGCCAACTCTGCCGCCAGTGTCGTTATTGCTGTCACATACACACGTTATTGACAGGCCTCGGTAAGCACTTGGAACCTTATGTGCTGCCACTTCCGCTCTGCACTTCACATTCCGACGGTGAATTACAGGACTTTTGTTTTCCATCCGCTGGCTGGGCCTGCAGTTGGATTGCAGAAGGATGTGCATTTTAGCTGGCAGACAGTGAATAGTTTGGCACCGGGCATTCCTTGTTATTCTGTCAAGGGGGCTGTGTGTCAATCGATCAGCTAACCATTATGATCATTGTCAACAAGAAAAACAAAAAACCCACCATTAGGCAGTCAGTAATACACACAGGCATGAAATGGCTCTTCTGCACTCACCACTGGGAGAACTTCCTGGGAAGAGCATGGAGATCATTTAAACTTGGGGGGGCAAAACTATGAAAGCAACTTTCTCTCCTCAGCAAACCCTTGAATCAGTTAGTGATCACCCTGTCTGGGCTTAATTACCGGGACACACAGTTCGGGATTCAAAGTCTATTTTGAATTCACTGTCAAACTCCGACTAGGCAAAGTATATGTGTTTGTGTTTGGAACAAAACTGTGCCAGCGTGTGAGTCCTGGCTGGAGAACTCTGTAAGGAGTGAGGGATTGTCGCACAAATGCGCTCAGTGCTTCTCTGGCTATACTGCAGAGAAACTAGCCCAGGCTTTGCCTAAGTACAGTCACTGCCACTGCAACCTCGGGCATCTCCTCCAGGGGAGGCTACACGCCCTTGGGAAGACAAGTGATGCCTGCAGCTCATCCACAGGCGTGTTGCCAATAGGATGAGAATATGCTCGAGGGTCAGGTCCCAGCGGAAGGAAATAGAGGGGATGCTGCTTTGCCTTCTATGGCTTCCTGGTACTCCTCTGTTTTATCCCTACCCGTGCCTGGAGGGGTCTGGGTTCTGCCCCCCTCCTGTGAAACATTTCACAGCTGCTCTCACCACTGGGTGCTACTGGTCCTTCCCTCTACAGCCCCCATTTACTGTCCCCTTTGCCTTCAGAGGCGATGAAGCAGATTCTAGCGATAATTGTAGTTGCAGTGCCAACGTGGGCCGGCATCCCGAGCAGCTGACACCGAATGGCTGAGACTTGATGTGAATGTGCGTGTGGTAGATTGGCAATACCCGCCCTAATTAATGCAGTTCAAACATACCTGATGTGCCAGGCGAGGGAGATGCTAGATCATTTCGGAAGAATGCTTGATGCCCTCTGTCATTCAGCACCAGGAATAATGCTCCTCTCTGCTGTCATGCTGCACACCTCTAGGATGTTGAATTAAACAGTGGGTCTTTTGATGTTGCTGAATTAAGTAATGCATTAATTATCCATAGAATTTGCACATACACCTTACATAGTGAAATAGGTGCATGTCCCCAAGACTAATGTATATTTGAATCCTCAGTCTCACTCATTTCTCAATCAGGCATCAAGAAGCATCTTGGACTTTCAGAGTGTGTTATGCAAAGTTGCCCGCATATTATATAATAATGAATTGAACCTTTAAAAGTAGGAAAGCTATGCCAGAGGTTAGTTCTACTGCCGTGTTAGTTAAGGTTGGGTATATTATATTACATGATAATGAATAATTTACCTGCTATTAAAACAAACATTATGAAAAGACTAAGTACTGAAGGTCCAAATATTGTTAATTTACAGCTGCCTACATGGATCCAGCAGGTGCTAATAATGCAATGTAGATAGTGTCGTATGGCAATTGCACAGTGTAAGTACACAGAGAAAAAGAAGAACATATTAAGAGTGAAATATTCAAAATTTCCAGCACACTGACGTTTTCACCAGATGTTGGCAAATCTTAGACAAAGTTTATAGCCTTAAAAAATCTGCGATGCAGCTTTTTTGTGTGTGCCTTTTCTGAAATCTAATTTTTCCTAGAATCTCCGCATCTTCAGATTATTTATTACACACCGGTACTGAACCCTCATAAAACACTGTGTATGACTTCTAGCATTCAGTGCTAAGGGAGACTACAAGCTATTGGTAAAAGATTTAACTTATGAATGGAGTAAATCTGGAACAAAGCTCTGTAATTTGGTATTGGCTTCCCCAAACTGATTGTGTTTATTTAGAAAGCAGCTAAGACACAGGAATGTGTGGGTTATAAATCAGCAGAAAATCAAACGCTAACATGTAAATAAATTGCAAATCAGCTGAGAAATTGGTTTCATTTTGAGACGATAAAGCAGATTTCTCCTGTACTGATTTTCTAAGGTGCCCCTTAAGAATTGTAATATTTCTGTGTGGTAATGATAAACATTAGTGAGTTGCTTTAGAAATGAAAAAATGGCAACCCTCTAGGGATTTGAAAAACATATGCACTTCAAATTTGAAAATCCAATTTAACTGTCCATTATATGGAGAATAAAAGAAGGTAAGGGTAGGATAATTTTGCAGTTACACAGCATTTGACTAAATCTGATTCAGGGATGACAGCTACACTTTAAAAGCTACATGTCTGAATGTAAGGAGACAGCAAATCATTTATTTATGATTGTAATCTAGCTCCTGTCTAACAAGTTAACAACTGTGCATAGTGCTCCTGAGTAGAGGCAGCATGTGTAGGCTTGTCAGTTCGCACTTTTAAAACACTTTTCATGGAATTTCTGTAAAAAAAAGAAAAATAATATAAAATAAAAAAGACAAGAGTGTCCCTGTCAAATTTACCAAAACAACCAGATGTTAAAATTGCAAAAGTTTATGGAAAAAAAACAGTCGTTTCTTAATTTTACATAAAGCACCTTTGGAAAAAGTGCCTGACAATCAGAGTGGTGAACACAAAAAGAATCGGATTCTCTTTGTATTAGCATGACAGTCGTGCTGGAATGCATTTCAGGCCTAATCCCTGACCCATTGGAACTTTTTATCAGCCCCTCCGCTTGCAATGCAAGAGGTCATGACTGTGAAGTCCCTAGCCAGGACCACACAATTGTCTCACTGTTGGTTTTCTTCTTGGACGTTAACTCCTTTGGGACATTCGGATTTTGACTCCTGTGTCATCATCCTTTTTGTCTGGGTTGTGTGTGCCCCCCAGCAATGAAATTAACAAGAGAACACACTTGATCAGTCACTTCCCATTTGGCTGTCTTTACCTCACAAGTCAGTATTACTCTCCTGTGCTGTAAGAACTGGAACTGAAATCTGCAAATGGACGGGGATAGCGATAAAAAAATGACTGTCAGAGATCTTCCAAATGTGTTGAAAACATGATACAATTTGGAACTTGTAGCAATGGCACACACAGTGCACGAGGCATCCAAGAACCGTTCTGCCTCGCATTACCAGTTTAAGTATCTCCAAGTCAGACAAATAGAATTTCACCTGGCTGGATAAATACCTAATTTAAACACAAATCAAACTTTTAAATTGGATGAGATTGGATGAAATCCTTGCTCCATTGAAGTCCGTGGCAAAACTCCCACTGACCTCAATGGGACTGAATTGTACCCCTTATATGTAGTCGCCACTAAAGAAAATTACAAGCTTCTGGTGTCGTTTTATACAGGATACTGTGCATTTCTATGTCCATTAATTTTTAGTGATCTCTGTCTAGCTCGTAAGTACGTGTGTTAGTATCATCATGATGATTGGGTAACAACTTTGAAAATCTTCATCTGCAGCACACCTAAGTGATATTGTGTGCAGTCATCTTCACACAATGCACAGTCAACTTGTGGAACTCTCTGCCAGAGGATGTTGTGAAGGCCAAGACTATAACAGGATTCAAAAAAGAACTAGATAAGTTCATGGAGAATAGGTCCATCAATAGCTATTAGCCAGGGATGCAAAACCATGTCTGAAGTGTTTCAAGCTTCTGTTTGCCAGAAGCTGGGAATGGACAACAAGGGATGATCATTTGATGATTGCCTGTTCTGTTCATTTCCTCTGAAGCACCAGGCATTGGCCACTGTCGGAAGACAGGATGGACCATGGTCTGACCCAATATGGCCGTTCTTATATAAGTGTAGCCTTTAAAAAAGATGTTCTACCAAAAGCTGGGTGAAAGGCCTGAGCTCCATATTTCTACCCAGGCTCTTTAAATCTGGGCCTGTTCCAAGCGGTGTCAGTGCCAGGTGCAGTGATGGTGCCGTTGTGATGATAGTTTGTAAGGAGTTTAAATGTCAACTTCAGGAGTAATCGTCTCAAGCGCTGACTCTGAACAAGTTGATTTGTTTCAGTCCCAGCCACGAGCTGGTCCAAAGGCGAACAGTTGGTTGCACTGAACGAGAACAATCTGCTTGAAGGTCAGTGCTCTGGAAGGCAGTCAGTGCACTGAGCAAGGTCAAGAATTGTATTTTGGTTGGAACCAAAGGTTGTTAGCATTTTATGTTCATAGATCAAGTACCTGAAAATTGTTGCATTTAATTGTACAAAACGTTATGCTGCTATGTTGAGATTGATGTAGCATTTGCACAGAGAGCTGTCTTCTCTGATTTTACGGATGTGCTACTAAAACATTCCTGATTGGATAACACTCCTGTCTGTGAGTGTCACACATCTGCCATGCCTTAGAATTTCTCTGCTATGATGAGTTGCTAAAATGGAGAGGTAGTGCATTCAGAAGTCTCACATCGATTCAATGGATGTTGATGAAGAGATAAAAAATGGATTTCAAGACGAGGTTTTACTAACTTCCGATCCTTTGATCATAAGATTTGACCCAGCTCAGAATTACAGGCTGTGTCACGTGCAAACTCTGTGTGTGTGTGTGTGTGTGTAAGTTAAAGTAACTTACGTTGATCGCCTGGGACCCATTCCACTGGGGTCTGCTTGGGTGCAGCATATCCATTTCCAGGATCAGGGCCATCAGGTAGTAGGACCTATTTTGCTATTTTAGTCAGTTTAGAGAAGCAGTCTGATGGTACAAATGTTTGCAGTGTTCAAACTGGGTGAATGTTGCTTGTCTGCTACTGCAGTATTTCGAGAAATCTAGTGGTGGCAGCCATCAGGCAGTAAGTATAGTTGTTCATATATTCTGGCTACTTTATGAACAGTAGGTACCCAGAGCATAAATATAATCGATAGGTTCATCAGCACAACCCTGTTGTAGCTATATGCTCAGAGGAAAAATAGATCTGAATAAAAATATATGGATGTAAAAGGTGTGGAATTTTGTCCTTTTTAAATTGAATCAACTCTCCTTCTGCCTTTGAGCATTTTATTTATTTTCAAAGCTGCTGTACAGGGGGTTTGCTTTTCATTTGGCATTTCCCCTGCTGACTTTCCTTCCGTATTAAAAATCGTGTTCCAATCACTGGATGTTCTCTGATGCAGAGGAAAGCTACTTATTTTTGCCAAGGTGTCAATACACTTGTACTTTGTATCTTTCTTTTCGGCTTATGAAAAAAAAAAAACCCTGAATGTCTCCTTCTGTTACAGGACGGCGCTATCTTGCAGATGTGCATCGCAATGCCACACGGATGTTAGCAAATCCAGGGGAAGCTTTTTTTGTTTACTGTTTGTTAAAATTGTAAAGAACGAGAGTTGGAAATTGTCGTCAGATAGTGACACCCCCACACGCTCTGCTCGGTGTTAATAAGTGTAAGGAAACATGCAAAGTCTCAGCCCCTTTGTTTATCTCGGATTAGGTCACAGGCTGAAAATATACAGCTCCCTGCTTTTGGGTAAAATAATTCTTTCCAGTTGGAAAACGCTTGTCTTGTTGTTTGTCACTCTCCCCCCTCCTCTTTGCTTTCTTCCATTTTTTTTTTTTAAGAAGAAAAAAGTAACGGTTGGGTCCTGGTGAGGCAGGTAAAGCTCGGCTGGTTTTAAAATGATATTCTGACGAGGGTAAGAAAGTATTTAAAATTTGGGTCTGAAAATAGCCCTCCGACTAATCTTTCTGAAAACCTTAAGTAATGTCGATAGATCTGTACCATGTGCTGCTCTATCTTCCTGGCCATTTGCTGATGTGATTATTTCTGTGTTTAGAAAAGTAATGCCTCCAGTATTCGTTCAATTGGATTGACGACAAAATGCACCAAATACTGTGGGCTGTACCGCTCTGCAGAGACACTTACTTATTTTTTTATTGAGGGGGGAGAAGAGCATTTAAAAATCAACATTTTAATCAAGATTCTCTAAGTCCTAGATATTTGAAGGTGGGTTTGTTTTTGTCTGTTTGTTTGTTTGTGGGGGAGTGTCTGAGTGTTTGCTAGATCCTTGTTTCCTGTGTATGTTTTGAAGATACCGGAGAGAGGCCATTTTTTTATTGCAGTGCTTGAAAACAAAAGATTGGTTCCTCACACGTGGCCATGGGTGGGTGACGTGCCCCCTTTGGTAATTTCACACTGGTGAGACTGGAACTATCTACGGGACTGACAGTTTCAACTAAGTAAACAGAATCCTGCTGAAATCACTTAGTCTGGGATAAGCATGGGCTTGGCTGCGAACTGGCAGAGAAAGCCAGAAGGCCGTGGAAAATGGCACTGTTAAACCAGCCAGCAATCTGTGGGGTCTTCAGAAACTTATCATCCATGCGAGTCAACAACTGTGCTAAATTGAAATTGTGAAGTTGATTAAATGATGTATTTAAGGCCCCATAAAAGAAAGCCAGCAAGCCAGGGTGGGGAAGGGGGGGCACCCTCCTCTCTCTCAGTGATGTGGGGAAGGTTTATCTCACCATGAGCTGCAGGCTCAGGCACTGATCTAATCAAATTATTCAGCATTAAAAAACTGCCAAGGCATTCCAGTGCTGCAGCTTCCAGCGGCCCAGCTGGGATCAAATGCTAATCAACATCTCCACGATATTTATTCCCACTGTCAGTCTGGTACGTGTTTGTTTTCCGAGCACGGCATACTAAACTGAAAGATCAAGATGAATCGGTGGAGATGGGAGATGATGAGCAGCCGGGCTAAATATATAGGAAAAAATGGACTATCCAGGAAAGGGGGGAGCAGGGAGGAGGAGAGAGATGTGCCAGAGCCTCTGACAGGCAGAGAGCTCCAACCACAATATTCACCACAGACGGGGCACAGAATTGCTACTGCATTAGGTCTTCCCCTGCGCGGAGCTCTGCACAACGCACCCAGCAGCAGAACGTGGAGTGACCGGCTGCTGGGTGCTGCTGAGGCATGCTGGAGATGGGGGGGTGTTTAGTTACTCACACGCCTGGCTGGTGGAGCCCCCCTGGCCACTGCTGACCCCGTCAGCATCACCGTGGGGAAACGGGAACCCTGTTTCCCAGTGAAAGCTTTGTCCTCAGATCAGTATACCCAGGTGCCAGGCACGCGTGTGCCGTGAGGTGCTGGCCTTCCAGAGACGGGCTGACTTGGGGCTAATGCCTGGTGAGTTATTAGAGCCGCAGAGGCAGCGGCTGGAAAGAGCAAGTCAAACAGCAGGAGTGGCAGGGCGGCGCACAAATAGGCCAGGTCCCCCTTAAACGCTCGCCACCCGAACACCAGCAGACTAATTAATTTCCTTTGTTTTTCTGAGTTTCATTTTTAAATTACAGTCTTCCCTCCTCTCTAATAAATACTCAACAATTAAAGCTATTTTTCCCCCGACATGCGATTCCAACATCTCAATGGCCCACCCTCCTGTCACCTTCACTGCCATAAACAGATTCGTAAAAACTGCTTTTGACGCCCCAGCTGCCATTAGCCACTTAAAATCCCATAATTATCATCCTATCATGGGCCTGTTAACGAGCAGTAAAAATAAGGCCATTGAATATGGTAATTTATTCGTAAATTAGCCTAATGAGAATAGGTTTCAGACACTGTTTACTTTCTGGCTGCCTGTTTCAGTGCAGTGCAGGCTGGCTGCACCGGGATGGCAAAGCTGTTTGTCAGTATGGGAGCTCTTCCTGGGTGGCAGACACAGCTTACAGCGTTAATGGGGGAGATTTGTTAAATTAATACATAATTCTACGTTTTCTGCTACACTGGGCTTTCTGCACCGGGCTGCTGCTGCTGGTGGTGTTTATCTGCCACGTTTCCATTTCTAATTTTGATGTGACACCCCCTTCCCCGCCATCTCTTCTGACTTCAATATTTCAAAGTTTAAAATCAAACAGCTGCTGGGATGTCCTGGTGACTGAACCTTTCAGACTCCTCTCCAGACAGAAATCCTGCTCGTGTTTAAAATCCCTCTCTGCTTCTTTCCCCACGTAACACTGCCGAGGCAGGGCTGGAAGACTTGTGCCCTGATGGAAGACCAGATTGTCTCCCCTCCACGCCACGAGAGAATGCCCCGAGTTGCCTGCAATGCTCTGTGCTGCCGTCTCTCTCTCGCCTCCACACCAACCTCTTCATTTGTGGGGGTTTTAAAAATAATCCTACCTGAAAATCAAGACCCAGCTCAGAACAGCGGACAAATATTCCCTCCTGTTAACGTCAGAGCCCGTTTTTTGTACTGTGCTGCTGCTTCCTCGAGGGTCCTCGGGCACAGCAGAGCAGAGCACAATCAAATACAGAACAATACTGCCGCACCGTACTCTTAATGCAACCCGGTAGAGCCCACGTTAGGGCCCAATTTAAACACAGAAAGGCGGGGCTTTGGAAGGGGAGTAAGTGTAGGGCCAGCAGTGATCATTGCAAAGACAGCTCTGGGGAAGGGAATCTTTAAGGTGCTTTATAAAAAGTGGGTAGGGATGAAATGGGGCTCTAAGGCCCAGCCCAGCCTAATCCCCGGCTGACTGCCAGCAACTCATGAGCCGTTTTCAAGTGCAGTTACGGCCAGCACCAGGCAGGGCTTTCAAACCAATGGTGCTGATGTAAAGCCACTGCACTGCCTGGAGCCAGCCACGGCGGAGGAGACCGGGCGTGTCGATAATAGGGCTGCAGCAGTGGGGCCAGACTAGCAGCTTTGTCTTAAAGGGAGGTGAACAAGCCAAGAGAAATGCAGTCAGTGGCACGTGTTTGAAAGCTAAACCATGCCTTTCCGCTGTCCCTCTCTGGCTGTGCACGCACATCCCCGCCGGGTGCTCCAGGACACTCGCAGCTGGGAGATGGCGGCTGCTTGTGCTAGGAACAGGGGAGAACAGACGGCCCGTGCCCCCACTCCTCCTGTCTCCATTGCAATTCTCCTTCCTTTATTAGTGACTGGGGACCTCAGTCATCGTTAGTGACCCAAGTGTTCTCGAGGGAAGATTTTGCATCTCCTTTAACAAGAGGCTGAGGCATTGTCAGGCCCAGTCTAACCGAAAGCCTCTCTGACTGTGTCTGAAAGGAGAGAATCCCTCCCATGCAACCAGCTCGCAATGTCCCCGGGCAGATCTGACTCCACGCCATCGAGGTTTCATTCAGCATTAATCCCCTGCACATGAACGGGCCCTTCCAAATCCATCTCCAGCACAGAAGTCCAGCCGGCCGCTGGATACTGTATTGCATCTGCTCTCAGTATGTGCTCTGGGTACCCGGGAAAGCTCTGACCATAGGAAGGGCTGAGAATCATTAGAACAAACAGGGAGTATCAGAGAATACTAGCTTGGAAAACCAAATCATTTCCTGAAACACCCAAACCTGGAGGCACCAGGAATCTAGAGGGTTGCAGGCTGAGTGCATTGTACAGGCAGGGGCTTCTTGTATTCCTCCGCTCCCCGCCACCCTCATGAGCTCCCCATGTACCACCTTCCCATCTCCCTCTATTTCAGGGACTCTCTGCGATCTCCCCCCACTCCCTCATGCCAGGGGCTCTGTGTGCCCCACCATTATTAATTTTCTTTCTTTCTTTCTTGGAAAGAAGTCATTCAGGGTGTCCACGTTTTTTATCTCCACTGGGACAGTGGGCAGAGCTGAGCTGGGGGTGTCAGTTGGTGGCTGCCATCAGCTGGTTCTTTGATCCACGGGCACTTACGGAGGTGGCTGCAGCGGCTCAGATGATGGAATTCTGTGATCCCCGTTTCCCTCTTCTGATTTTCATCAAAATGAACAGGGCTCTGCCCGCTGGTGCCTAGAACATTCCCAGAAGTTTTAGAATTGATCAGACGCATCGTTCAAAAGTTATTGCCTTACAGACAGAGAAATGCCATTGAGTGGCATGTCAGACCTCCCTTCGCTTGACCAGGGATTTCAGGGGATGTCACTAAACTAGGATGTCTTCTGTGGCTACCTGGCACCTAGGCCTAGGGCCTCCGCCTGGCCCTCAGGATCAAAATGGCCATAAATCAGTGCAAAAACCCGAGGCTATGACACAAAAGGAAGAAGCCAGCACTAGCTAGTGTATAAGCTTTAAGCCCCAAAGCTAACGGCTTGAGCAGTTTGGCACCTGGGCCGTTTATTTTCCCAAGTTCCATCTTTAGAAGCAGTTATTTTCCGACAGAGGAGTGCCAATAAAACCCTGAATGAATCAGGACTAGAGGGGTCCTTCAGGGAAGGGGTGAAGAGCTCTTGACAATGAGCTTTTCACCCTCTGGAGTATTTTCATTCCCAGCCTGGCTTAAAGCCAGGAAATAAATCTGGAAGGCCAGAGAGCTTTAGCTGAATGGCTTAGCCAGAGTCGGAAGCACCCTTGCTGGAGCCAGGGATCTTTTCTGGGGCTGAACTGGACCCTCAGCGAGACAAGGGTCAAACGCTCTCCTCCAAGGAGGGCTGTCCCCTCCGAGCTCCTGCAAACCACACGCAGCAGGGAGCCTGCATGGCCGTGACTCGAGCTGAGCAGGGGAGCTGCGGCGGGGGGTGCATTAGGCTCAAGAAGCCAACCTAGGAAAAGCCTGCTTCTTGTGTACACGAACAGGAATGCCACAGGCCTTCAGTTCAGTGCTACGTGCTGCACAAACATCAGCCCTGCAGCTGGAAACCAGGGTTCATGATTTCATATTTTCCGGCATGGCAAGGAAATCGGGAAATCTGCAAATCCCACTCTGTGACTGACACCAACCCCACGTGGTCTCGTGACGGCCGAGCAGGGCCCTGCATTTCCACGTCGTCTCTTCTGTCTAGAACAGTGTTGGGTGAGGTGATTGACTGACTGTGAACCAGGGTGCAGAGAGGAGAAACTGCCGCCCCCTGTACGAGGCCCAAGTTAACTTCATTGCCCCGGCAAGTCCCGCAGCTCTAACTCAACGGGTGCCTGATTTCATCACCAAACTTACAAACTGTAGGTTTGTGACTTGACCAAGGCCCCAGAAGACATTAGTGTCAGAACCTCGTCCCTTCCTCAGCCTACTGGACCACAGTGTGTCTCACCCTGTTGTCCTGCTGCATTTGTGGCCAGAGGCCATGCTGTCTGCTTCGTAGAGGGGCTGGGAGCTTGGGCTGGGCCCTCATGCCATCAGTGGTTGCCTAAGCGGTACCACCCAACAGCTGTGAACTGGCCCAGGGACTTCCTCCAAAACCAGGCCCTGTGGCCATGGTGATGAGCACCCCAAAGCCCTGCACTAGGTGGCTGTCTGGGGAATGTGCAAAACCTGAGATCTTTAGGAAAAGGCAGTGACGAGCTCTCGGTCCTAGTGATTGAAAACTTGAACCTACGCAAACCAAAGCGGCATTTCCAAGGAAAAGGGCTAGAAAGAGACTTTGTCCATAAGTGAAAGCTGCGATTCTGCTTCAGTCTCCAGGTCCCCTGACTTGCTGTCAGGCCTGAGCTGAAAAGCCCAGCTCTTCTCAGTACCCCGCTATCATAGAAGATCAGGATTGGAAGGGACCTCAGGAGGTCATCTAGTCCAACCCCCTGCTCAAAGTAGGACCAATTCCCAACGAAATCATCCCAGCCAGGGCTTTGTCAAGCCTGACCTTAAAAACCTCTAAGGAAGGAGATTCCACCACCTCCCTAGGTAACCCATTCCAGTGCTTCACCACCCTCCTAGTGAAAAAGTTTTTCCTAATATCCAACCTAAACCTCCCCCACTGCAACTTGAGACCATTACTCCTTGTTCTGTCATCTGCTACCACTGAGAACAGTCTAGATCCATCCTCTTTGGAACCCCCCTTCAGGTAGTTGAAGGCTGCTATCAAATCCCCCCTCACTCTTCTCTTCTGCAGACTAAACAATCCCAGTTCCCTCAGCCTCTCCTTGCAAGTCATGTGCTCCAGCCCCCTAATCATTTTTGGCCCATTTTTGGCCTGTGAAGCAATGGGCCTTACAAAGCTACTGTTGTTTCAGAAGACAGGAATCCATCTGCGAAGGAACGTAGGCCATTGAGAGCCCATTATCCCATGCTCATTGGATACAAGTTCAGTTCAGGGCTTTGGGCTCAGTCTTCAGATCCCTGCATGGGTCCTGGCCTGGATACTTGAAGAATCTCCCTCACCGTACCCTGCCATACCAGCTGCTCTCATAGGATTGAAAGAGACCTGCTGGGTCATGGAGTCCAGCCCCTGCTATTGTAGGCAACCCCATCACATAAACCCTTTCCCATCAAGCTCCATCGTAGACCCACCTATGGAGGCTGGTCCGGAACCTCGCCCTCAGATGAGTAGATACCTTCTTCTCCTTTCCAGCCTAAACTTACTTGTGGCCATTTCATACCCTGGAGCAATGGAGCAGTCAGCCCCAGGGGAGAGACATGGGGATGTATGAGCCAGAAACCCTTCCAGAGAGGCCAGGCATGAACATGATCCTCAAGATCTGCAGAGTGAAATGCCCAAACCCATTTCTTCAGCTCACCTGCTGAGAGACCAACAAACCAATTGCCCCTACTGCCTGGCGGGAAGGGAAAACACCATTGCTACCATAGTGCCTAGCAGCCCTGATCACGGACCAGCACCCCGTTGTGCTAAGCACTGGGCAAACACGGGCGTGCTCAGCTCCCAGGATGGTGGGTGCCATAGATCAATAGATGTATGGGGCTCGGAAAGGATGGCATTTAATATGAACCCACGCATTGGCCTTCCCTTGGTAAATGTACCCAGGCCCACTGAGTCCTACTGCTGCTGCATGCCAGTTCCTTTAGTTGGCATCCACAAGGGAGGTGCTGGGACAGAGACTTCCAGGAAGAGTCATCTCCTGGCCCAGAGTAGAAATGTCACCAAGCCTGGCACCATGTGCTTTGCTGCGCACAAGGGGAAGTTTGCTAACTGCATGGCTGTTGTAACTGAAGGACAGGCCCATGCCTGAAGATTCACTACACATTGGCTCTGACTCTCAACGGCAGCAGTACCTATTCCTGATCTGAAGGATTTAGGGAAGTCCTGTCCATGTGATGAGCCTTGTCAGGAGAGTTAGACATGGAGAGACATTTACTGAGCGAGGAACAGATTGTCCTCATTGCCAAAACACCAGACACATGTCAGCTCTGAGACTGCATTCTGTGCATATCTGAAATCATGGCTGGACTCGATGCTTTATCTCGGTTTTGTGCAGAAGGAACCTGGTCCTGGGAAAATCTCATCTCACTAAGGGTCCCGGTTGTGTTTCCTCCCATCCTTTCCTGTTGTCAGTCAGTCAGTAGCTACAGTAATCAAACTCCATGGTAGCTTTACTCCTGCCTTTTCCATCTCTAATTTAATTACAGCTTGTTTCTTTACTAATTGTAATGCTCAAATCGGAGAAGAGCTTAAGGCCACGGTAACAGTGAGGCTAGTGGCTGTCTCTTCTCTGCTAAAATGGCCCCGTTGTAATTTTGCTTCCTTCAGATGGAGAATTATAAACACTTCATGTCAAGCCACTTCCCAGCAGTTCTCACAGTGTGAGAACGATTGAGGTCAGGAGATGCACACAACCTACCCATCAACTCAAGTATATTCCTCAAACAGTGACATGCAGTCTAACGGCAGGGAGGTCACCTCTGTAAGAAACAAGCCCTGCAGCCACCGAGCAAGTATCAAATTGCAGTATTAGAAAATAATCATGTGGAATACATTGAAAATCGCTCCCTAAATAATAAATGGTTAACACACGCAGCGTCTTCCACCCAGCATCAACAGGAATGTATTTACTGTAAATAAGTTAACCTATTAGTGTGCTGCAGTAAAGGGAGCATCTCAAACCTAGATGCCAAACCTCTTCAGGATTAACTCTCAGAACAGCCCCGGCTGGAAAAACTGCAAAGACAGAAAAGGCTCAGCGAGACGAGGTGCAGCTTCCAAATGGTGCAAGTGAGTGAGCTTCAGAGCAGCAGGTGTTTGCTGGATTGAAAAATACGTGCTGTCTTTTTCCCTCTCTCTGTGCATATTTGCATTTGCAACTTCGATTTGAATTAAGATTGGATCCGATGCAATATTCTTTGTGCAGTGCTATGAAGCTCTTTCTCTCTGCGTCCTCATGCAATCGCTCTGCTCTGATGGCTTCAGAGCAGAAGTGTGTGTGTGTGACCCCCTGGCAGGCTGATTTTCTTTGCTACTAAGAAAAAACATCAATTGTGCTTTGTTATTGAGGCCCTTGAGTGACATAAGGAGATTCTCTCTCACTCCCAACTTGGCTCCCACCACACACAAACACTGTCTGTACCTTCTCACACGCACACACACACACCAGTATAATTTAAACCTATGAAATAGACAAAATGATCTGATTAAAGAACACAGTGGAACAGTAAAGCAGACTCTTCATATTGCCAGCCCCTACCCCCCAAATCATGAGATTTTTAAAAACATTCAATGTTGGATTCTGTGTATTTACCACCTTGTTTGCAAGGCATCCCAGAGCAAGGGGCAGGGTTTTGGGAGCAGCCCAGGAGGGACATTGCAGGGCCAGGAGGAACAATCTGTGGTGGATCTAGGTCTAGTGCCGCGTACCCTCCGGACGCACCAGTGAACTACACCGCAGGGTTCATTGCTCTGCTCACTCCCATCCCTTTGTGGAGCTGCTGCCCCTCAAGCAAAGGAAGCCACAGCGTGACACACAGCGCAGGGGAAGAAGGGGATGTCTTACACCGCTACCCCAATGTGCTGGCATGTAGGATGGGCTGTGATCTGGCACAAATTAATAAATACAAATCAATTGCTTTAGATCATTTATTTCGCACAAGTGGGCTCATTTTCAAGTTTGCAACAAACCTAAAAAAATCTTGAACTGGGATTTTGTATTGTAGTTCCTTCAGCACACTTCACCCCTCTCTAGTCAGCATCCCAGGGCACGGGGTCGATCCCTTTTGAAAAATGCAGGAAGGAATCTGAAGATCCCACCCATGTATAAGAACACATGGGGCTGGTTTCCTTCCCCCCCTTCAGAGAGGGAGAATGACTGGGGACAAGTCATGCAGGGGTTAGATGCATTTCAACATATGGAGCTTTTGCACTACAATCTTCTCAAATTTACAAATGGGATGATTTTTTTGTTTCTCTGTTAAATCCCAGTTTATACCTAATCTTAAACTAGCTGGAGAGACAGGGGCCAGTTTCCAAAAGCAGCGGGAAGGAAGGGCGGTTGGAGCAGTTTTTAGACATAAGCCATTTTCTCCCGCCCACTCTTTCTGAAGCGAGTGGGTAGCTCCTAAAGAAAGTCTTGCACCACCCCGGCTCCCTCCAGCCACTTGTCAAAATTAACAGGTTGGAGGCACAATATTTAGTTTGGTCAATTCCATCAGAAAAACGTTGAGCCAAAGAGAACCTTTCCCGTGCTCAGATGCTGTTTGCTCAGTAACGTGCACCACGTTTTCGGACGACTGTTCAAATCTCGTTCTGTTCAGATACAATGTTGCTGCTGTTGGGATTAGTGCGGCACATCCCTTCATAGTACAGATATTGCAGAGTTGTAAAAGGGACAATTCATTCTAAAAATAAAAGGGGGGTGATCCGGACGGGAGAGAACCAAACAGGCCCTGCACATCCCAGCTTCCCATGCCGGTGCCTCTTGGCTGTTGCCCCCGGATCCTCTACAAAGGAAAATGGGACTGGAATTTCTCCAGCCACAATTCAAACACAAAACG